>NC_082657.1:11927714-12249000 GCF_028023285.1 Balaenoptera ricei | reverse complement strand
GTCTTAGTTTCCTTTGGCTGCTATAACCAACCAGCGCACACATATCACATTCCTGACCTTGTAGCTCTGGAAGTGAAAGTCTGAAATGAAACTGCCTCCAAAGCACAGTCAGGGTTAAACAGTCAGCAAGAGAAGGGATGCACTCCTAGTCCCAGCCCAGGGGGAGTGGCTTTCAGAGAAGGGCCCCTTGTGGCACCACTTAGAGCCTAGGAATCAAGACCTTGGTGTGGGAACTCTTTGGGCTGAGTGTGTGTCTGTGTGTGCCCGTGCGGGTTTGATGTGTGAATATGTATATGTATGTGTATATTTGTGTGGATGTATGTAGGTATGTGCCTGTTGACACCTATGTGTGTACACGGGTGTGTGTGTGTGTGTATATTCGTGTGGTAACGTGCATGTATGTTTCTGTGTGCTGTGCGTCTGTTTGTGCAGGGAGTAAGACACAGGCACATATCTCCGTGCACAGAAAAGTCCCAGTGACCCCGAAGAACAGGGGGTGGAGAAAGGGCACAGGAAACCAGGTTCAGGGGCAGATTTGAATCCCTTGGGGCTAGAAATTCAGAGAATGAGGAGGCAGTGGAGGATGTCAGGACCCAGCAGGAGACAGAAGGCTTGAGCTGAGGGTGTGGGCCATTCAAAAAAGCAGGGGCCTTGGCGGGGGCCAGAATAGGTTCCTGGACTCCAGCCCAGGGGAAGTGAGGGAGGCCAATGAAGGGAGGGCCTGGGGTTGGGACTAGAGATGTAGCACACGAGGGCAGGGAGTCCAGGCTCCAGCTGGGACCAGGCTGAGAAGGGCAGGGCTGCTCTCAGAGGGGGTCTGGGTGGGGCCTCCAGCATCTGGGGAAGCCCTGTAGGAAATCTCGGGTCTACCTCGGGACTCCAAACGTCCTTCCGCCGAGTTTGTAAGGTGCTGAGGTGTGGGAGTAGGTGAAACTAACTGAGACCACAGTGGACGTGGAAAAGGAGCCAGGGCCCTGGGGTGGAGGGGATCGTGGGCAGAAGAATCTAGAACACAGGGAGTGGGGAGAGCAGGAAATGGTGGATGAGAGAGACTGTAGTGGGCAGAGCCCAGAAGTATCTAGAGAAGCTGAGGAGGGGGGATGAGTTCAGGGCGCAGGGGATGAAGAGAGGGTCACGGCCCTGGAGGATGGGCGGGGAAAGTCGGGGTGAGGAATAACTCCGCAGGGGTGGGACTACTTGGGCGGTTCCACTTCTTCAGGCAAAAAGAGGCCTCAGTCCCGTCTGGCGCTGTTTGAAGCGTCAGCCTCACGGGCCCTCTTGGGAAGCGCAGAGCTCGTGGGAGTCCACACTGGTCCACACCCTTCCCCTCCCACGCGGGTCCTTACCCTTCTGAGGGCTCTTTCGGGGCGCAGAGCTTCTCCTTCCCTCTGTTCGACCCTATTCTGTCCCTTGACGACCTGCGCCCGGGCCCTGTGCATCCCCGACTCCTCTCCAGGCCGCCGTGGCTCCTGGGGCCCCTCGGCTCAGGTGGCGAAGCGGCCGCCCCGAGCTCCCAGCTCTGCACCCACAGCGCCGCGCCTGCTCCCCACACGGACGCCTCCTCAGGACTCCCCTCCAGAACGTCCCCTTGGAAACCTCCCCAGCCCTCAACCGCATCCGGGCTCAGACCCCTCAGCCCTCCTGCCCCAGGGCGCTGTCCTTCCCTTGCTCCTGGGTTCCCTCAAGGTCTGGCCCTTCCCCTGCTCTGCGCCCAGCTGGAGACTCACCCCAGCAGGAGAAGGAAGTCTGCACAGAAACAGGCATGAGACCACGTTACAATTCGGAAATCCTTTATTTCTCCAGCGTCAAGTCTATTCATTTTCAGGAAGACAGAGTTGGTACGTTGATGGGAACAGCAAAAGTTTGGTTTCGAAATTTTTGCCAGTGTTTAAGGAAACCACAGTTTAGGAACTAATACAAGAAGCCAAGATGGTAACCTGTGTCTCCTGAACATTGTTATCATAATATTAGAAATATTACTCTAGTTTCAAGTCTGTGTTTTTGTCAGGGAGGCAGTGTCAGTACAAGTACTTCAAAGGCAAACGTTCAGAATCAAAATACCTGTCCAGTGGTTGATGATCCCACAGTTTGGGAACCAGTTCAAGAATCCAGTACAGTTATCTGTGTCTTCTGAACATGGTTATCATAATATTTGAAATATTTTTCCAGTTTCAAATCCTCTTTTTGTCAGGGAGGCAGAGTTGGGATTTATAATTAGCACCAAAACTTACATTTCTGTTGTTATGATGGGTTGTCTTATACAATAATACGTGATGTTGTCTTTTAAGATTTCACAAAGATATTTTAGATACCGAACAGATATATTAGGAGAAATTAAAGCACCATCACTTCTGCCGGTTGGCGACCAAACATCTTTTTAAAGATATATGTGATCTTAGTTTTTTAAACAACTCATGTCCAACTGGTTGTATGCCACCGAAGCTATCTTGTCTAGCAGAAATATCAGTATCCTTTTGGTTTGGCATGTAACCAACCAGTTTAAGGGTGTCAGGGCCCGCTGTGTTCCATGTATCATTAGTTTATCTTTTACGATATTCCTTACCTTCTCTGTGAGAAATTCAGCCACCATACCTGCTAGAATTTCCACGGCCTTGTCCTTGATAAGCGAACTAAGCAAATCCATGGGGGAAAACGTGAGGTGTGTCTGTTCATTTCAGTCCCCGTCCTGAGTTTATTTCCTCTTAGAGAAGTCACGGGACATGCGCATTTCACAAAGGAAGTGGTCCTGGACGATGAGCCTGTGACACGGTACATGGCGTCACTTGAGGTACCAGGTTACTTCCCTCCCACTTGTTTGACCGCCATGATGTCTAATCATAAACATGCCAGAAGTCGTGAGGTGCAACGAGCCCTTCCTCCTGCAGTATTGTGGCAGCACCGCTGAGTGGTTCAACCACTGGGGCCACATCTCACCACCATCCAGTACTCAGAAGGGGAAGTGGACAGTCTTTAAAAGCTTTTATATAAGAAATGAAACATTTTGAAGTTGTTTTCATGCTGTGGTAGGCTGAATAAGGGTCCCCAAGGATATCCACAATCTAATCTCTGTGACCTGTGAAAGTTACATTACGTGATCTAGGGGCCTTTGCTCATGGGATAAAGTTAAGGATCTTAACTTGGGGAGATGATCCTGGATTATCCAGGTAGGATCTAAATGGGATCACAAGGGTCCCTATACTGGGAGTGGACAGAGAGAGATTTGAGCACAAGAAGGAAGAAGGTGATGTGAGGATGGACCAGAGGGAGAAAAGGTGATGGATGTAGTGAGGGGCCATGAGCCAAGGGATGAGGGGAGCTTCCAGCAGCTGGAAAGGCAAGGAATCCAATTGTCTCCAAGAGCAGCAGAAGGGAACATGGTCCTGCAGACGCTGATTTCAGCCCACAGAAACCTATTGGAGATGTCAAGACTGCTGTTAGAGGATGAATCTGTGCTGTGAATCTGCTAAATTTGTGGTAATTTGTCGCAGCAGCCATACATGCTATTGCCAATAGTATGCACATCAGCCAAAAATGTAAATTTCTAAAGACTTCAGCATTAAGACCTAAATTGTTTATTGTTTTTAAAAAAGCTTCTTTTTCAACCAGGTAAACACTAAGTATGTATTTTTATTTTTAACAGCATGGCCTGGGCATTATACGTCTGAGATAAGAATAATACAGACTGTACCACCAAGGTAGGACCGGTAAACAGTTTTTCGTAAGTGGAAAGGAGAAAATCTGAAACGAAGTCAGAAGGAAGTGGCAGTGAAAGAGGGGGGCTCAGGTGAACAGTTCAGCCACAACTCTAAGGGCAGGAGTCAAATACTTGGGCATTCACTGAGGTTCAGTGCGTCCCTGGAGGACAACCCCTGGTAAGATGATCTGGTGGGCAAGGAAGCTGGGACTTATGAAGTCACCTAATTCAGAGATTATCAGGAAAAGGGAAGGTCATTTCACCATGTCCAGGGCTTGTGGGTTTTGTATGTAGGTGGCAGGGGACTACTGCCTAGGGCCAGCATGGGAGGGTCAGAAATATTGTTGGGAAATTGTATCAGGGCTCTCCAGAGAAACCAAACAGAGTGTGTGCATGTGTAAGTATATGTATACATATATATGTATGTATATATGTGTTGGGTTGGCCAAAATCTTTCCATAACATCTTACGGAAAAACCCAAATGAACATTTTGGCCAACCCAATATACGTTAAGAGATATAAGGGATTGAGAAGCCTTGTGATGTGCTGTCTGCAAGCTGGAGACTCAGGAAAGCCAGGGATGTAGTTCCAGTCCAAGCCCAAAGTCTTGAGAACAGGACAGCCAATGGCATTAGTCCCACAGTGAGGGCAGGAGAAGACCAACATCCCCACTCAAGCTGTCAGGCAGAGAGTGAATTCTCCTTTCCCTCCACTCTTGTGTTCTATTCAGGCTCCTCAGTTGATGGTATGGTGCCCACCCATACTGGGGAGGGCAGTCTGCTTTGCTCAGTCTATAGATTCAAATGCTGACTCATCGCCCTCACAGACACATCCAGAAATTGTTTAACCAAATATCAGGGCACCTCATGGCCCAGTCAAGTTGACACGTAAAATTAACCATCACAGAAATAAAGCCATTTTTTGTCATTGTTTAGAAGAAAAATCTTCCGTATGATATCATTTATATGTGGAACCTAAAAAAAAGGGTACAAATGAACTTACTTACAAAACAGAAGTCGAGTCACAGATGTAGAAAACAAACTTACGGGGCTTCCCTGGTGGCGCAGTGGTTAAGAATCCGCCTGCCAATGCAGGGGACATGGGTTCGAGCCCTGGTCCGGGAAGATCCCACATGCCGCGGAGCAACTAAGCCTGTGCGCCACAACTACTGAGCCCGCGTGCCACAACTAGAAGCCACCGCAGTGAGAAGCCCGCACACCACGCAGCAACGAAGACCCAATGCAACCAAAAATAAATAAATTTTAAAAAAAGAAAGGAAAACAAACTTATGGTTACCAGGGGATAAGGGGGTGGGGAGGGATAAATTGGGAGATTGGGATTGACATATACACACTACTATATATAAAATAGATAACTAATAAGAACCTGCTGTATAGCACAGGGAACTCTACTCAACACTCTGTAATGGCCTATATGGGAAAAGAATCTAAAAATAAAAGAGTGGATATATGTATATGTATAACTGATTCACTTTGCTGTACACCTGAAACTAACACAACATTGTAAATCAACTATACTCCAATAAAAATGAAAAAAAAAATCTTTCAGTTTTGAAAGAGCTCTTTCAAAAGAAAGGCTGTCTTTACAGGCAAGTCACTTCCAGTGTTAACTATTAAAATCTTTTACTGTTTGGCATAGGTATGCAAGCAGCAGTGCGCGTTTACAATGGAGGCACAACGGCATTGCATCCACGGTCTCAGGCTCCCTCCCAATGTAGTCCCAAGAGATCTGGACAACCGGCAGAACAGCCCATAAGTCCTGGTCCACTATACTGATAACCACAAGATAATCAGACCTGATGAACAAGAAATGGCAAGTATTCTGAGTGCTTAGTATGACACATACATTTCAAAGGGTGGTAGAGTAATACTACTAATATTGATCAGTGACAATGACATCAAAGATGACTATGACATCCATTGGTGAGAATGATGCCAGCGACAAGGTTCAGCTCTAGTTATCAGCAACTTAAGCGGTGTGTGAGAGTTCCATGGTCTGTGGGGCATCCTCACCTGTGACCATTCAGGGACCTGCCACATCTATGAAGCTCTTAGGGCTCCAACAGTCTGAGGGCTGCTGGACCACCCTCCAGAGTAAAGGACAAGTTACTGCACATAAATCTCCATAAACTCCATGTAAGAGGATGAATGGTACTTTGGGGAGCTTCTGGCAGAACCTAATGAGAGAATTCCATGCAGCAAGGCCATAGCTCTCTACAGCAGTAGCAAAACAGCTCCTAATCTGCTCCTAACCCTCAGGAGACAGGCGTGGGATGTAATGTGACCCGTTAGCCAGAACTTGTCATCATGTCCTTCGTTCCGTCACATCCCGCAAATTAAGGTCAGGTGGGGAGGGCAGCATTCATGATGGATGGAAGTGGTACATCCAGGATTAGACAAGGGCAGGTGGCCCAGACCATTGGCACCTACTACTCCTGCACTGACACCTGTACACAGCTCTCTCCTGTGGACTCCTGGGATGTTCACTCTGACTAGTCAACAGAGAAGGAGAAGGTCCCACTCCCTTCAAGTTCATCCTGGCCTTCAGTCCTACCCCCATCTCCACTCCCAGTCTTCTGTGGGTGGGGCCCAAAGTGGATTCGACGTGGGGGGAGGAGGGTGTCCACAGGAGGTGCAGAGCGGGATGATGGGGAGTTGGGATCTCATCATTTCAAACAAAATCCTTTGCTTAGTGGGCTCCACAGGAGAAGGACAGGAGGCCGTGGAGTTGGCAGCCCTCAGTGGGAGGTGGTGGAGGTGCCTGCATGGTCTGTGGCCTTGCAGGTGAGATGCAGGGCCCAGTAGGGTGAAAGCAGCTGGGACTTGAGTCTCCAGAGGTGCCTGGAGGGCCTCGACTTTTAGGGGAGACCCAGTAAGTAGGCGTCCTCAGTAGAAAATGGGCCCTCTGCTGTTGACTGAGGTAAGGCCAGGGGCCCTGGAGTTTGAGGCTCACCCAGCTGAGGATTTGGGCCCTGGGCAGCAGGTGGTCGGCAGACAGGGGCAGCTGGGTATCAGGCTGTGTCTCATTCTCCCAGACGGGAGGAAGGCTTCTGTTCAGAGGCCCGCCTGGGCACGAGGAAGGAACCACCCCTTTCCTCCTCTGGGGCTTAATTACAGAGAACCCGCGCCCTGGCTCTGCCTTCCGCTCTCACTGCCAGGCTCCCAAAGAAGAGCGAGTCCTTGTCCAATGTTGGTCTCCCTTTCTCATTATCTGAGGGCCTCAGCATGAACTCCCTGACACTGGGGTCTGGGTGCTCCTTCGATGGTGGAGGCCTGCAGATCTGGGTACCGGCCCCGAGGATACGGAGGGGCCCTGTCTGCGCTCCCACATTCCACCTGGCGGGACACCAGACTCTCCAACCATCAACCCTATGTTCAGAGGCCAACCTGAGCAGACAAAATCCAACAGAACCCAGACGGTAGATTCTACTTCTTATGCCCGTGGACTCAGTATTGGACATTTACAGGGAGTTTGGGAAGATAACAAAGAAAGCCAGGAGTGAGGATGCCGAGGTCAGCCCGGATGAGGCTCCCCGTGGCAGAGCCAGGCCCATGCAGGCCGGTGCAGGCACGTGGGGCGGGTGGGATGTGTGCCCCAGGCCGAGGCCCCACCAGGAGTCTCGACACTCCACACACTGTCGAGCTTCCAGGACAGAAGATCTTTCGAAAATCTGTTGGGTCCGCTCCCTTCTTGAGAGGTGAAATGTATGTGGAATAGAGCACGGCTGGGGTTAGGGCCTGTGCGCTTCTGCTTATCCAGGTCTCTCTCCAGCGATCACGCTTCAGCAGCTGTGCTAGTTCACATCCTGGGCACAAAGGCCAGCCACCTGGCGGGGAACTGAAAAATGTGTGCTTTTAAAATATGTTAGTCATGGTGGTCTGTTGCATTCTTTTGAGTTAAATGACTTTTTGTTTAGAGTACAACTCTGTTATGTTAGCTAAGAATTATAAACAAAAAAAGTACCATTTTCTCCCTTTGGTTTAAAAGCAAAACATTTTGCAGTTCAGTCTGTGTGGGGAAAAAAAAGGTTTGAGAAAGTATGTTATGCAGACCAGCTGTTTACTACAGAAAGTAAGAAAGGAAAGAAGGAAGGAAGGGAGGAAGGGAGGGAGGGAAGGAAGGAAGGAAGGAAGGAAGGAAGAAAAAAGAAAAGAAAGAAAGAAGGAAGGAAGGAAGGGAGAAAGAAAGAAAGAAAGAAGGAAATAAAGAAGAAAGAAAGAAAGAGGGAGGAAGGAAGAAAGGCAGAACCCTTTTGAGAAGATTCTCAACTGAGAATAGGGCTCCTCCCTGGTCTTGGCCATAGGTGCAGTGTCTGGTTCAGATCCCTGAGCAGGGCGGGTGTGAGAGGGAACCTGGGCAACTTCTTTCACTAATTAGCAGGAAGAACAAGCACAATCAGAATAAATAACTATAAATTCATAGGATACCTTCTAAGTGTGACAAAATGTGCACATTGAAAAATATTCATACCTTGACACTTATGCTTAGCCATTCATACTTCAGTGTTTTTCTTATTTAGAATGGATCTAGCTATTTAATGATTATCCATTAGTGTACTCGTTGAGGAAAAGGATAAGGTTTTAAGTTAACATAAGAATCTGAAAACTAACTTCAGTCAGGCATCCTTCAGGATGTAATTACTGTTGGTATAATGTTTCATGAGAATACATACACGTTCTTTAATGTATGAGCGTTTTCAGAATATTCAATTCATAGGAGAACTCACTAGACTTGTCAGAATAGAGCTCCTTAAAGGGATTTTATATTCTAATTAATTAAAACCTTCCAGAGTAGCAAAATATTACGTATGCTTAATATGGATAGATACATACAAAAGCATACAGACAGACACTAGTAGAGAGCTTATAGCTTCAATTCAAACATGTCAAGTCACTGACTCATAGATAATACGTGGCTTTACCCTGTCCCACCTAGACAGCTACCAGGGTTGTTGTGTATTCAGCAGTTCGGGCAAGGTGATGTCACTTGCTCAATATGAGGGCAGCAGCGTTCCCACCAATGTTAGTGAGGAGACCTTGAAAGATTTCCTTTGCCCTGAGTGCCATCCTATGGGGGCTGTGAAGGAAATTGCAGACAGCGTTCTGAGGAGTGACCAGGGGTCGTGTGAGTGTCTCCAAAGCTCATCTGAGTGGATAAAACATCCAGCCTGCTTCCCATTAGGTTTCTCAGACTCAGATGATCTTGAGGTCTTGAACCCTGGGGAGCCTCTAACACGAAGAGGAAGGCTAAGGCCCAGGTGACTGCAGGGAGTTGAGGGGGCAAGAGCAGGAAGAGAGGGTCAAGAGTGACGGATAAAGAAGTGGGGCAGGTAGGCTGTTGAAAGTAGAGACCAAAAGGCGCAGAGAAGCAAAGGGAAGGTCTAAGTGGAGAAAAGGGGGACAACCAGCAGGGTGAAGGGAGGGAGAGGTCTTGGAAGAGCTGGCTTGGGGAGTTCCATAGTCACCTGTAGTGGTCATTGAATTTTGCATTGTTTTTAGGGAAACTTGCCTTTTCTGGGATTATGCACTGATTTGGTGCCAGAATGGTAAAGCATGCAGTCAGCATGAAAAGAGGAGAGAATGGGGACTTCCCTGGTGGCCCAGTGGTAAAGAATCCACCTTCCAATGCAAGGGACAGGGGTTTGATCCCCGGTGGGTTAACTAAGAGCCCACGTGCCGCGGGGCACCTAAGCCCGCGCGCCACAACTACTGAGCTTGCATACCTCAACAAGAGAGCCCACGTGCCGCAAACTACAGAGCCCATGCGCCACAACTAGAGAGAAAACCTGCACGCCATAACTAGAGAGAAGCCCGCGTGCCGCAACGAAGACCCGACGCAGCCAAAAAAAAAAAAAAAAACAGAACTTACAAGCCTGGATATTCAGACTTGTAGCAGCTCATACATTTACTAGTCTCTGAAAGTAAAGCAAAAGAATGGCTCCAAGAGATAGATTGGAAGACGCCTATGGAAGAGTTTCATAAACATGAGACTGAAGATCACCAGAAATGTAGAGAAATTGCCCACAATCTTTATCAGGGTATTCCAAAAGTTCATCAATGCAAACAAAGGCCAGGAGAGACGATTTCTGATTTGAAATCGAAAGATTTGAAAAGACATTCAAACAACATTCTGGCATGGATCCAAAGAGTTTCCTGAACCTTCAGAACAACCCAATATTAAATCCTATTTTTCTAGAATGAATAGATGAAGAATTGGCATGACTGGTTAAAAGATATGAACTTAAAAAAAAAAGATATGAACTTGATTGAGCTACTCTGCATACTCATATGCTTGTCACTATTGCTGACAAGCTCTCTAAAACCTTACAGAAACGAGAAAAAGAAAGAGCTGCCAAGGTGATGAATGTGCAGCTACAACCGTTCAGTGGTCCATCGAGAACACCTGGTTTTTATTGCAAAAAAACCTGGGCATTTTAAAAGAGACTGCCACAAGTGCAAAAGAGAGTTAGAACAAGGCAAGATTAACAAGGAGTAGGGATGCTCCAACGATTATGAGAGGGCATTCCCCTCCTTCTCACCAACACCTTACAGAAAATTGAAGTCACAGTCAGAGGGGAAACTTCTAAGGCCCTTGTAGACACGGGGGCTACCTTATCTGTTCTCAACCCTACCCTCATTCATTGCCCTCTTCCTTGGAGTAAACAGTCGGTTCAAATGGTAAGGGTTTCTAACTTACCTATGCAAGTTTTTTTTTTTTAATTTATTTATTATTTATTTTTATTTTTGGTTGCGTTGGGTCTTTGTTGCTGCGCACGGGCTTTCTCCGGTTGCGGCAAGCGGGGACTCCTCTTCGTTGCGGTGCACGGGCTTCTCATTGCGGTGGCTTCTCTTGTTGCGGAGCACAGGCTCTAGGTGCGCTGGCTTTAGTAGTTGTGGCTCGCGAGCTCTAGAGCGCAGGCTCAGTAGTTGTGGTGCACGGGCTGAGTTGCTCGGCGGCATGTGGGATCTTCCCGCGCCAGGGCTCAAACCCGTGTCCCCTGCATTGGCAGGCGGATTCTTAACCACTGCACCACCAGGGAAGCCCCTATGCAAGTTTTAAAATCAGAGCCAATAACTTTCCAGCTAGGAACTATCACAGAAGACTTCTGTGTTCCTTTTGGTGAAATGTGTTCCAATTCATTTGATAGGAAGAGACCTTTAAGAGGCACACAATGCCCATATTGCCTTTTGACCTAAAGGCTATATAATTCTAGATTTAGAAAACTTAGATGCAGACCAGAACATAATTATGGAGAAATTGATGGTTATGAAAACAAAAGTTCAGGTAAATTGAGAGGAAATAACGATTTACAAGTGCCTGAGGAATTATGGTCATCTTCTTCCTCAGATATTAATATTATATTAAGGAAATATTATATTCCTTCTACCAGTCCTTGCAATACCTCCATTTTGCCGGTAAGAAAGCCAAATGGAAAAGGCTAGTGGTTTGTTCAGGATCTAAGCACTATAAATAACATTGTGATCCTTCACCACCCACCCGGTTTTTAATCCTCACACCCTGCTCTCAGCTCTTCCAGGAGATATCTTTTGTTTTTCAGTAATAGAAATATGCAGTGCATTCTTTAGTATTCCAGTGGAAAAGGAAAGCCAGTATTATTTTTGCCTTTACGTGGGAAGATCATCAGTATACCTGAACAGTTATGCCACAGGGCTATACTGAAAGCCCTACTTATTTTTCTCAAATACTTAAAGCTAATTTGGCTGAGGTGCACTTTCCTAATGATTCTGCTTTAATTCAGTATGTAGATGATTTGCTTTTGTGTTCTAGAACCAAGCAGGACTCTTAAAGAGACACTATCTGTAAAAACAATTAGCCTCTAAGGGGCTTTAAGGTATCCAAAGACAAACTGCAATTCTGCTTACCAATTGTGAAATATTTAGGTCACTTGATATCTAAAGAAGGATTGTTAATTGATTCTGACAGAATTAAGGGAATACTGGCTTTTTTGTTTCCCAAAACAAAGAAACAGCTAAGAGGATTTCTAGGTCTGAATGGATATTGTAGAAATTGGGTACCTAATTTTTCCCTCATTGCCGAACCCCTTTATGTGCTACTGAAGTTTGACTGATGAGACCCAACTGAATGAACAAAAGAAGGAGAAAAGGCTATTGGTGACTTAAAATCTGCGTTGACTCAGGCTCCAGCACTGGGCCATCCTAATTATAAATTACTATTTTTCCTCTTGTGCATGAAGGCCTAGGAAGCACCCTACATGGGCTAACTCAGAGGCATGGTGACCTGCATCGACCCATAGGATATTATAGTCAGTAGTGAAAGGACTCTCACCCTATTTGAGGGCTACTTTAGCAACAGCTCTCTTGTGCAAAGTTACCAAAGAACTTCTAATGGGGTCACCTTTAACTATGCTCCACACTCAATTGAATCTCTTATAAATTCTCATCATACTCAGCGCCGTTCTGTGGGTCGACTTGCCTTCTTACGAGGTATTGTTGCTTTCTTCACCTAATACAGCTTTGGCTCAATGCAATAATCTTAACCCTGCGACTTTGCCTCCAGCACTACAGGAAGAAAACAGCCACAACTGCATTTTACTAACTGACTATCTTCACTCCTAGGAGTGACTTACAAGAAATTTCTATTGATAATGTTGACTTAGTTTCATTTACCGATGGAACTTACTTAAAGGATGAACAGGGACATTACTGAGCTGGATATGCAATAAAATCCACTGTGGATGTAACTGAAAGTTCTTACTTACCAGAAGCAAAGTTGGCACAACAAGCTGAATTAATTGCTCTAATCGGGGCTTGTCAGCTAGCTAAGGCCCAAGTAGGAAATGTTTACACTAATAGCGGCTATGCTTTTAGAGTGGCTCATTATTTTGGAATGCTCTGGAAAGCAAAAGGGATTTCTTACTTCCTCAGGCCAACCCATAAAAAATGGGCAGCTCTTCTCAGAATTATTAGACTTTATACAATTACCCAAACAATTGGTCATTATCAAAATACCTGGACATTCCAAATCTGATTCAATAGAGAGTAAAGGGAATCAATTTGCTCACTCAGCAGCTAAATGAGCTGCTTTAAGTTCTGTTTCTGTCCAGCTCTGAGAATCTCCACTACTCAAAACTGACCCCAAGGTAACTGTTAAGAAATTCCTTCTACAGGCTCAAGAATAAGGCCCAGAAGATGGAAAACAAATATGGAAGAAGAAAGGAGGACTCTCTGATCCCTCAAAAATATGGTTTGAAAAAAATAAGAGGCCTATAGTGCCTCTAGGGCTTAATTACCTTTACACATACATTTGTCAACCCATTGAGGTCCTGAAAGAATGATTTTTATGGGATAAACAATATATTTGGAAACCCTCCCCTAAGGTAGCCCACAAGGCATATGCCCAGTGTACAATTTGCCACAAGTATAATCCTGGAAAACCACTTCATGGATCTCAAGCTCACTCAAGGTTCCCCTTCCTAAGGGACTTTTTGAGGTATGGCAATTGGACTTTGTCCAAATGCCACCATCTCAAAGATATAAATATATTTTGGTAATGATCTGTATGTTTTCAAACTAGGTTGAAGGTTTTCCCTGCAGGAGAGAAATGGCTTTAACAGTAGGTAAATTCTTATTGGAAAGAATAATTCTTGTTTGGGAGGTCTCTTCTGAGTTGCATAGTGACTGGGGGACTCCCTTTACTAGACAAATAATTAAATCCATTTGTGATATTTGGCCAATAATGAGGCATTTTTACTGCATCTCCAATCTTCAGGATTGGTAGAAAGGACTAAAGGTATTATCAAAACTCAACCTGCAAAACTCTCAGAGGCTTTTTTTTTTTTAAAGCGTCTTTTTTTTTTTCCTTTTTTATTTATTTATTTATTTATTTATTTATTTATTTATTTATTTTTGGATGTGTTGGGTCTTCGTTTCTGTGCGAGGGCTTTCTCTAGTTGCAGCAAGTGGGGGCCACTCTTCATCGCGGTGCGCGGGCCTCTCACTATCGCGGCCTCTCTTGTTGCGGAGCACAGGCTCCAGACGCGCAGGCTCAGTAGTTGTGGCTCACGGGCCTAGTTGCTCCGCGGCATGTGGGATCTTCCCAGACCAGGGCTCGAACCCGTGTCCCCTGCATTGGCAGGCAGATTCTCAACCACTGCGCCACCAGGGAAGCCCCAGATAGGATTCTTAACAGCTGTGTTGGAAAGGGCCACATCAGGTCTTATTAACAAATCCTTGTGCTGCAGAACTTTAAGGAGTAAGCTCTTGGACTCACATTTCTCCACTCAAAAAGGCCTCCCCTCCTAAATGGACTACAACTCCTGTTTCAGACACTCAGCTTTGACTAAGACCAGCACTACCAGACCAGGATGAGAAGAAGATGACATCTGAAGTGCATAGCTGACCGAAGATGCTAGACCAGACCTGTATACTAATTAATTTGATAATTGCTCACACTTTTGCTTATGAACCAAATGTATTTCTTTCTTGGGCTCAATCATATGCAAGTTTCAAAAAATCAATCCAAGACTTCCCTGGTGGTGCAGTGTTTAAGAATCCGCCTGCCAATGCAGGGGACACGGGTTCGAGCCTTGGTCCGGGAAATCTCACATGCCGCGGAGCAGCTAAGCCCATGTGCCACAACTACTGAGCCCACGTGCTGCAACTACTGAAGCCCATGTGCCGCAACTGCTGAAGCCCATGAGCCTAGAGCCTGCACTCCACAACAACAGCCACAACACGGCAACGAGAAGCCTGCTCACTGCAGCTAGAGAAAGCCCGGGTGCAGCAACGAAGACTCAACACAGCCAAAAATCAATCAATCAATAAATAAATTTTTAAAAAATCAATCCAATTGCTGGGTTTGTGGCCAATTACCTATGTCCAGCACTTCTGGATTACCCTGGTGGATTTCACCTCTCCAGAGTTTAGATTGACTAGCCTTTGGGGATTTTATTTTAGAAGAAATTCTAGTTCTGAGCAAGCCACCACCAATATCACTAAATAAGACCCTCTTACCTGTCCAATTAATGATACCTGTTCTGAATCTGCCCATAAATACTCCTTTTCACCCAGTATTACTCAATGTCAATCAGAGCAGCATGCTGCAGCCAAACCTAAAAAGGTAACCACTCATCTCTTTGGTAGTCCAAAAAAGGAACAAGATAAAACCCCAAAAGAAAAACTAAGTGGGGATTTCCCTGGTGGTGCAGTGGTTAAGAATCCGCCTGCCAGTGCAGGGGACATGGGTTCGAACCCTTGTCTGGGAAGATCCCACATGCCGCGGAGCAACTCAGCCCGTGTGCCACAACTACTGAGCCTGCGTTCTAGTAGGGCCCGTGAGCCACAACTCCTGAGCCTACGTGCCACAACTACTGAAGCCCGCACACCTAGAGCCCATGCTCTGCAACAAGGGAAACCACCGCAATGAGAAGCCCGCGCACCGCAACAAACAGTAGCCCCCGCTCGCTGCAACTAGAGAAAGTCTGCGCGCAGCAGTGAAGACCCAACGCAGCCCAAAAAAAAGAAAAAAGAAAAAAAAAGAAAAACTAAGTGAAGCGGAGATAAGCAATCTACCTGATAGAGAGTTCAGGGAAATGATCATAAAGATGCTCAAAGAACTTGGGAGAAGACTGGATAAACACAGTGAGAAGTTTATCAAAGAGTTAGAAAATATAAAGAACCAAACAGAGTGGAAGAAAACAATAAATGAAATAAAAAACACTAGAAGGAATCAACAGTAGATTAGATGATACAGAGGAATGGATGAGTGAACTGGGAAACAAAGTAGTGGCAATCACTCAAGCCAAACAGAAAAAAAGAAAAAGAATTTAAAAAATGAGGACAGTCTAAGTGACCTCTGGGACAACATCAAGTATAACAATATTCACATTATAGGGATCCTAGAAGGAGTAGAAAGAGAAAGGGGCAGATAACATATTTGCAGATGTAATAGCTATAAACTTCCCTAACGTGGGAAAGGAAACAGTGATCCAGGTCCAGGAAGCACAGAGAGCCCCAAAGATGATCAATCCAAAGAGGTCCAAACCAAGACCCACTGTAACTAAAACAGCAAAAATTAACCAGTTAGGAGACTATTACTACAACACCATGTAGGAGTCAGGGTGGTTTGGACCTGAATTTTGCATTCTAATTATATAATGCAAGTAGATTGGCAGTAAATTAGAGATTAGTGCGAGAGCGAGAGAGGCACCAAGGATAACGGCAAGTTTTCCCACCTGAGCCGCTAGAAGGATGGAGTTCACTTGACAAAGAAGAGGAAGGCTTTGGGAGGACCAGGTGGGAGGTGGGGGAGAATAAAGTCTTGGTGTGGACATGTTATGCTGGAGGTGCTTCATGACAGCCAGGACACGTACCCCAGGTTGACTTAACTCATTCTCTTCCAATCCCCTTGAAAAACATATGAAAGCCTGGGAAGCTAATGATAGCAATTCCCAGAATCTCTGACTGCAGATTCATGTTGTGGAAGAGGGAAGTGGTTCCTGTAAGATGCATGTTGTGCTTCCCTCAGCTCTTAGGGTCCCAGTTTGTCCCCTTCTGAAGCTGAACAAAGGAAAGCATCTGCTGGTGCAAATTGCAGCAGAGGTGCTGTGGCCCAAAATCAATGTGGCAGTAGAATCCTGATTTCCCAGGTTGTTCATCCAGAAAGACGCTTCCTAGGCAAGACAGATCTTCAGTCATGTCTTTGGGGCTCTTTCTGGAATCTGCAACTAGATCCTTCCAAATAAATAAGAAAAGTAATACTTTTTAAAAAGGGAGGAAGACAAAAACACTAATTCAAAAAGATATATGCACCCCTATGTTCACTGCAGCATTACTTACAATAGCCAAGATATGGAAGCAACCTAAGTGTCCATCAATAGATGAACGGAGAAGGAAGATGTGGTGTATATATGCAATGGAATATTACTCAGTCATAAAAAGAATGAAATCTCATTATTTGTGACATCATGGGGGGACCTAGAGGGTATAATTCTAAGTGAAATAAGTCAGAGAAAAATACCATATAATTTCACTTATATGTGGTATCTAAAATACAAAACAAATGAGCAAACATAACGAAACAGAAACAGATTCATAGATACAGAGAATAAACAGGTGGTTGCCAGCGGGGAAGGGGTGGGGGGATAAGTGATATAGGCGAGGGAGATTAAGAGGTACAAACTTCCAGTTACAAAGTAAATGAGTTATGGGGATGAAATGTACAGCATGGAGAATATAGTCAATAATAATGCAATATCTTTGTATGGTGACAGATGGTAATTAGACTTAGCATATTGAACGTTTTGTAATGTATAGAAATATTGAATTACTATGTTGTGCACCAGGAACTACCATAGAGTTGTGGGTCAATTATATTTCAAACAAACAAACAAACAAGCTCATAGAAAAAGAGATTAGATTTGTGGTTACTAGAGGCGGATGTGGGGGGAGGAGGAATTGGATGAAGGCGGCCAATAGGTACAAATTTCCAGTTATAAGATAAATAAGCACTAGAGATGTAATATACAACGTGATTAACATAATGAACACTCTGTATGTTATATAGGAAAGCTGTTGACAGTGAATCTTTTTTTTTAAATAAATTTATTTATTTTTATTTTTGGCTGTCCTGGGTCTTTGTTGCTGCGCGCGGGCTTTCTCTAGTTGCGGCGAGCGGGGGCTACTCTTGTTGCAGTGCGCGGGTTTCTCATTGCGGTGGCTTCTCTTGTTGTGGAGCACATGCTCTAGGTGCGCGGGCTTCAGTAGTTGTGACCCGTGGGCTCAGCAGTGTGGCTCACGGGCTCTAGAGTGCAGCCTCAGTAGTTGTGGCGCACAGGCTTAGTTGCTCCGTGACATGTGGGATCTTCCCGGACCAAGGCTCGAACCCGTGTCCCCTGCATTGGCAGGCGGATTCTTAACCACTGCACCACCAGGGAAGCCCCGACAGTAAGTCTTGAGTTCTCATCACAAGGGAAAAAATAAAAATAAAAAAGGAAGGCCATTTACGAACTGGTGATGATACTGGGTCATGAAACAAGAATTATGATTTTACAATTCCATGCTCCTGATGTAGAAAAACAAAAAACAGAGAATATAGGTCAGTATCCATCATAGGTAATACGGACAAAGACCAAAGAAGTTTGGGCTTCGTGGATGAATCTTAATCAGATGTGTAAGGTCTTCCCCAAGGCAGGCATATCTTTTTGACGTGGGTGACCTATAACCCCAAGGAGATTTTAAACTGCCATGTAGCCCCACTACAGTTATCATAAGTACATTATCATTCTTTTTTTTATATATAAATTTATTTATTTGTTTGGCTGTGTTGGGTCTTCATTGCTGCGCATGGGCTTTCTCTAGTTCCGGTGAGCGGGGGCTACTCTTTATTGCGGTGCGTGGGCTTCTCATTGCGGTGGTTTCTCTTGTTGCGGAGCACGGGCTCTAGGCACGTGGGCTTCAGTAGTTGTGGCACGCGGGCTCAGTAGTTGTGGTGCACGGGCTTAGTTGCTCCACGGCATGTGGGATCTTCCCGGCCCAGGGCTTGAATCCGTGTTCCCTGCTTTGGCAGGCGGATTCTTAACCACTGCGCCACCAGGGAAGTCCCAACATTATCATTCTATTCCTGATATTCACACCGTGAGCAAAAGCAGTTCCTCCTCCTCCTGTTGGATGTTCTCTTCTCTAGGATTTGTGACAACACTGGACGTGGTGTGATAAGCCCTGTGTCTCTGTGTGCTCTGTTTCAGAGTGATCATGGGGAACATTCTGGCTCCTCCAGTTGGGGCCACGCTGTGCAAATCTGCTCCAAACCACACCAGCTCCTCTGGATGGAACCCAAGCATCTCTATTTCACATGTGTTGGGGCTACTGATGGGTTTTTTAAATTTAGGACTATCTAAGGTCTTCCCTCTTGGAAAATGAGGACTCAGCTGTTTTCTTCCACATCACAACACACACCCCATTCCCATCCTCATTTCGGCAGTATTTTCATAAGACCAACATTTAGTATGAACTTTATTATGTGTATATATATTGCTGTTCACATCTGACCCAACTAGTTGTGATTTCTTCTCTCCCCCCACCCCACTCCCTTGGATTGTGAAGTCGATATTTGCATCATGAAGGACAGCAGAGCCGTACCATCTTCCCACTATGAGCCTCAGAGGGCAGCAAGGGTAGTCAGTCTGACTAACTTTTAGAGACTTAAAATGACACAGAGTAGAAGAGGTCAAACTCCTCCAAGTCTCCATGCACAACCCTCCAGGTTACCCTGCGGTGGTGCTGCCCTCTGGTGTCAAAAGTACAAACTGCAGCTCCTACTAAGATCAAACCTTTCTTTTCCCAGAAGGAGCCCATCAACCCATGGTCGTTCCTAGGGGCAGAGCCAGCTACATAAATTGCAGGACCCAGTGGAAAGTGAAAATGCAGGGCTCCCTGTTCAAAAAATTATTACGAATTTCAAGATGGTGAAAGCAGAGTCTTAACCTTGCAAGGTCTTTCTGGGTGACTGACTGCTCAGATTGCCAGCCCCTGAAGCCCACCCTGCCTCACAGGGCAAATGGATGTGTTCATGCTCCTTGTGAATCTACTCCAATCTCAATCCATAAGAAACCTACAGAAATGGTGAGCTCTGACTGTCTTTAAATCCCCAACAAAAGGGTTTTCTTTCCTTTGAAAGCTTCATGTTTGGGGCGCTGACAATTAATAGGCAGGTATTCGGCTCTGTCTCACCAAATCAGTGAGCAAATTTGAGATGATTTTAGGATCAAAAAGAATAAGTGGGGTGGATTGGGAGATTGGGATTGACGTATATACACTGCTATGTATAAAATAGATACCCAATGAGAACCTACTGTATAGCACAGGGAACTCTACTCAGCGCTCTGTGGTGACCTAAATAGGAAGGAAACCTAAAAAAGAGTGGATATATGTATACGTATCACTGATTCACTTTGCTGTACACCTGAAACTAACACAACATTGTAAAGCAACTATACTCCAATAAAAATTAATAAAAAAAATAAATGAAATCATTTTCATTGTTGCTTTTGTTGTGGTCATCCATGTACAATGCTTGGTGTCAGTCTATTTATCTCTTGTAAAAATAAAATACAGTGTGTGTGTGGGAAAAAAATAAAAAAATTTAAAAAATAAATGAAACACACTGATTTTATAAAAAGCCATAATTCTCCTCAAAAAAGAGATGGCAAACTCCTCACCCTGAAAGTCAAGGCTTCCAGCTCAGGTCCTGTCCTCCTAGCACGACCGGGCTCGAGGGATGAAGGAAGCCCCTTTGCACAGGAGGTGCCTGCATCTGAATGCAGGAGGGAGGAGAGAGGTTGTGACTGTCCTTGTGCACCTGGACAACAGAACAGGCTCAGGCCAGGAACAGGTTGGGGGATGCAGCAGTGGTCAGGCGGGTGGAGCTGGGGACGTGATAGCCACAGGCACTTAGGTGCCCCCTCAAGCCCGCACAGGATCTGAGAGACTACGGAGGTTATGTTGGGCACACAGGGCTGTCCCTGTCTGTACCGGGGGTGGTCTCCTCACCCTTGAGGGGGACAGTGCAGTAGTTTCTTGTGGCTGCCACAACAAATTACCGCACATTTGGTTTCTTAACACAACAGAAGGTTATTCTCTGACAGTTCTGGAGGCCAGAACTCCAAAATCAAACTATTGGCCAAACCCCACTCCCCCCACAGGCTCTAGAAGAAATTCAGTTCCTTTCCTCTTCCAGCTTTTGGTGGCTGTCAGCATTCCTCAGCTTGTGCCGGCATCACTCCAATCTCTGTCTCTGTCTTCACGTGGCCCTCTCCTCTGAGTGTCTTCTCCTCTTCTGTTTCTTAGGACACTTATCATTGGGTTTAAGACTCAGGATGCTGAATCAGGACGCTGCTGCCACAGTGATTTTGGGCCAGAGCACTTGTGCTGTGATTTGCACCAGCAAATGCTTTCCCATGTTCAGCTTCTGGGGAAAATAAACTTGGGATCCAACACCTCCACAGCCCTGAGAGGTGGGAGAAACCCAACATTTATCTCACAAGAACCACTTCCCTCTTCCACAACGTACCACGGGTGAATCTGCTGTCCTGGAATTGCTGTCTTCAGTTTCCCAGGCTTTCATGTGTTTTTTAATGGGGTTGTAAGAGAATGAGCTAAGTCAGTCTGGGGTACCTATCCTACCCATCATGGGTCTCCTCCAACATAACATGTCCACAAGCAAGACATTTATTCCTTCCACCTCCCAACCTGATCCTCCCAAGTCTTCCTCTTCTCAGTCAAGGGCAACTCGATCCTTCCAAGTGCTCATGTCAGAAATCTTGGCATTATCCTTGATTCCTCTCTCGCTTTTGCACTAATAGCCAATCCACTGGCAAACACTGCAGTCTGTCTACAGAATATTAATAGAACCTAAACACTCAGGTCCAAACTACCATCACTCCCACACGGGGTTACTGTAACAGTCTCCTAACTGGTTTTCCTGCTGTCTCCTTGCTCCCACCCCCTTCCCTTATAGCAATCTCCTCACTGTAGGATCACTCGATCCTTAGAGATGAATTCTCTTAAAACCCAAGTGAGGTCATTCTTTTACCACTCAACCCCTCCCTGTTGCTTACATCTCAAATACACCAAAACTCAAACTCCTCACCACAGCCCACAAGGCCCTACATTAGAAAGTCTACAGTGAAGAAAATGTCAGGTGAAATAAACAGAGCAGTTAGCGATGTGATTCGATTCACTTCCTGGCCCAAGCTCCTTAGCTCCTTGCAGATCACGCACTGAGGAACACTACGTTGTACAGTCTGGTCCTTGCCTCTACTTATATCATTCTACTTATCCCATACACTGTGGTCACAGTGGCTTCTGACCCTCAGACATGCCAAGCTAGGTCTTCCCTGGTGGTGCAGTGGTTAAGAATCCGCCTGCCAATGCAGGGGACACGGGTTCGAGCCGTGTCGGGAAGATCCCACATGCCACGGAGCAACTAAGCCCATGCACCACAGCTACTGAAGCCTGCACGGCTAGAGCCCATGCTCTGCAGCAAGAGAAGCCACTGTGATGAGAAGACCGTGCACCACAACGAAGAGTAGCCCCCACTCTCCACTAGAGAAAGCCTGCGCGCAGCAACAAAGACCCAACACAGCCATAAATAAATAAATAAATTAATTAATTAATTAATTAATTTATTTATTTATTTAAAAAAAAAAAAAAAAAAAGACATGCCAAGCTAGCTCCTGCCCCAGAGCCTTTGCACTGCCTTTTCCCACTCCCTGGAATAATCTTCCTCCAGAGACCTACATGACTGCTCCCTCTCTTCTTTCAGGTCTCCCCCAAATGTCATCTTGTCATGGAGGATTTTTCTGACCATCTTATGTAAAATAGAGAGACCCCACCCCCACCCCCCAACTCACTCACTCCCTATCTCCTTCATCCCAGTTCATTTCCCTGTACAGGACTTATCGCTATCTCCTCCATGAGGCCAGTGACTGTTTCATTCACTTTTGTGTCCCCTACAACCACTATAAACCTGCACAGAAGAGGTGCTCATTATTCAAAAAATGAATTAACTCACTTGTGAATAATTGCATGTTGGAATTGAGTATAGTTACTTCAGTTTCACTGTCTGTAAAACGTAAATAATTCCAGCCCTGTCAACATGTAGGAATCGTGTAAGGTTGGTCCTCATTGCTTATATGCACTACTTAACTATGTAACAAAACGCCCCGATATTAAAATTGCTCCATGTCTGAAATGATGAGAGACCTGAAAACTTTATAAACTACAGCCATGATAATACATGATTAATTTTTGTATAGGGGATACTGAGGAACCAAAATCTTGGGTGATACATGCTGGAGAAGGAATAGTGGCATCCTTTTGGAGGTTCCACTCTCCTTGCTTATCATGTCTCCCTTCACATCATCTCTGCAGCAACCCTGGGAGAGTCACACTGTTCTCATGCTGCTTTTATAAAGAGGAAAGAGAGGCTCACACTGGTGTCGTCTCTTAACCAAGCCACACGATTCAGTGAGACTCTTTTCTCGTTCTCTGTACTAATCTACACACACACACTCACACAACTCACATATATTAGACACACTGATTAGTGTCTGCCTTCCTTTTACTGAACATTATTTCTCTGAGATACAGCCAAGCTGGCGTGCGTGGTCTTATTTCTCTCATTTTCATCGCTGTAGGGTTTTTACACTTCCTCAGGAAATGACACCTATATTTATTAAAGTTAGGATCATCAGATGTCTATGGGCGTGATCTGGATACTTTAAATGGAAAAGGTCATTGTACTTTTAAAAGCATATTACACTTTTCAAAGGGCAATATTTTTACAGTTAATAAGGAGATATGATCTATTTATTTTCTATAAGCACAAGCTCATTACTCTTCAAGAACCTGGGATTGTATTGGGAGACAGTATTATTTTATATTTGGAAAGAATCATATAATCTTATTTTAATAGAAGAGTTTGTTAATTGTAAAAGGCAATAGAATGTCCTTTATCAAAAATGGGTCATTATGTTTAAAAATATTATTTATATTAAAGATAAGGCAATCATATGTTTAAAAACAAGATGATTATGAAACAAAACAATGAACAGTACTTCATAAGCTAGTTTAGTTAGGAAGTACGAGAAAGGTCATACCATAAAAATTAATAAAATATGATAAAGCTAACACCTGGGTAACCACTGATGTCAGGAAATAGTTCATTGCTGTCATTTAGAAGCACCTCTGTGTACATTCCACAAACTCCCTTCAACCTAGAAGTGACAATTCCCTGAATTCATGGTCATTTCCGTTATTTACTTCACAGTTTTCCCAACTACACCTGAATCTAGAGATTGAGGTTTAGAGTTTGTTTTCTTGAACTTCTAATAACACATATCATACTCCGAGTGCCAACTTATCTTGAATCTTTTACTCGCTATTAGGTTGTAAGTTTCAAGCAAGTAGGGGTCATTCCTTTCTTTTACCTTTATTTTTTACTGTAGTAAAATAACCATAAATCAGATTTGCCGTTTTAAACATTTTTAAGTGCACAATTCATTGGCATTAAGTACATTCACAATGTTGTGTAACCATGAGCACTATCTATTTCCAGATGTGATTTTGTCTTTTCAACAGTTCAGGATGATCCATTTGTAAGCAATATTCAACCACAATCATTGCTACTGGTTTGCAACTCATTATCTTTAAAAAAAAAAAAAAAGATGATATTGTTTTTAAACATTCCATGACCGACTGGTTGTATAGAACTGGAGCCATCTTGCCCACCACAAATACAAGCATCCTCTCGATTAGAAATTAGACTTCCAGTTCAACAACAGCAGTGATTATTTCTTTGGCCATACCATTATTTGTCTGTTAGGGATAGCCTTATCTCATCCATGACAAATGCACCCATGATATCCACTAGCCCTTCCATGGCATTGTCCTTTGCACATGAAATACACGAACGCTTGCAAAACACAGTGAGTGTGTTTTTTTGCTTCAGTCCCGGTTCTCCCTTCATCCCTGGAGAGTCAGCCGTGGAAGAAGTAAAGGATACGGCCTCTGCTCACCCCACACATCAGAGGTGCTCCCAGCCAGTAAGCACGAGCCACAGCGCCCAGATCCGCGAGCCACCTGCAGTCATCACCCTCTAGCCAGACTGGCTGGTGTGACACTCAGTAGGACCTGTGGCCCAGCCTGCAAGTTAGTAAGATCCTCAGGGGGCTTTGAGGAGGTGAAAATGAGGCCCCAGGAGAGGCTGAAGAGCAGCCTGGGTGCACGGAGAGGTGAGAAGTGGTTGAGGGCTGAGATGACCTTAGAGTGAGTGGAGCCTCGAAAACAGAGAAAATCGGGGAATACCCCAGAGGATCTGGGATAAAATTGGAGGGAGGGTAACTCCCCAGGAGTCAAAACTATTTCCATGCAGTTTTCCTTCTTCGTACATTAAAGGCTTCCATAGTATAACATGCTCTTGCAGACACTAATCCAAACTTGCCCTTTCCCATCAACGGTTGGTTTGATATTAAACCAACCAGGATTCAGAAATTGTGTATAACGTCCATGTGCTCAAATTAGTCCAGTTTAAAGACTTCTCTCCCTCAGGAGCATGGAATGTCCTCTTCTTAGGGCCACCTGACAAAGTTTTAATATGACAGGGATCTAGGCTGAGACTCGAGAGCAAAAGGACCATCAGGACTTGTTCCCTCTGTTTTTGATTTAAAGTGACAGGACTTCTCATTGTTGCTGTAGAGGTGGATATTTCCAAGCTATGTTTTGAGTGTTAAAGGCTAAAGAGCACTGCAGGCTGCATCTTTGCAGGTCAGACCCAGGAGAGGTTCCCCACTGGGTGGTTGTTCCTCTCACACCCTTTCCGCTCCACAGTCTCTCTTGACTCCTGCAGGGGTTCCTTCTGTGACCTCAGAGGCCCATCACCACCCCAAGCCCCTGCTATGTGTTATCTGGAAGGGCAGCCCCTGCAAAGTTGGTCTCTCAGACCACTGGCAGGCAGTGATGCCAGGCATTAGGGACTTGAAAGCGGCAAAAACTCCCAGGGAAAGGGAAGGTCAGTTCAACAAGCCCAGGGCATATGAGTCCAGCGTGGGGACCATGGCCCAGGGCTGTTGGTGAGGTTCAGAAGCTGTGGCAAGAAATCATGTCTCCCAGGGAAGTGCAATCAAAACTACATCACGACACCAGCTCACACCCATTAGGACGGATCCTATCAAAACCCGGAAAAACACAAGTGTTGGCGATGATGTGAAAAAATGGGAACCCTTGGGCACTTTGGTGGGAATGTATAATGCAACAACTGCTTAGGAGAACAGTATAGCGGTTCTTCAAAAATTAAATGTAGAATTACTGTATGATCCAGCAATTTCACTTCTGGGTATATACCCAAAAGAATTGAAAGCAGGGTCTCAAAGAGATATTTGTACACACATGTTCACAGCAGCATTATTCACAATAGCTAAAACGTGAAAGCAACCCAAGTCACCGTGGACAGATGAATGGATAAGCCAAATGTGGTAGATACATACAATGGAATTTATTCAGCCTCAAAAAGGAAGGAAACTCTGCAATATGCTACAACACGGATGAAACTTGAGGACATTATGCTGAGTGAAATAAGCCAGTAAGAAAAGACAAGTACGCTACAATTTCACTTACACGGGGTACTTAGTGTAGTCAAAATCATAAAGGCAGAAAGTGCGCTGGTGGTTGCCAGGGACGTGTGTGGAAGGGAGAATGGGGAGCTCTTGTTGAATAGCTATAGTTTCAGTTTTACAAGGTGACAAGAGTTACAGGTATGGATGGCAGTGATGGTTGAACAACTATGTGAAAGTCTTTAACACCAGTGAACTGTACACGTAAAAATGGTTAAGTTGGTAAATTTTACGTTATGTGCATTTTACCACAATAAAGAAAGAAAAAAGACAGAAATCATGTCTCTTAATGTGAAGTCAAATGGTACCCTTGAATACAGAATGAAGATGGTCCCAAGTACATCATCTGGCTCTCCTGGTGCTGACGATGGCTGATGTTCTGAGCGGTTGTTCTGGTTCCCTTTCACGTGACTTTACAGCTCCCACAGGCTCTGAGAGGGTTCCCCTTGCTGCCCTAACTTGGGGACTGTGCCTGGGGAGAAATGAATCAAGGGAGATCTTTTTGGTGTCCCTTTGAAAAATGTTCTCTTTGCCTTAACTATCTCTTAATGCCATGGGTAACTCTCCTCCTCTCTCCTCTCCTGCCGCTGACTAAATGCCTCACCATTGCGGTGCTAACACAGCCTAATATCTTCAGAAACGGCAAACCACTTCAATACAAGAGGAACCTCAATGGCCACACAGGGTGATAGACTTGGGAACTACTCTGTGGAATCATCTAAGCTGTCTCCCTCCTCACCATCTCTGATCCTCTTTCATCCTTTCTTTTAGACCTTAGCCTCTTCAGCTCTCTTGAATCCTTTAATCTATCCCCCCACCCCGTCCACACTCCTACCGCCTCCACCCCTCTCTCCACCCCTGCCAGACCTCTCCCCTCCCGCCTTGGCCTCTCTACTCTCCAGAATCACTGGAGCTTTGGGCCTCCACCCCCATCTCAAAGGCCCCAAGAGTAACTGCCCGAGGCTGAAGCAGGCTGATTGGAAACAGGAAATGAACCCTCAAACCACCCGCACTTTGTACTTATCGTGCTCAGAGCTTCCCCTTCAAGGCAGGAGGTTCTCAAAAGCCCCAGGGTTCTTAACCCCAAATTTCTCCCTCAAAAAACTTTAATTATCGTAAAAAGCACATAGCATTAAGTTTACCATCATAACCCTTAACCAGTATACAGTTCAGTGGCTGTGTATGTAGGCTCCTAGTTGTGCAACAGATCTCTGGCACATTTTCATCAGCAGAACTGAAATTCTACACTTTAACAACTCCCCACCCTAGCCACAGGCAACCACTGTTCTTTTTCTGTTTCTACGAATTTGACTGTTTCAAATATCTCATATACGTGGTAGCACACAGTGTCTGTCTTTTTGTGACTGGCTTATTTCACTTAGCATAAAGTCCAGAAGTACCCTCTTTTCTAAGGCTGAATAATACTCCATTGTATGTATAGACCACATTTTCTTTTTCCATTCCTCTGTCTGTGGACATTTGGGTTGCATCCATCCCTTGGCTATTGTGAAGAATGCTGCAGTGAACAAGGATGTGCAAATATCTCTTCAAAATCCTGCTTTTAATTCTTTGGGATATAAAACCAGAAGTGAGTTTGCTGGATCATATGGTAAGTCTATTTCTTATTTTTGAAGGAAACTCCATATACTGTTTTCCACAGCAGATTCACTATGTTATGCTTCCACCAACAGTGCTCAAAGTTTCCAATTTCTTCACATTCCTGTCAACGCAGGTTATTTTCTGCATGCCTGTGTGTGTGTGTGTGTGTGTGTGTGTGTGTGTGCATGCACGCATTTTATAGTGGCCATCATGATGGCCACTATAAAATGAGTGTGAGGTAATATCCTACTATGAGTGTGAGGTAATATCCTACTGTTATTTTGATTTTCATTCCCCTAATGATTAGTGATGTTGAGTATCTTTTCATAAGCTAGTTGGCCACTTGTATATCTTCTTTGGAGAAATGTCTATTCAAGTGTTTTGACCACGTTTTGATCAGGTAATTTGGGGGTTTTTTAGTGTTGTTGTTGTTGAATTGTAGGGTTTCTTTATATATTCTAGGCATTAACCCCTTAACAGATATATGATTTTCTTTCTAATAAATTTTATTTATTTATTTATTTATTTATTTATTTATTTATTTTTGGCTGCATTGGGTCTTCGTTGCTGCACACGGGCTTTCTCTAGTTGCGGCGAGCGGGGGCTACTTTTTGTTGCGGTGCGCGGGCTTCTCATTGCAGTGGTTTCTCTTGTTGTGGAGCACAGGCTCTAGGCGCGAGGTCTTCAGTAGTTGTGGCACACAGGCTTAGTTGCTCCGCAGCATGTGGGATCTTCCCGGACCAGGGATCGAACCCGTGTCCCCTGCATTGGCAGGCAGATTCTTAACCACTGCACCACTGGGGCCCCCAGATATATGGTTTGCAAATACTTTTTCTCATTCTGTAGGTTTGCTTTTCAGTCAGTTGATTGTATCTTTTGACGGCCAATAGTTTTTAAGCTTGATGTCGTCCCATTTGTCTATTTTGATTTTGTTCCCTAAATTTTGGTGTCATATCGAAGCCATCATTGCCAGATCCAGTGTCATGAAGGTTTCTTCCCCCAAGTTTTCTTCTGTGAGTGTTATATTTTGGGGTCTTACATTTATATCTTTAATCCATTTGATTTAATTTTGTATATGGTATAACATAAGGGTCTAACTTCAGTCTTCAGCATGTGGATATCCAGTTTTCCCAACACCTTTTGTTGAAGAGATTGTCCTTTCCCCATTGACTAGTCTTGGTGCTCTTCTGAAAGATCATTAGAACATACACAGGAGGTTTCATTTATGGCTCTCTATTCTATTCCATTGGTCCATATGTCTGTCTTTATGCCTGTACCATGTTATTTTACTGTAGCTTTGTAATGTGTTTTGAAATCAGGAAGTGCAAGCCTCCAACTTTGCTCTTTTTCAAGACTGTTTTAGCTTTTGGGGTCCCTTGAGATACCATATGAACTTGAGAATGACTTTTTTCTATTTCTGTAAAAAATGTCCTTTGGATTAGAATAGGGATTGCATTGAATCAGTACATTGCTTTGGGCAGTATTGACATTAACAATATTAAGTCTTCCAATCCATGGTTTTGTTGCTAATGAGGATGGTTTTTCAAAGAGGCAGTTGCTCTGGTTGCCTTTCCTGTAATGTCTTGGTACTCAACCCTCCAAGGGGGCTCACGCACCTCTCCTGCCCCACTCAAGGACTTCCTGAGGTGAGGAGAGGACAGGGCTTCCAGGGCTTCAGACCCGGGGATTGTGTGAGGAGATTAAGCAAGGTGCACTCTTTCCCTGCCCCTTTCATTTTTTCTTTCCTCTCTGGTTTTACTATCTGTAAATCCCATGAGTGATTCTCATTCTGTATTCATCCTCTTTTTCCTTCTGCCAACTCAAGTTTAATGGGAACAAAATTTCCCATTTAAATAAGAACCTTTTCAATAGAAGAGTAGACATTGGTTTTAAGAGTGTTGGGGACTGGTTCATTAGACAGCTCACCAATTGTCTGTTGGAAGTATCTGTACGTTATCCATGAGAATGCAGCCAAAGTGTCCTGTAGAAATCCTAAAGCTTTGTCTTCCATAAACGAAATAACTGAATCCTTGGAAGACATGATGAGCATGTCTGTTAGCTTTTTTTTTTTTTCATTTATTTATTTTATTTATTTATTTTGGGCTGCATTGGGTCTTTGTTGCTGTGCACGGGCTTTCTCTAGTTGTGGCGAGTGGGGACTACTCTTTGTTGCTGTGTGCAGGCTTCTCATTGCAGTGGCTTCTCTTGTTGCGGAGCACGGGCTCTAGGCATGTGGGCTTCAGTAGTTGTGGCACGTGGGCTCAGTAGTTGTGTCTCGCGGGCTCTAGAGGGCAGGCTCAGTAGTTGTGGCGCACGGGCTTAGTTGCTCCATGGCATGTGGGATCATCCCGGACCAGGGCTCGAACCCGTGTCCCCTGCATTGCCAGGCGGATTCTTAACCACTGCACCACCAGGGAAGTCCCTGGTTGTTTGGATTTTTGATGTTGAGTTGTATGAGTTCTTTATATATTTTAGATATTAACACATCAGACATATCATTTGTAAATATCATTTCCCATTCAGTAGGTTGCCTTTTTGTTTCATTGATGGTTTCCTTAGTTGTGCAAAAGTTTTTAAGTTTGATTAGGTCCCATTTATTTCTTTTTCCTTTTGTTTCCCTTGCCTAAGGAGACAGATAAAAAATATATTGCTAAGACCTATGTAGGGACTTCCCTGGAGGTCCAGTGGTTAAGACTTCATCTTCCAATGCAGGGGGTGCGGGTTCCACCACCCTGGTCAGGGAGCTAAGATCCCACATGCCTCGCGGCCAAAAAGCCAAAACATAAAACGGAAGCAATATTGTAACAAATTCAATAAAGACATCAAAAATGATCCACATCAAAAAAATCTTAAAAAAAAATAAGACCTATGTAAAAGAGTGTACTGCCTATGTTTTTTGTTGTTATATTTGTTTATTTATTGATTTAGTTAGTTGCACTGGGTCTTAGTTGTGGCAGGCAGGCTCCTTAGTTGTGGCATGTATGTGGGATCTAGTTCCCTGACAAGGGATTGAACCTGGGACCCCTGCACTGGGAGCTCAGAGTCTTAACCACTGTGCCATCATAGAAGTCCCTGCCTATGTTTTCTTCTAGTAGTTTTATTGTTTTAGGTCTTACATTTAGGTCCTCAATCCATTTTGAGTTCATTTTTGTATATGGTGTGAGAAAATGTCCTAATTTCATTTTTTACATGCCGAAGTCCAGTTTTCCCAACACCACTTGTTGAAGGGACTGTCTATTCCACATTGTATATTCTTGTCTCCTTTGTTGTAGATTAATTGACATGCATGGGTTTATTTATTTCTGGGCTCTCTCTTCCGTTTCATTGATCTATCTGTCTGTTTTTGTGTCAGTACCACACTGTTCCGATTGCTGTAGCTTTGTAGTGTAGTCTGAAGTCAGGGAATGTGATACCTCCAGCTTTGATCCTTTTTTTCTCAAGATAGCTTTGGCTATTCAGGGTCTTTTGTGGTTTCATACAAATTTTAGGGTTATTTGTTCTAGTGTTGTGAAATAATGTCATAGGTATTTTGATAGGGATTGCATTAAATCTGTAGATTGCTTTGGGTAGTATGGATATTTTAACAATATTAATTCTTCCAATCCATGAAAGTGGGATATCTTTCTATTTATTTGCATCATCTTCAATTTGCTTCCTCAGTGTCTTAACGTTTTCACAGTACAGGTCTTTCACCTTCTTGGTTAAACTTATTCCTAGGTATTTTACTCTTTTTGATGTGACTGTGAATAGGATCATTTTCTTGCTTTCTCTTACAGAGAGTCCATTATTCGTGTGTAGAAAAGCAACAGATTTCTGTATATTAATTAGTAATTTTGTATCCTGACACTTTACTGACACAGCTTTAATGGTTTACAGGAGGAAACCATATGAATTTTTCAAAAGATGTTTAAAAAAAACCTCTTCATAAAATTCATCCTCAATTTATGTCAAAAACTCAGTAAACCAGAAATAAAAGGACATTACTTAATCTGATAAAGAGAGTCTACAAAATCCTACAGCAAGCATACTTTTAAAGATCAGGGAGAAAGGCACAGGTGGCCACCATCAGCACTTTTAATGGTATATAGGGGATCCTTGCCATGCAGCAAGACAAAAAAATAAATAAATAAAAGTTCTGAACAGTAAAAAAGAAGAAATAATGTTATAATTTACAGGTGATATAACTGCCTAAATAGAAAACTCAAAAGAATACAATAAATTATAAGAACCAATATTGTAGGTCATCAAGGTTGCCAGAAATAAGTTCCGTATGCGAGACTCGATGACAGTGCTTTATAAAAGCAAATGTAATTTTTAAAAGATAATATTTTAAATAACAATCTAGGAATAAAGAAGGAACATTATGGCAAAGGCCTTATACAGAAAAATTCCCTGGGGAATTCCCTGGTGGTCCAGTGGTTAGGACTCAGCACTCTCACTGCCAAGGGCCCAGGTTAAATCCCTGGTCAGGGAACTAAGATCCCACAAGCCACACAGTGCAGCCAATAAATAAATAAATAAAAATGAAGAGGCTTTAAAAAAAAAAAAAGATAAACATGAAATTGGCTGAAAGACATTCAGCAATAAATAAAAGATTGTAAATAACTAAAAAGGTAAAGAAAGACTATGCTCATTAACAGTAAGACTCAGTATGATGAAAATATCTGTTCTCCCCAAATTATATATAGAATTATGAGCTTCCAAATCAAATCCTACTAGTAGTACCCTTTTAACTTGATAAGCCAATTCTAAAATTAAATAGTATAACAAGGAGTCCTGAAGAGAAGTAACAAGGCTGCCTACTAGAAACTGACCTACTAGTTTTCTAGATGTATCATCATGCTGCACCATTTAACACTATCGGCACATTAGGGAACTCAATACAAAATGCAGAACCACTCCTACATACACATAGACACTTTATAATGGAGGTGGCATTACAGATAAGATGGGGAAAGGAAGCACTATTCATAAAAGATTCTGGAAAAATTGGACACACACAAATATATATACACCTTCCCTTGGGAAAGTGTTCTAAATTAAGTAGAAAAAGCACTAATATAAAGGCAAAAAAGATAAATTCTACTATATTAAAATTAACATCTATTTATGAAGCGTCATTATAAAGAAAGTAAAAAGACAAGCCCCAACTGGGGAAAGCACATCTAGCTGACAAAGAATTGTACCCAGAATACATAAAGAACCCCTACAATCAATAAGGAAGACATAGCCCAGTAGAGAAGCTAAAGATGTCATGCCCTAGAAATGTGTGTGCCTGCAACAGCAGACATGTATAAAGAGGAATGTTCATAGTGGCAGTGCGTCTGTATGGCAAAAAACAAAACCAAAAAATTTCAAATGTTCACAAGTAACTAATATAAGAGAAATAAAATGTGGTAAATTAATACAATGGGAGACTATATAACAATGAAAAATGCAAAAACCACAGCCAGCCATGCACATGTACCTGAGTGGGTCTTGGGAATGTAATTTTGACTGAACAAAGCAGGTGGTAGAAAATTCAGTGTAATTTCATTTTAGAAGTTCAGAAACACTCAAAATGAAATAAATTGTTGAGAAATAGAAAAAATAAGGGTAGACAACTGGTTTGCATATTGCTGTTGGGGGCTGGGTGGGCAGTGGGGGTGGGCTGGAGCACTCAGGGCCTTTGGGTGAAGACACACAGTGGATGGTTTTTTTTTTTTATTGTCACTGTCCATACCCTCACAGATGTTATAAATAATTCTTTTGTGTATATTCAATATGAAATATGAAAAAAAAAAAAGTTTTAAGTTTTTTTTATCAGGCTTACTTTTTAAGAAGAAAAAAATAAAGCCCCGGTATAGACTGGATGAAAGTACAGAGCGAACTTTTGCCATATGCCCATGACAATCACTGAGTCCTTAATAAATATGCACTTTACAACCAAGAATCATAACACACCCGAGACAGTCAGTAACAAAACAGGAAGAGAGGGTAATGAACAAAACTAGGTGGCCAATCCAGAAACCTTCTGATGACATCAAGTGTAGGCAGGACGTGGAGCAAAAGGACGATGACAAGTGGAGTTCATGATGGGCGAAAACTTAAAAGTTCAGAAGGAAACGTTTAAACACAGTGATGACTTTTTAGGGAGTCAGGAAGATTGTTGGATGAACTCCCCTGAGAAGGGTGCAGTCAGAATAAGAAAGTTTTCCTGGAAATTAAAAATGTAAACAGAAAAAAAAATTCAGTGTAATTGTTGAATAACTGGCATGGAATTGCTAAAAGACCAACCAAATGACCTGGAAGATGTAACTGAGAAAAGCAACCATGACACAGGGAAAGACAAAGACGGGATGTGAGAGAAGTTTTACCAGGATGTGTGCACATATGTTTAGTGTTTCATGGGCACCAGGCTCTGTCCTAAGTATGTTACTTATATGGATTAATTTAGTCTTCAGACAACTGTATGAGGATGTATGTGTTTCCCTTTCCCAGTATTTTAGGAGATTCAAAGGATTTTTTTTTTCATAAAATAGGGCTGAATTTGATAAAATAATTTTACTAAATCTATGGAGATAATAACTTTTTCTCCTTTACTGTGGACCTGGAGACTTACATTCTGATACTGAAACATACTTGCATTCCTGATATAAACCCTACTTGGTCATGAGAACTTTTTGTTTATTTGTTCATTATTAATTCCGTATTTAGTTCACTAATATTTAACTTGATTTTGTACGTACATTTGTAAGTGAAATTGGTCTCTAGTTTTCTTGTCTGGTTCTGCTATTGCAGGGGAGGAAATCTTTTCCTTTCTTCCCTTCTAAGTTCTTTGGTTGATCAAATAATTGAATTGACATAAGACAGATTAACAAGAGAAAAACAAATTTAATTTCATGTGTCTGGGAGCTAGTAAAAATATGAGACTCAGCGAAGTGACCACAGTAGGCAGTTTTGATACCTTTTAGACAAAGAAACAGTAAATTGACAGAGTGGGGTAGGTATCCTGTGGGTCTAATGTTTTAGAAAGCCGAGCCCAACAAGTTTTCCCGTATGCTGGTCACCAGAGAGAACCGAGGATGTTCCTTGGGCAATGGCAGCCCTCACACAAGCAGCGTTCCTGTCATTTTTTTCCTTTATGTCAGGATGGGACCTCCATGTGAGGCTGAGTGTTCCCTAGGTCATGCTTGGTCATGGGCCTACAAGGAGTAGCAGCCTCGACTCCATGAGCTGGAAGTGTGCCTGCTGTGAGGTGCACGGTCACAGACTTTCAAGAAACCCCTGTACGTATTCAGCATTTCCTGTTATTGGTCCTGATTGTGTGGGAAGAAATGTGTCTGAGGGGAATAAAAGGGTGTTCGCTTCTACCGGTACCCTGGTGATGGAGATTTTATTTATTTTTTTAAAATTATTTTCAAGGTGCACAAGGAAAAGATACTCAGGACAAAGTGCCCCTTGAATTACTTTCACTTTTACTTGCGTCACTAAAGTACAGACATGCAATTACTCACAATTTAACACAGAAAACAAGGAGGACGGGGAGAATGCAATGGTTAATAATGACCTGACCAGAGACTGTACGACTCCTTAGCTGTAACGTACAGTACAGTGCTGGCCACCAGCAGGGCACCCAGGAAACGGTGTGACACGCTGTAGCACAGGAAGTACCTGGTGGAGGTCAGATCTCCAGTCTGTGTGCCCTCTTAGCTGTCCCACTACCCACTCAATTTCAGCCACACCTTATAAGCCGGAAGACCTCAACCCAGGTCAACATTGTAAGATCGTATCACTCTGGGTGGACGTGCACCCACCACTCCTCTCTGGCCTCTCATCAAAGCTGGGCCCATACTTCACCAGTCAAACCCTTCACTCTCAGCCACCTTAACTGCACACAATTAAAAAGTTCATTTCTGGTCTCCACACAGGCTCCCTCCTCATACATCTCATCCTGTTCTTTCCATCCACCTGCTTGTTCAATTAAGAATCATGGGATCGGGCTTCCCTGGTGGAGCAGTGGTTAAGAATCTGCCTGCCAATGCAGGGGACACGGGTTCGAGCCCTGGTCTGGGAAGATCCCACATGCCGCCCAGCAACTGGGCCCGTGAGGCACAACTACTGAGCCTGCGCGTCTAGAGCCTGTCCTCCGCAACAAGAGAAGCCACGACAATGAGAAGCCCGCGCACCGCGATGAAGAGTAGCCCCTGCTCGCCGCAACTAGAGAAAGCACACGCACAGAAACGAAAACCCAACACAGCCAAAAATAAATAAATAAATAAATTTATTTATTTAAAAAAAAAAAAAAGAATCATGGGATCACTATTGCTTCTTTCCTCTCCCTCCTGCCCAACGTGGAATACGTCAACAAAGCCTTGTAGCTCCCCCTCCAAAGCATTTCTCATATTTCTCTACTGCCTTCTTCTCTGCTACTACCATGAGTCCAAACCATCATTTCCTACTTGGACCCAGCAAGGTCGAACCAGCCTTCCCGTGTACTAGGTTCCTATTGCTGCTGTAACAAGTTACCACAAACTTAGTGGCTTAAAATAACACAAATTTATTATGTTACAGTTCTGTAGGTCAGAAGCCTGACACAGATATATCCATAGGGATAATTTTAAATAATCCAATTGAAAGGTCAGCCGATCAGCAACTTGATTCCATCTTCAACTTATCTGAGTAGGGAGGGTGGGTCTCCAGGTCCTTTCATTCCTTGGATGATTCCCTTTTCTATTAACTTTGTTGCAAGGTCATGAACACTAAATCTCGTGACCATTTTCTCCATGAAGACTCCCTCTGGTGTAGCAATTTATACAGGCAGCCCTGCTATGATCATTTGCAGTGCATGTTCCAAAAGTTTTAAAGTCTGGGTCCTAACCTTAGTCCAAAACATGTGAGGTATTGGTGCAGCTGTCCAAAACAGTAATGAAGTCTGTGACACATGCTTGTCTGAAGTCCTCAGTGTGGGAGAATGGAGAACAGTACCTTAACAAATGACCGTTTTCTGCTGTTTCTGTGGGGTTTAGATTCACAAGTAATATTTTTATATCCTAATATTCCACGTAACTCTACATAAGTCATTAAGTATTTTGGTTTAGTTTTATAGATTAGGATAAGATACCCAAGTTGCAAATCCCCTGTAATCTAGAATATAGCAATGATCTGTTTTACTAGTGAAATATCTCAAATTATACTATTTAGGGAAACGTTCTCAAATTCTCAGTGTTCTTGAGAATATCCTGGCATGCTTTTTGAGAATGTTCTTATGACCAAGCCTGAGATGAATGGGGCTGGGTGGGGATATGCTCTCCTAGGAGGAGGAGCTGCAAGGGGCAGATGAAGGGTGAGGATGTGTCATCCTAACTTGAAGAAGGCGGGAAGATAAAGATGAGTGATCCAGTCTCCAAGATGAACACTGGTTGACTAGCTGCAGAAGTCCTAATCACAAATTCTTGCATTTAAAATAAATTTTAAAAAATAAATTTATTTTATTTTTATTTATTTTTGGCTGTGTTGGGTCTTTGCTGCTGTGCGCGGGCTTTCTCTAGTTTCGGCAAGTGGGGTCTACTCTTTGTTGCGGTGTGCGGGCTTCTCAATCTGGTGGCTTCTCTTGTTGCAGAGCATGGGCTCTAGGCGCACGGGCTTCAGTAGTTGTGGCACACGGGGTCTAGAGCACAGGCTCAGTAGTTGTGGCGCACAGGCTTAGCTGCTCCGCGGCATGTGGGATCTTCCTGGACCAGGGTTTGAACCCGTGTCCCTGCATTGGCAGGCGGATTCTTAACCACTGCACCACCACACCAGGGAAGCCCAAAATAAATATTTTTAAGTGACTCTCAAACTCCTTCAGCTCGAGATATCATTTGTGTGCAGGGGCCAACCACACACACGAAACCTACAGGAAACCTACAGGACCCTGTACAGCACCAGGCGGGCCTCAGGAGCAAAGCAAAGAGAGGGAATGACCTATTTGATGTCTCTGGGACAGTCGCTCAGAGTCTGCTGTGAGGGCTGAGGTGGGACTGTGGTGGGCAGATGGCCTCAGAGGGGTGGGGACTGCAGGGATGGGGGAGGGCACCAGGGAGCTGGGTACTGACACTCAGGGAGGAGGCAGCACTATTCCCAACAGAGATCACACCTCTGCAGCAGCTGCACATACAGAGGGTCGCTGTGGCCAGGCTGGCGGTGCCTTGGCCCCAACACCAACTTTGCCCCAGTGTGAGGACTTTTCAGTGTGTGCCCCAGATGGGTGGGATTGATGTTGATGGTGACATCCAACGGAAACCTATGATTCCAAACTCAAAATCTTGTGTCCGCAGAACAAGAAAACACCCATGCGTTCCTTGTTAAATTTCCAGGGCAACACTACCCACATCTAAATGAGCAGGAAGTTCAGTCATTTCCTGGCTTCCTCCCCCACAGGTCTACTTGCAGACACAGGGGGGATAACAATTGTCCCTGCATCTTTCTTTTGTTCAGCGGCTGCCTCTTCCTGGGAGAAGATTGATAATCAGGATATGGAGGCTGAGAGCCTGGTCCCACAGCCCACCAGGAGGGCAGGACTCAGCCTCCATTCTGGTGGGGACAGAGGCGGTAATGACCGTTCTGACGACCTGGGCACATCTGGAAAGCTGGGCTGTCAAACAGAGTTGTCCAGGTGTGGTGGAGACAAAGACTTGAAGCAGGACTGGGTCGGGGGATAGAACTGAGGCAATTCGGCTGGAAGCGATGAAGCGAGAAGTTCTCAAATGTTTGCAGGGAAGAGGCTGGAGTCTACAGAGGAAAACCTCTCACCCGTGGATTCAGCGGCAGCAGTTAGGCGGACCGTGCATCCCTAACATGGGCAGATGGTGTCTGCCCATCATCTAACTGCTCCCCCTCCAGAAACAACAGCCTCTCCTCATGTCCACCTGCCAAATCTCATCTGTGCTCCTTCACTGTCCAGTCTATATGAAGGGACTCTGGGGTCTCTTTCCTGCACTGCAGGGAGGGGGAGGGGAGGCCAAGTTCAGGAACGGTGTCCTGAGAGGCAGGGTGGCAGGACCTCACACTCCCAACACCCTGGGTCCTGACCTGGAGTTGATGGCGAACCTCGGACACCACCTGCCCCCTCAGGCCCTGAGAGAACCTGTGCCACAGCGATGGATGCATCTCTCCTGATTTTTCCCAGTAGGAAGGTTCTTGAAGTACAAGGGAGGACTCGTCTCCTGCTATGGAAGGCCCAGTCTGGAATATTCCACAGCAGCCCAGCCAATGCCCACGTGCACAAATCCTAAGTGACAGGGCCGCAGGCTCACAGACATGTCTCCCAGTGCCGGTGCCTGCCCACTCTTCCTGGAACCATCCCCCTCACCAGTGACTTGGATCCTGGTGTTGGTTCCCGGTCACCAGTCCATCCTGCCGCATCCTCCAAGTGAGGTTCTTCCCAGGGGACCCTGATGTCTGTCCTAGGAGCTTCACACCGAGCAAATCTAAAGAGTATTTGAAGGCTGGTGCTTGCGGCAGTGAAAATACTTGCGTTTTTCTCAGGTGATGGAAAAGGAGGACAAGGTGAGCTCAAGGAGGAGCATGAGTGCCCTCTAGTGGATTGTTTCTGCTAGAAGAAGAGCAAAGAGGGCCCCGAAGAGTTGCGGGATTAGGGCTGACCTTGGCCAGAGGCACATTCGGGTTCAGCCGGAGGCATATTTAGGGGTGATTAACTCATGGCTGCTGTAGCTCACAAGCAGGAAGACAAGTTTCCCAAAGGGTGTAACCACAAATCAGAATGTCACTCACTGGGTTATACTGAAAGTCAGATGAGGGAAATTCTGTAGACATTGGAAAGAAACAATACATTACAAATTTGTATACACTGTCATTAGACAGGCTATTCTGATGTTATTATCATCTGAAGAGGGGTCTTGGCAATGAATGCAAAACCCCTTATCATTTGGAAGAAATATGTTACTAAGAAGAAAATTATACCATAGGAATTTCTTTTTATTTTCAGAATCATATACCTTGGCTTCATTCCTTAAATGTGAATCTATCCCCCCCACACAATGGCCTTAGGTGGTGACTGAAAATGTCTGCATCTCATTCCCAGCACCTGTGAGTTGACAGCACTTGCCCCCCAACTCTGGGCCCTCTCTGAACCACAGGAGCCTTCGATGCTTCCTCATTAACAGGGGAGGGAAGTCTTTTCAGTATTCTCACCGTTCACTGTCCACCTCTCAGACCCTGGGCAGAATCTGTCGTTTACTCTTGGATTTGATCCTTAAATTACTGACCTCTATTTCTGTCTTTTCTCCATTCCAACATATGACAGGCCCAGGAGGTCCCTTCTGCCCATGATTTTGAGAGGAAAGTTCTCAAAAACAGTTGCCTTCACCCACCTTGAACAGACCCCCACCTTGAGTGCCATCATCATTACACAGCAGCATTTGGACACTTTTTGCCTTTTTTTTTTTGGTAGTCAGATAGTTTCCAACCCTTAGGGGGAAATGTGACTCTCTCCACAGGGATGACTAGTAGAAATGGACAAAGAGAAATTGTATGAGCTTTCACAGAGGGAGGTGTTGTATATGGGTTCATGAAAGCTTAAAATCATAGGAGAGTCAACATAAAACCAACATTTCCATGCTAAAATGTGAATCATGGGGCTTCCCTGGTGGCGCAGTGGTTGAGAATCTGCCTGCCAATGCAGGGGACACAGGTTCGAGCCCTGGTCTGGGAAGATCCCACATGCTGCGGAGCGACTGGGCCCGTGAGCCACAATTGCTGAGCCTGCGCGTCTGGAGCCTGTGCTCCGGAACAAGAGAGGCCGCGATAGTGAGAGGCCCGCGCACCGCGATGAAGAGTGGCCCCCACTCGCCGCAACTAGAGAAAGCCCTCACACAGAAACGAAGACCCAACACAGCCATAAATAAATAAATAATTTTTTAAAATAAATAAATAAATAAAGCAAATAATTTTAAAAAATGTGAATCATTCGTCGACTTTCACCATTTCTTTAAAAGCAAAATTGCAAAAAGTGACATAATAATGAGCTAGAAGAATAAAACACACATCACAGTTACTGATGAAACTAAGTTATTTCTTTGTCTTTCAAAGAGCATTCCAGTGGATTATTATCTTTATATTTACCATGTAGAAAGGAACTGCCTTTCTGTCCTCATGTGTTCTCCGTCATCTTGAAGCAGCTGGCTATGTGTAATTTTCCTGACCTGGCAGAAATTATCTTTCCTCCCTTTAAATCTCAAATATAAGACTAGAGGGGGGCTTCCCTGGTGGCGCAGTGGTTAAGAATCCGCCTGCCAATGCAGGGGACACGGGTTCGAGCCCTGGTCTGGGAAGATCCCACATGCCGCGGAGCAACTAAGCCCGTGCACAACTACTGAACCTGCGTGTCTGGAGCCTGTGCTCCGCAATAAGAGAGGCCACGACAGTGAGAAGCCCGCACACCACAATGAAGAGTGGCCCCCGCTCGCTGCAACTGGAGAAAGCCCTCGCACAGAAATGAAGACCCAACACAGCCATAAATAAATAAATAAATAAATTTATTTAAAAAAAAAAAAAAAAGACTAGAGGCAGCTACTGACCCCTCTCCCAGAGGCAGTCACCTGCAACCAGACTCGGGATGAGCTGAGGTCTGACCTTCCCTGGTTCTAAAGTCAGCGGCGGTGAGGGGGAGGGTGGGGAACAGGACTCTTTGGGCTGCCGCTGCACCAAGATGTCCCCGTGTCCTCAGGGGCACCTGCCTGGTGGATCTCAAGCACTATCCTACAGGCATGATGCAAGCTGTCACTGGCATCCGGCCGCATCTGAGAACTTGGGGAACTTCTGGAAGTAGAGTCCTTGTTCAAAGGCACTCCCCTTGCCCTGCCTCCACGCCCTGGATCTGCACTTCTTCCAGAGCATCCACTGTGAGCGCTGGTTCCCACCTGGTCCCTGCGACCACCCGCCAAGATGCGGCTGAACTGGCACTCACCAATCCTGGCACATGGCGGTCACCTAGGCTTGGAGGCGCTTTCCTACTAGACATCCTGGATCCCATCATCCGACCTTCTCCCCGATGCCAGGAGAGTTACAGGAGTCTCAGGGTTTGGTCTGCTCCACACTGGAGAGGCGTGAAGGGCCTCAGGACCTCATGGTGGCTCTTCTGAGCTCAGAGGGAGGCCCTCCGTATCCTCGGGGCCGGTACCCAGATCTGCAGGCCTCCACCATCAGAGGAGCACCTGGACCCCAGTGCCAGGGAGTTCGTGCTGAGGCCCTCAGATAATGAGAAAGGGAGACAAGGACTCGCTCTTCTTTGGGAGCCTGGCAGTGAGAGCGGAAGGCAGAGCCAGGGCGCGGGTTCTCTGTAATTAAGCCCCAGAGGAGGAAAGGGGTGGTTCCTTCCCCGTGCCCAGGCGGGCCTCTGAACAGAAGCCTTCCTCCTGTCTAGGAGAATGAGGCACAGCCTGATACCCAGCTGCCCCTGTCTGCCGACCACCTGCTGCCCAGGGCCCAAATCCTCAGCTGGGTGAGCCTCAAACTCCAGGGCCCCTGGCCTTACCTCAGCCAACAGCAGAGGGCCCATTTTCTACTGAGGACGCCGACCTACTGGGGTCTCCCCTAAAAGTCGAGGCCCTCCAGGCACCTCTGGAGACTCAAGTTCCAGCTGCTTTCACCCTGTTCGGCCCTACATCTCATCAATAGGGGTCACTGACCACCACAGGCCACCTCCACCAGCTCCCACTGAGGGCTGCCAAGTTCCACGACTCCCTGTACTCCTGTGGAGACTGCCAAGCAAAGGATTTTTTTGGAATGATGAGATCCCAACTCTCTCCCATCCCACTCTACACCTCCTATGGACACTCTCCTACCCCCATACTTTGGGGCCCTGCCCACAGAAGACTGGGGCCCCCTCTGCAGTCTCAGTCCCATCAAAGCTGCAAGCTGCAGCCCCTCCAGCCCCGCCCTCCCCACCCCTCTCAACACCTCAGCACCCACCTTTGCCAGCCCCAAGGGCATCCCACCCACAAGAAGCAGCCTGTGTCCCTGTCACTCCCACCCCAATTCAGATCTCAGCTGTCTCAGCCTCTTCCACTTCTGTGAATTGAGCACCTCCAGATTTCTGGCTCAGCCGTCAAGGAGGTAGTGGTTGCCATGGGGGTTCCTGGCCCCTCTCTTCCAAAAAGCTAAGTGACCAAGGCCTCTGTGGGGACCCAGGAGGAAACCAGGCAGGACCCTTTTGGACATGAACTGTCCTACTCTCCACACTGGAGAGACATTGCTTCCCTCAAAACCCTTGTCTTTCCCCTGCCTGCTCACTCCTTCCTGCCTTCTCCCCGGGGAGCAGACCTGCCAGGAAGTCATGCTTCCTTCCGCATCTCCCTCATTTGCCCAGTTTGTATATATATAGGTTTGTTTTCATATGAAATATAAGAGGCTGCTTTATTATCATAGAGATTGCCATGGTCTTTACTGTTAAACGTATATGAGTAAGATTTTTGCCTGCAGAAGGTGTTTCACTGTGGGGCGAGGATACTCCCATTTTGGATGAGATAATTCTTTGTTGTAGGGGATGGCCCTGTGCATTGCAGGATTTTTGACAACATCCCTGGCCTCTATCCAGTAGTTCACCCACAGTTCTGACAGCCACAAATACTTCCAGACCTTGCCAAATATCTCTAGGAGGAAAAATCAACACTGTTGAGAACCACTGAACTAGACTTAAATATTTTTTAAAGGCTAAATCTAAACGACAAAGATAATAATGAATGAAAAAAATAGAGATAGATAAACCTTATATGTAGCACAGTGCCATTTCAATAAATACAAAATAATATTTCAGGCATAATACAGCAGATCAGAAACCAGGTAAGAGGTCCTTTGGGCACTTTTCATGTTCTGTTCTTTTCATTCAAAGCATCTTTAAACACTGTTTAAACATGAGTCTCATGGTTTTCCCTAATTATAGAGTCAGAAAATACAGCTGCAAATAAAGCAAAGTCACTTCTCTCATGGAGCTCACTCTCTAAAAGTTGTGGAGACAGAAGATAAACAAGTAAATAAATGTATACTGTGTCAGTTGAAGATATGGACTATAAAGAAAATTAACGGATTCATTTCCTTTGAAGAGCTGACATACTAGCATTTTGGGTGGGAAATTCCTTGTTTTGTGGGACAGTCCTGAGCCTTTTACCGCATTTTAAAATCTTGTGTCCCCACATTCTAAGCTCTGGAAGGCCTGTCAAGTCACAGATAGAGCCAAACTATGGCCTGCCCATACATTTTCTAATGCTCTCTGAGTGGCGGTCAGTGCCATCGTCAGTTGAGAAAAAATTCTAAATCTTTAATATTTATCTCCAGGGTTTTTTTGCCTTCTCTTTGGGGAGTAAGGGACTTCCTGGGAAAGTAGACAGGTCTGTGATTCCCCCCCCCAGGATCACCTGGAAGTGATCTGAATAAAGAGGACCCTTGCTCTCCTTTGTTGTTGTTTTTTTTGTTTTTTTTTTTTTTGCTCAGGGCAATTTTCTCTTAGCAGAAATTCACCTGTAACTCTGAGTCCATCCTTTCCTGGGGCACACAGGAAAATATTATGTCTAAATTATCCCAACTCCCATCCCTATTTCCTGGGAAAGAGAAGTTCTGGTGGCAGAATGTGGTGGGGAGAATATTAACAGGAAAGGATGATATGCACAAGAGCTCTTGCCCAGGGAGGACAGCTGTGGGCTGTCCTCACACTGCCCTGAGGACCAAGAGACCATGGACAGCTCCCAGGCTTTTTCCTTTGCAAATGCAGGAAGTGACACAGGAAAACAGGGCCAGGCAGGGGACATGGGGATATATGTATACATATAGCTGATTCATTTTGTTGTACAGCAGAAACTAATACAGCACTGTAAAGCAATTATACTCCAATAAAGATGAAAAAAAAGAAAACGGGGCCAGCTGATGTCCACACAAATATGAGCAGGAGGAAGCAACCATAGGTGGTAGACACATCATGAACATAAGTTCTTCTTAGCCCCTTCCAGTGTCCTGAGCCCTCCTGGCCTCTTCAGCCCAGGCTCTGGGGGAAAAGATACCTATAAAACACACCAACTCTTCAGAAAAGCCACCATCTGTTTCATCTCACCTTTCCCCAAGAACTCCCTCTCACCTGCTCCTTATCACCTCATTTCCACATGCACTACCCCCTCATAACTCTTGGTCCATCAAGACTTGCTCCTGCCTCCCCGTATCTGATTACACAGTCCCCGCCTGGGATGCCCTCTTCCCCTTTCTCCATCAACCTGCTCCTTCCCTTTTTACAGCCAGGCTCATTGGCCGTCTGCCACAGTTCATCCCAACCTCCAAAGGTGGACAATAGGGACCCCCTCTGAACTCCCACCTCTGACTCTCTTCTCCTTTGTGCTGTAACAACATGTTCAGGAGCAGTTCCTATGCTCACGTCATGTGTCCTGTGGATCCCTGAGTACCCGAGAGACAGGCAGGCTGAGCCTAGCTGTGCTTCTCAATGGGGCCATCACTCCTACTCAAGGGTCTGGCACAGAAAAATGGCTATAAAGTGTTCAGAGTAGGAGGAAAGGAAAGAACGATGGATAAATGGGTGGACACCTCCTTCAGCGCCCGCATAATTACTATGGGAGTGCTTAGGGTGTGAAGAAATGGACATTCACATACACCCACAGCAGTGTATTGGTGCCAGTTTTATACAAGGTAAGGTGTAGGATCCTCTCCTAAATTTTTTGTTTTTGAGGTAAAATTCACATAACCTAACATTCACCACTTTAACCATTTTGAAGTGTGAGACCAAGGGAATGTGGCCCATCCGATCCTACCAGAGTTCTACTGTGCTGCAGGATATGCCCCGGGTGGCCACAGTCCTGCACTGCCTGCCTTGAAGGCAAGAGTCAGAGCCCATCTCTGTCTGGCAGTTGATGTCCAGAGTACTAATCTGAACCAGAGGGTGACATCAGGACACATAAAGGTATCTCTCACACACCCACACACCAGACACGCACACACCCACACACACCCCCCGTGGGAACTGCTAGACTCACTCGATCCAAAAATGTCCTCAAGTAGCCTAAGCGTGGAGACAGGATGATTTGGGGAGGAGAGTAACCACCATCCTTAGACAAAATGATAGACGTGCCTTTGTTTAAAAACGATCCTGCTCTCATGAGAAGTGATGTCCCAGCACACACCTCCTAAGAAGAGCGGTGCTGCGACATGCGTCCCATCTGAATGGGGTAGGGGTGAGTCTCCTGTAAGTGCAAACACTGCAGATTTCCTTATCCCTGCCCTTTCCCCATTAATGGACCTGCCGAGGAGCCTCAGCACCTTTCTCCCTGCAGAGGCTATTTTGGGCATCATGACTGGGGTCCAAGCTGGGCTGACTCTGACACAAAACCCCTGACTGTCTTCTGTTCCCAGAAACCTGTGGGGTAGTGACGCCCTTCTTCAGACTAGGCTCTCCTCTGCCAGACTTCCTCCTCTGCTTGGGGGGAGACAGAGGGCCCTCTCTCATCTGCAAATGGGTCTCCCTTTTTGTCCTCATCCCTCATTCTCAATTGCATGACATTCTCATGCACTCATCTAAACAGGATGACTTTTCAATAGGCACTTCCCCCAACTCCATCGTGTGAGCCCAGGTCACCCACATCCTCCACTTCCTACCTCCTTGCACTGGGATCTTGTCACCATGGCCCAAGTTCCCTTCAAGTCAAAAGCACAAAAGGGGCTTCCCTGGTGGCGCAGTGGTTAAGAATCTGCCCGCCAATGCAGGGGACACGGGTTCGAGCCCTGGTCTGGGAAGATCCCACATGCCGCGGAGCGACTAAGCCCGTGAGCCACAACTACTGAGCCTGCGCTCCGCAACGGGAGAGGCCGCGATGGTGAGAGGCCCGCGCACCGCGATGAAGAGTGGCCCCTGCTCGCCACAACTGGAGGAAGCCCTCGCACAGAAACGAACACCCAACACAGCCATAAATAAATAAATAAATTAATTAATTAATTAATTAAAAAAAAACACAAAAGAGCTCACGGCATAGGACGTTCTCAAGGAAAACAGAAACCCCCAACGGGGGACCCTCCAGACTGACTGTGTCAGGCCTGACCAGAGGGCCCACATCTGTGAGTGTCTCCTCATCTGGCTAACTCCCCTCAGCCACTGCAGGAGCACCTGGGACTCTGTGTGAGGTATTCTCTCTCTCCCTCCTCTGGGGCTCCATGGTCTGGGACACATGAAGGTCTTCTCAGAGAAAAATACTTCCAAGTTTTTCCCACTCAGCTCACCAGGTCACTGCTAAGTTTTCCATCTATATGTGTTTATCTTGACAGAAACACGAGGTATCTGTATCAGAGAAGAGAACATTTACTCAGAGAGAGAGAAAGGGATCCAAAGACTTGGAGAGATTGGAATGTGGTATGGATTTATCATTTCAGACCTGCTCACCCACCCTGGGGGTGTTCAGAGGACACACCTTTCACCATGACTGTGAGATATGAGTTTGTAAGGGAGCCCCAGCAGCCTTGAAGAGCTCTGTGATGGCTCTTCTCTGGAGGTCAGAAATTACAGGGGAACTGCTGCCACAGAAGTGGGAAATCTCAATGCAATGGGGGTAAACTGGATCAAGAGGTAGCTGGGCTAAGAGGCAGTACTTAATCACCAAAGGCAAGGCGGGCCATGCTCACCATAACAGACAGCAGAGTCAAAGCTGCAATCAGAATAGTCTGCCACAGAGAACAATGGCACTGGTTAATTGATCATGGTGTTCCTAGAAATGAAAGAAATAGGAAGTCTACCAAATTCTTACTTGATCTATATAAGTGAAAGAGTTCTAAATCAAGTGAACAAAAGTTTAATCAAATCAAGAAAAAGAGAGTCAATGTCCTTCAATCAATTCCCAGACTGGGCCAGTTTAAAGACCCAGAATTCTTGGGGTACATGTATCTTTTTCAGCACTATTTACAATAGACAGGACATGGAAGCAACCTAAATGTCCATCAACAGAGGAATGGATAAAGAAGATGTGGTACATATATACAATGGAATATTACTCAGCCATAAAAAAAGAACAAAATAATGCCATTTGCAGCAACATGGATGGACCTAGAGATTGTCATACTGAGCGAAGTAAGTCAGACGCAGAAAGACAAATATCATATGATATCGCTTATATGTGGAATCTAAAAAAAAGGGTACAAATGAATTTATTTACAAAAATAGAAGTAGAGTCAAGGATGTAGAAAACAAACTTATGGTTACCAGGGGATAGGCAGGGGAGGGATAAATTGGGATATTGGGACTGACGTATACACACTACTGTACATAAAATAGATAACAAATAAGTACCTACTGTATAACACAGGGAACTCTACTCAATACTCTGTAATGGCTTATATGGGAAAAGAATCTAAAAACAAAAAGAGTGGATATATGTATACGTATAACTGATTCACTTTGCTGTACATCTGAAACTAACACAACATTGTAAATCAACTATACTCCAATAAAAATTTAAAAAATAAAAAATAAAGACCCAGAGTCCTGAATAAAGGGGAGGCCAGGTCTCCTTGAGGAAGGACTGCATTATACTACCCAAATTTTTACTGTTAATATTTCTTTTGTTTTGTTTAGTTTTGGTTTTGGTTTTTTGTTTTGTTTTGTTTTACTGTTAATATTTCTCCCAGACTTTTTCCCCAAAGTGACCTTTGACCTTTTACCAGAGTGACTATACATCAGGGAAAAAGACATAATCAGACTTTTGGGGGGATTGATGGACACAGGCTCTGAACTGACACTAATTGCAGGTGACCCAAAATGTCACGGTAGCCCACCAGTCAGAGCAGGACCGTATGGAAATCAGACAAGCAAGGGAGTTTTAGCTCCAGTCCATCTCACAAGGGCCCAGTGGGTCCCTGAACTCATCCTGTGGTTACTTCCCCAGTTTTGAAATGCATGATTGGAGTAGATATATTCAGCAACTGGCAGAATTCCCACATTGGTTCCCTGACCTGTGGAGTGAGGGCTATTTTGGGGGGATAGGCTAAATGGAAGCCACTAGAACTGCCTCGACCTAGGAAAATAAATCAAAAGCAATACCACATTCCTGGAGGGACTGCAGAGATTAGTGCCATCAAGGAATTGAAGAATGCAGGGGAGGTGTGATATTGTGGTTTATAATAAGAAGCATACATTTGGTTTTCATCCCCATTTCTGACACAGAGCTCCTTAAAGCCCTTGGAATTTCCTAAGTGCTTAGAGCTACGAAGGTGTCTTTTGTTATGTTAATGAGGTCTCTACTGGACTGCATCTAAAGATGAGGGCTGGTGGCTAGTGGACCCAAAGGAGTGATTAGAGGGTTGGAACGTTCAGTCCCATCCTGCCACTGGACAGCCACATGCAAAAGAGTAAACCTGGATGACTATCTTACACCATAAAGAAAAATTAACTCAAAATGGATTAAAGACTTGAATGTAAGACCTGAAACCATAAAAATCCTAGAAGAAAAACATAGGCAGTAAGTTCCTTGACATTGCTCTTGGTGATGATTTTTTGGATTTGACACCACAAGCAAAGGCAACAAAAGCAAAAATCAACAAGTAGGACTACATCAAACTAAAAGGCTTCTGCGCAGTATAGGAAACAAACCATCAACAAAATGAAAAGGCAACCTACTGAATGGGAGATAATATTTGCAGTCATATATCTGATAAGGGGTAAATACCCCAAATGTGTAAAGAACTGATACAACTCAGTAGCACAGAACCAAACGATCTGATTAAAAAATAGGCAGAGGATCTGAGTAAGCATTTTTCCAAAGAAGACATACAGATGGCCAACAGGTACAGGAAACAGTGCTCAACACCACTAATCATCAGGGAAATGCAGATCAAAACCACATGAGATATTACCTCACACCTTTTAGAATGGCTACTATCCAAAGGACAAGAAATAACAAGTGTTGGTGAGGTTGTGGAGAAAAGGAAACCCTTGTGCGCTGTTGGTGGTAACATAAATTGGTGCAGCCACTAGGGAAAACAGTATGGAGGTTACTCAAAAAGTTAAAAATAGAACTACCATATGATCTAGCAATTCCACTTCCGGGAATTTATCTGAAGAAAATGAAAACACTAACTTGAAAAGATTTATGAACCCTCATGTTCATTGCAGCATTATTTACATTAGTCAAGGTATGAAGCGAACCTAAGTGTCCATCGACGGGTGAATGGATGAAGATAATGTGGTGTACATATATATAATGGAATATTATTCAGCCATTAAAAACATGAAATCTTGCCATTTACTACAAACATGTATGGACCTTGAGGAGATTATGTTAAGTGAAATGTCAGAGAAAGACGAATACTGTATAATCTCACTTATATGTGGAATTTAAAACAAATCAAAAAACCCCAAGCTCAAAAACAGAGAACAGATTGGTGGTTGCCAGAAGTGAGGAGTGGGGTGTGTGTGAAATGGGTGAATGGAGTCAAAAGGTATATATTCCGGTTTAAAATAAATAAACCATGGGGATGTAATGTACAGCAAGGTGACTATAGTTAGTAATACTGTATTGCATATTTGAAAGTTGCTAAGAGAGTAGATCTTAAAAGTTCTCATCACAGGAATAAGATTCTATAACTATGTATGGTGACAGACGTTAACTAGACCTCTTATGGTGATCATTTTTGCAGCATATACAAATATTGAATCATTACGTTGTACACTTGAAAGTAATATATGTCAATTATACCTCAATTTAAAATAATTTAAATTTTTAAAAAATAAAGCACTCACTAAAAAAAGGACAGGGTTCAGAGAGCTTCCAGACTGGTGAACACATGGAGATGTGGGGAGAGCGGAACACTCACAGAGCATGGAAGCTTAGTGCCTTTTCCCCATACTTTGTCCTACGCATCTCTTCCATCTGGCTTTTCCTGAATTACATCTTTTAATAATAATCCCATAATCTGGTAAGTAAAATGTTTTTCTGAGTTCTGTGAGCTGCTCTAGCAAATTAATCAAACCCAAGGAGAGGGCTGTTGGACACTCCGATCTGTAGCCGCTCTGTCAGAAGCACAGGTGACAACCTGGACTTGTGATTGGCATCTGAACCATCCTCCAGCATGGTTCTCCACACAGCATTGTTTCTGATCATAGCAAATGAAATGCAGCAGTGGGCCCATGCTCGTGGAATTCACTAGTCTTACCATCCTGAAACAGCTGGCTTGACAGAAGAGTAGAGTGGTCTTTCAGAAACTCAATTTCAGCACCAGCTAGGTGGCAGTACCTTGCAGGGCCAGGGGAAGGTACTCCAGGAGGCTGGATATGCTCAGAATCAGTCCACTATGTGGGGCTGTTTCTCCCACAGCCAGGATTCTCAGGTCCGGGAATCAAGAGGTGGAAATGGAAGTAATGCCACTCACTTACCTCTAATGATCCACTAGCAAAATTTACACTTCCTGTTCCCGTGACTTTATGCTCTGGTGGCCTAGAGGTCTTAGTTCCCAAGGGAGGAATGCTTCCACCGGGAGACACAAAAATGATTCCACTGACACATCAGGGTTCCTAGCTTTCAAGCTGTCCAAAAAGTGTAGAACCTGGAGAGTACCAATCTCAGCTTCAACCCCCTTTCCTCACAGGGATCAGGGGTCAGAAAAAATGAGAGAGACTAGTGAGGCCCAGAGATTGTGAGGGGGCAGAGATCACAGGGATAGCTGCCTAGAACGGAAGCAGGTGAGGTCACTGGCTGAGGCTGTCCACAGAGACCCAGGGAGAAGGTGGTACAGGAAAGAAACCCCAGGAATGGGGGAGGGAGAAGCAGAGGATCACAGGCGCTGTGGGAGCTACCCCGAGGCCCTGGGTGGGACTGTGTGTGTGAAGCCGCCTCAAGACCAGGGGCCTCTCCATTCATAGCCTATGTGTACAGAGAGCGCCAACAACAACCCTGGATAAAAGTGGACTTAACACTTGAGAGTTCAGCCGTGGGCATAGGGCACACATGAGGCCCAGCTCTTGATGAACAAGAGGGAACCAGCTCCCTTCTCACCTGACCCAGGTCCCAGGAGTGAGAGGGGAAGTTGACTGTCCATCCTTTCCCCCTCTGCTCCCCTGACACAGACCTTCCCCTCCTGACATGCCTGGTTCCCTGCTCCTCCCTATTCTTCCCATAGACCCATCACCTAGTGCTCCAGCCACATACACTACTGTCTCCCAGGGATGCACACAGTATAACTTACTGGAGACAAACACAAACTCATATACATTCCTGGAAATCTGAGCTTGGTGACATCTCATTAAGGAACGGGGCTGGAGTTCTTGGAGCAACAGAGACTGTGACTCACAGAGCTGGAACACGATGGAGCATTAACCTGATACGTAACCCATGTAAAAAGTTCATGGTGTTGAACAAACATGCAGAGCAGCACGGCACGGTAACTGCTGCACTTCCCTCCTTGCCCACCAGAGAGCGGCAGAGTTACTCCACAGGCTAGAGCCTCCCCAAGGGCCACAGACCTCCCTCAGCCCAGCAGAATCGGACCCTCACCAGTGTCACCTTAGTCCATAGCTCTCCTCGCGCTCTCCAAGCTCCCCACAATGGACAGTTCCTCCATCCAGCCAGGAGCTGGCCCACTTCACACCTTTAGGAACTACTATTCCTTCAGGTCATCAGTGTGTGTCCCAGGAAGCTGTGGCCCAGCTAGACCCCCATGGAGAGAGAAGGAGCGTCCCTCTCACCAGGCATCACTCACTTTGCACCCTTTCCAGCCCCTCAATCCTTTCCTGGAGCCTTCTGGCAGGAACAGAACGAAACCTTCTCAGAGCATTTGAGAACATTGGAAAGACCCTCTGTGTCACAAAGGGAAATAATATCCTGGTTTGGGGACCTCTAGGTGTCTGTGTGGTGCTGACAGACCCCAGGCCAGAACGCAGCAGAGGCCAGCACTGGGGCGGGTGGGTCGGCCTCTGGCGGGGACAGGAGCCCCCTTCAGCCTTGCTACTGACACTGTGCTCCGCAGCCCAGTATGACCAGCATCACCTGAGAGCTAGTTAGATGCAGACTCCTGGGTCCACCCAACACCTGCTGAGGCAGACTCTGCGCTTTAACAGGATCTGCAGACCCTCTGTGTGCACAAGAGAAGGGGAGAGTCTACCCCAGTCCACATTATGGGGTCTCAGCCTGGCTGGGCATACATGTGACCTGGGCAGCTGCTGACACAGCATTTCTAAGGTGTCATCTGTGCATTCACAGTCTTTATAAAGTTCCACAGTGATTCCAGTGCACAGTGTGGGTGACATTCCTGTGACAAGGGTTCGTGATGTAGCCGCAGGGCTCCTGCTCTAAAGGGAAAACCCAGAAGGGGAAGGGGAGGCTGTGGGGGAGAGGCTGTGCACCCCAACTGCGAACTGTGGGGGACGCCCAGGACATTGAGCCCCAGGCTTGTGCTCCCCCAGCCAATGGCAAACTGTGTGTGTGTGTTTCTAGGCTGAGAGGTCAAGCTGAAAAAGGCAGAAAGAAGAGGGAAGAAGAGAGAAGGCAGGAATGAGAGGGGAGGGAGAGGGAGGGATCTGGGCAGAGACCCCGCCCCCGGCCCATGTGACCCAGCGAAGTGCTCCTGCCCCAGGAGGAGGCCCAGCACAGAGGGAGGAAGGACAGCAGAGCTCACACATCAGACAGCAGTGCTTGTGAGCGGTTCGGGAGCTGAAGCTCTTCTCACAGAGGGAGGGACACAGCAGACAGCAGACACCATGAAGCCCCCCTCAGCCCATGCCCGCAGAGGGTGCATCCCCTGGGACGGGCTCCTGCTGGCAGGTGAGAGGGGACAATTTTCAGGGTGTGGGCAGAGGTGGGAGAACAGAGACTGGCTGAGGTCTCTGGGGGAGACAGGGCTCTGAGAGGGGACAGAGGGCTTCTGTTTGGACCTGAGGGGAGAGGACATGGGAGCAGGGGAGGGTGGGGGGAGGGACTGAGCAACAGGAAAATCTCAATGAACTGGAATTGATGAGGGGCAGGAAAACCTCAATTACTGTACATTTTCCAAATTATTCATCACTGAGCAGTAATTTTTCAAAACTGGTGACAATAACAATTTATGTCAGGGTGTCAATCCAGAAAAGAACGCAACCAGGAAGCTAAATACTGTCCTTACCCACCACCCTTAGAAACTGACAAATAAACACCAGGTGGTGGAGGCCCTGGGAACACTCATTCCTTCCTCACCAGGTATTTGGAGCCTGGTCCAGGCCCTGGGTTACAACCAGGATCAGACAAGTCCCTGCCATCCCACAGCTCACACTCTATGGGGAGGAAGATAGACAAGCAAAGAGATCTAGAATGTGCTGTCAGGTGCTGACAAGTGTCATGAAGGAAACGGAGCAGGGAAAGGTCAGAAAGTGAAGACAGAGGGTCTTTGGAGCAGGTGTCAGGGAGGGCAGCTCCCAACAGGCCCCTGAGTGTGAGCAAGCGTGTGAGGGCAGTGAGGGAGTGAGCCAGGCAGACACCTGGAGAAACAGAGGAAATAACAAGCTCAGAGGGGCTGAAGTAATGGGGGTCATGCTGCTGACCCTGAACCAGTAGCAAACACACATGCACACACACACACACACACACACACACACATGCACTACAAAAACACACACCAAGGCTGAGGGATGAAGACACCTGCTCAGGACCCAGGGCCCCATTTTTCCATCCCAACACATAGGTCAGAATATTAATTTCTCTCTCTTCCCTCCTAGTCTCACTCGTAACCTTCTGGAACCTGCCCACCACTGTGCAACTCACTATTGAATCGGTGCCCTTCAACGCTGCAGAAGGGATGGATGTTCTTCTACTGGTCCACAATGTGACAGGGGATCTTCTAGGCTACAGCTGGTACAGAGGAGAAAGTGTAGAGAAAAACCAACTAATTGCAACATTTAGAATAGACGTTAGTACAAATGCCACTGGGCCTGCACACAGCGGTCGAGAGACAATATACCCCAATGGATCCCTGCTGTTCCAGACCGTCACCCAGGACGACACAGGATACTACACCCTGCGCATTATAAAGAATGATTTACAGACTGAAAGTGTAACTGGACAACTCCACGTATACCGTGAGTGATTCCTCTCTGACCTCTGGGTGTTGGGTGGGGTGAATTCTATTCACACACAGAGGATTGATAGGCCTGGACTGTGTCTCCATCCCCCTCTGTATTACATCCCAGGTTGGGATTTGAACATTTAGTTCAGAACACACACACAGTGGAGACAATCTTCAAAGGATCAGAATTCTTTCGCAGAATCCGGACCCTGAAGACATTCTGTGCAGAAAGAAGGACCGGGCTGATGGGAGTAACACAGCAGAGGAAGCTCAGTCTCAGTTCAACCCCCTGGGCCCCTGCCTGTGACCATGACGCTGAGGAAGACCCTGTAGGACTCAGTATGGGCCTGGCCTGAGGGCCTCCTGGGATCCCCACAGAATCTCAGCCCCAGGAAGCCCCTCCCCAGCTCCTCAGCTCCTGCCTCCAGTGACCCCGGAGAACATTTGCCACTGTTGGGTTTTAGCCTCCTGGACGGGGTTGACTGGGAGCAATGATTTCCCAGCTGCCTGAGTCCCAAGGCTTCAGAGCTGGTCACCAGCCAGGGCTCAGCCCCAAGAGCCACATTTGAGCAGGGGTAGAGTCTGGGCCTTCACCTGAGACTCAGCATGGAGAGCAAGACGGGCTAGATCCCCAGGTTATTAGCCGACCACCTGGGGGACTAAGGAGACTCCAGGGGAAGGTCAGCATCCTTAGGGAGGAACAGAGGAGAGAAGATGCTCCTGGCAGCTCCCTGACCACCGGGGCACAGCCCAGGGAACCCTCTCCTGTGGATGCAACTAACAGTAGGTGCAGTTTTTATGGTCAGCTCCTCTTTGCTCAGCTTTAGGTCAGTTAATTATTAATGATTTAAGGTTAATACACAGGCAACATGGCAATCCTGAGACAATTTACCATTTTTTCTATTTTAAAGAGGAGAAACTGAGTTAAAGGGAATTATACTCACTGAATCAGAGTCACACAGACCACAACTGGCCAATCAGAGTCATGCCAAGATAACAGCCCCATCCTCTCCTCCATCCCAGGGGCCTTGTTGTGCATCTTTGGACCCAGAAACCAGCTGTTGGTTCAGATCCTTTCTTCTTGGGCATCCCCAGCTCAGAGGGAGACTCTGGCATGGAAAGTGAAAAGAAATGGAGGGCTTCCCTGGTGGCGCAGTGGTTGAGAATCTGCCTGCCGATGCAGGGGACACGGGTTCGAGCCCTGGTCTGGGAAGATCCCACATGCCGCAGAGCAACTGGGCCCGTGAGCCACAACTACTGAGCCTGCGCGTCTGGAGCCTGTGCTCCACAGCAAGAGAGGCCGCGATAGTGAGAGGCCCGCACACCGCGATGAAGAGTGGCCCCCTCTTGCCGCAACTGGAGAAAGCCCTCGCACAGAAACGAAGACCCAACACAGCCATAAATAATAAATAAATAAATTAATTAATTTAAAAAAAAAAAGAAATGGAAAATTAATCCTGTTTACTCTAGAACTAAATTACCTGCATCAATGATCATAGTCAGTGACAGGAATGTCCAGGCCTTCCCTCTTCAGGTAGCCAATGCACAAGCTCCTTGCACTGGATGAGAAATCATTTATTTGTTTGTTTCCTAATGTGCTGGGTGTCACTCCCGCTGGAATAACATGGAAAGGACTCGGTTTCCTCACTCTCCAACCTACACCTGTAACCAGCACAGGGCCCAACAGGTAAACTCTCAATCTTTCTTTGATGAAGGAAGGATGGAAGGAATAAGAATGAATGAATGACCTATAATCTCTTCAGGCACTGGAATCTGGATGCAGAATCCTAGGAGGTACACCTATTGCCTGTCTCTCCAGGGATGGGACCCATGTTCCATCCTCTGACCACCCGCCCCTAAAGCACGTTGGGAGCCAGGTCTCACGGTGACTGTGGGGCTGCTCGGCCAGCGGAGGGTTTTCCAGGGCTGCAGGGGTCCTGCCTCTGGGCAGCAGTGGGGCTCTTGGATCTTTGATCTTTGAAGGCACTTGTAATCCCCACTTTGAAGTCACTTGTAAATGGACATTTTTTGCTCTCTCTGCTGCTTCTGTGTCTCTCATCTTCCTCCTCCTTCTTTCCACCCGGAACTGGCCCTGCTCCGGACAACTCCCCTACCCTTAAGCCTTCCACAAATACTCCCACAAATGGCTGACTGCCCTGTTCCCGTCCTGCTAACACCTGTGGCCAGGCCCACCCTCCCGGGCAATAGTAAAGGACACAGAAATCAGTGGGAGCAGCAGCCTCTGCGAGGCTCCAACATGAGCCAGTTTCCCCAGGTCACCAGGAGAATGAGCTCCCACTTTGCCCTGGTCCAGGGCTCTTTCCCTCCATGATGCCAACAAGTGGAACACACCACGTAACAGGGTTATGCAACCCCTGAATCTAAGCCCTACATGACTCAACCAGGGGGTCAAAGGCAGAAAGACAGGTCTGCAGTCCCCAGTGGCTCACTTCACCTCTTTGATTTGTGACTCACATTCTCGTCCTTCTGTGGGCCTCCCGTTCCTCTCAGGGGTTCCCGAGACCTTCCCAGGGTGGGGCTGACAGACCCTGTGCCATCTGACTGCTTTACTGCCTATTTCATTGCCCGTGTGTCCTCATGATGGCACCTGTATCATAGGGTGGGACACTCTCCGACGATGAGGTGCCCAAGCCACTGTCCTTTCACTTAGACTTGGCCCAATTCAGACAAATTTGATCCAGCTCTAGCTGTGTTTCCTGAGGTAGAAAGAAAAGAAAAGAAAACATGCCACATGCCAGTGGGGCCTCCTCCCCATTTGCTTGACTGTCCACAGAAATTGGTGACAGGGACCTCTTCTCCTAAAGTTATTAACATAACACAGAACGTTTCTACTAATTTAAATCATTCCTCTCTTTATAAAACAGAGACTCAGACCTCTCCCCGATCAATTCTGTCCAAGACTAAGGGCAGAGACATTGGTTCTGCTGCCAAAGCCAGCCAGCTCCTGCATGTCCCCCTCACTCTTTTTTTTAATATTTATTTATTTATTTATTTATTTATTTATTTATTTATTTATTTATTTTGGCTGGGTCTTAGTTGCGGCACGCAGGATCTTTTAGTTGTGGCAGGCGGGCTTCTTAGTTGCGGCATGCGAACTCTTAGTTGGGGCATACATGCAGGATCTAGTTCCCCGACCAGGGATCGAAGCCGGGCCCCCTGCATGGGGAGCGCAGAGTCTTACCCACTGGACCACCAGTGAAGTCCCTCCCCCTCACTCTTTTCTAATCATTCCTTGGACTCGCCTAGCCTTTATGGGGTCACTGTCTTGTCACTCACCTTTAACACCTGTGCAGAACTGCCCCACCTCATGGCCCTGCAGCCTGAATAATGGACTGACCACCAGGCTTGCTCTGGGTCGTCCCGTGTGTTATTTCTGCTCAAACACCCAGTTCCAGGCCATGCTGCCCAGTCTTCTTGGGGTTTAAGGACTATGGGATGGCCCATCATTACCTATCTCTAGGGAACCTTGGAAATCGAGGACTCAGTGAAAACACATCTCCACCAGGCAATGTAGGTCTGTGCAGCTTGAAGGGTCTCGGGACCTGCATGTTCCAGGTGAACACCCCAAGGTCAGTCAGGTAGTGACCTGGTCAGTAAAAAACTAAATGAGGAAGCAAGGGGTCTCGATTTCCAGGCCTATGTTACTGCTATCAAACCTTGATACATGACAGACACTTGAGGAAGTCTGTGCTTTCTCTCAGACATAGATCAGGTGGCCTTATATTCTCTGAGTTCAGATGTTCATGCATTTGTCTTGTGATACACAGACCTGCCTTATTCTTTAAGGACTCAGTTTGGCTCAAAGGTGAGAAATGCCAACTCTGATTGAAGATGCCATTGGAGGAATCAAGGTATAAAAGGGGCAATGTTCTCTCTGTTGTCTTCACAGCGGTGTTACCCAAACCCGTCATCACCAGCAACAACTCCAACCCCAAGGAGCTGGAGGACACTGTAGTGTTAACATGTGGCCCTGAGACTCCGAACACCTCCCACATGTGGTGGATCAACAATCAGAGCCTCCCCAACAGCACCAGGCTGGAACTGTCTGAGGACAACAGGACTCTCACTTTATTCCATGTCACAAGGAATGACACAGGACCCTATATGTGTGAAACTCGGAACCCAGTGAGTGTCAGCCGCAGTGACCCATTCACCCTGAACGTCATCTGTGAGTAACCTCTGTTCCTATGTGCCCCAGGCAGCCCGACTGAATCTCCACTGCCGGAGGCCACACCACACCCATCCCTCTCAGGTCCAAGTACATGGACCCTCACCCCTGGATATCAGGCTGGCCATGACTTCCTGTCCCAGGCAAATCTGGGCAGGCCCAGCCTTGAGTCAAGACTGGGAGGCAACAGCTGCTCCTGTCTTGAGAGGCTCAGGGTCACCATCCTCTGATGGGAGAAAAAGTTAATGTCTCAGACTCAGGATGAGTGAAAATGAGGGGCAGTTATTGTTGGGGAATTTTAAAACAAGACTGTCCTTGGCTCAGAGGGATACTTAAACCTTCTACAGTCCAGGAGACTATGTTGGGCCAGTCTAAGGAATTATTTAACAGGAAGTAGATGCCTCCCCTACTTTATGGAAAGTTCCCTTGGCCCCAGAGATGCACAGAGCTGGCAAGCCTGCCTTCCCCAGTGTACTCGGAAGTGTATATAAGGAATGGGACCTGAATTATTTTAAAGTTAAAGAAAATTGTGGAAAAAGGTCAATGAAGTTGATGAAAAATCCCACTTGATGTTGAAGATGCTAGACATATGGGCTGAGAAGACGCTCCTGGTGCCGATACTACAGAGCTGTCCGGGGAGACTGGTCAGGGGTCATCCTGGGGTATCTGGGTTTCAGAGAGGAGTTGCAGCCCTCTCCTTACAGATCATCAATGAAGAGAGCCTCATGACCTTGATCACAGGGTCAGGGCCATCCTCTGGGTCACCTTTACAGAGCTCACTGGGCCCCGGGGGTGGCTGAGACCTCTGAGGAAGGAGCGTGGCCCCAGGCCCCTGACCTATTCTCAGTCAGTCACCCCTCTGTCTCTCCACAGACCCAGCGGCACAGCCCTCCATCGAAGCCAGCAACACCACAGTCACAGAACATGAGAATACCGTGGTCCTGACCTGCCACACAAATGACACTGGGATCTCCATATGCTGGTTCTTCAATGGCCAGAGGCTAGTGCTCACAGAGAGGATGAAGCTGTCCCCAGACAACAGCACCCTCACCATCAACCCCGTCAGGAGGGAGGATGCCGGGGATTATCAGTGTGAGGTCTCCAACCCGGGCAATTCCAGCAAAAGTGACCCCCTCAGGCTGGATGTGAAATGTAAGTGACCACTCGCCCCATGCTACATCTTCCCGGGAGAATTACTCTACAAACGGTGTGCAAAATGGATAGAGGTCACAGGGGGCAGAATATCAAATAAGAGACCATTACAGTAAACAGATAGCAAAATAGATAAAAGCTTAATCTCTAAAGCAAATATACTTAAGTTTCTTATCCTGGGTTTGGCATTTTAGTGTGACTTTCACAAGATTCTTCTTGTTTTGTTTTTTTTTTTCTGTTACCATTTTTAATGTGGTAAAATATACATAAGATATATGATTTTAGCCATTTTTAAGACTGCAGCTCAGTAGCAATAAGTACATTCATATTCTCGTGCAATCACTACCACTATCCATCTAGAACTTACCATACTAAAACTCTGTACCCATTAAACAATAACTCCCCAGTCCCCCAACCCAAACCCTGGCAACCACCATTCTACTTTCTTTGTCTCTATGAATTTGACTATTCTAGTTATTTTGTATAAGTGGAATCATATAATAATTATCCTTTTGGGTCTGATTTATTTCACTTAGCATTATGTCTTCAAGGTTCCATGCATGTTATAGCATATATCTGAATTTCATTCCTTTTAAAGACTGAATAATATTCCCTTGTATGTATATACCACATTTTGTTTATCATTCATAAGTTGATTGTCTTTTAAATTGTTTCCACCTTTTGGCTATTGTGAATATGCCACTGTGAACATGGGTGTACAAATATCTGTTCAATCCCTGCATTCAGTCTTTTGAGCACACACCCAGAAGTGGATTTGCTGGGTCAAATGGCAATTCTTTGTTCGACTGTTTGATGAACTGACATACCGTTTTCCACAGTGGTTGCACCATTTACGTTCCCACCAGCAATGCACAGAAGTTCCAATTTTTCCACATCCTTGCAAACACTTGTTGTTTTCTGTTGTTGCTGTTGTTGTTTTATAAATTTTTTTTTTTAACTTTGGGTTTATTTATTTATTTATTTATTTATGGCTGTGTTGGGTCTTCATTTCTGTGCGAGGGCTTTCTCTAGTTGCGGCAAGTGGGGGCCACTCTTCAAAGCAGTGCGCGGGCCTCTCATTATCGCGGCCTCTCTTGTTGCGGAGCACAGGCTCCAGACGCGCAGGCTCAGTAATTGTGGCTCACGGGCCTAGTTTCTCCGCGGCATGTGGGATCCTCCCAGACCAGGGCTCGAACCCGTGTCCCCTGCATTGGCAGGCAGATTCTCAACCACTGCGCCACCAGGGAAGCCCTGTTGTTTTTTTTTTTTTAATAGCCATTCTAAAGGGTGTGAAGTGATATCTCACTGTGGTTTTGATTTGCATTCCCCTAATTATTGGTGATGTTGAGCATCTTTTCATGTGCTTATTGGCCATTTGTATATCTTTTAAAAAATTTTATTGGAGTATAGTTGATTTACAATGTTGTGTCAGTTTCAGGTGTACAGCAAAGCGATTCGTTTATACATATTCATATATTCATTCTTTTTCAGATTCTTTACTCATATAGGTTATTACAGAATATTGAGTAGAGTTCCCTGTGCTATACAGTAGGTCCTTGTTGGTTATCTATTTTATATATAGTAGTGTGTATATGTTAATCCCATGCTCCTAATTTTTCCCTCTCCCCTGGACGTTTCCCCTCTGTTTTGTTTGTTTGTTTGTTAGGTTTGTTTTCGAAATCTGTGAGTCTGTTCCAGTATTGTAAATAAGTTCACTTGTATCATTTTTTTAAATTACATTCCACTTACGAGTGATATCATATTTGTCCTTCTCTGTCTGACTTATTTCACTTAGCATGAGAATCTCGAGGTCCATCCATGTTTTTGCAAATGGCATTATTTCATTCCTTTTTTTACAGCTGAGTAATATTCCATTGTATATATATGTACAACATCTTCTTTATCCATTCCTCTGTCAATGGACATTTAGGTTGCTTCCATATCTTGGCTATTGTAAATAGCGCTGCAGTGAACATTGGGGTGCATGTATCTTTTCGAATTATGGTTTTCTCCAAATATATGTCCAGGAGTGGGATTGCTGGATCATATGGTAATTCTATTTTTGTTTTTTAAGGAACCTCCATACTCTTCTCCATAGTGGTTGTACCAATTTACATTCCCACCAACAGTGTAGGAGGGTTCCCTTTTCTCCACACTCAATCCAGAATTTATTGTTTGTAGACTTTTTTTCTTTTTAATTATTATTTTATTTATTTATTTATTTTATTTTTGGTTGAGTTGGGTCTTTGTTGCTGTGCACGGGCTTTCTCTAGTTGCGGTGAGGTGGGGCTACTCTTCATTGCGGTGCGCGGCCTTCTCATTGCGGTGGCTTCTTTTGTTGCGGAGCACAGGCTCTAGGTGTGCGGGCTTCAGTAGTTGTGGCTCACTGGCTCGAGAGTGCAGCTCAGTAGCTGTGGCACACACGGGCTTAGTTGCTCCATGGCATGTGGGATCTTCCCGGACCAGGGCTCAAACCCGTGTCCCCTGCGTTGTTAGGAGGATTCGTAACCACTGCACCACCAGGGAAGCCCCTGTTTGTAGACTTTTTGATGATGGATGGCCATTCTGATCGGTGTAAGGTGATACCTCATTGTGGTTTTGATTTGCATTTCTCTGATAATTAGTGATGTTGAGCATCTTTTCATGTGCTTTTTGCCCATCTGTATGTCTTCTTTGGAGAAATGTCTATTTAGATCTTCTGCCCATTTTTTGAGTGGGCTGTTTGTTGTTTTGACATAGAGCTGCATGAGCTGTTTGTATATTTTGGAGATTAATCCCTTGTCGGTCACTTCGATTGCAAATATTTTCTCCCATTCTGTGGGTTGTCTTTTCATTTTGTTATGTTTCCTTTGCTGTGCAAAAGTTTTTAAGTTTAATTAGGTCCCATTTGTCAATTTTTGTTTTTATTTTCATTACTCTAGGAGCTGGATCAAAAGAGATATTGCTGCGATTTATGTCAAAGAGTGTTCAGCCTATGTTCTCCTCTAAGAGTTTTATAGTGCCCGGCCTTACATTTAAGTCTTTGATTGATTTTGAGTTTATTTTTGTGGATGGTGTTAGGGAGCGTTCTAATTTCATTCTTTTACATGTAGCTGTCCAGTCTTCCCAGCACCACTTATTGAAGAGACTCTTTCTTTGGAGAAATGTCTCTTCAGTTCCTCTGCCCATTTTTTTTTAATTTATTTATTTAATTTATTTATTTTTGGCTGCCTTGGGTCTTCATTGCTGCATGCGGGCTTTCTCTAGTTGCGGCGAGTGGGGGCTACTCTTTGTTGCGGTGCGTGGGCTTCTTATTGCGGTGGCTTCTCTTGCGGAGCACGGGCTCTAGGCTCGCGGGCTCAATAGTTGTGGTGCATGGGTTTAGTTGCTCCACGGCATGTGGGATCTTCCCGGACCAGGGCTCGAACCCGTGTCCCCTGCATTGGCAGGCGTATTCTTAACCACTGCGCCACCAGGGAAGCCCTCCTCTGCCCATTTTTACATTTGGTTGTTGTTGTTGAGTTGTAATAATTCTTTGCATATTCTGGATGTTAATCCATTAACAGATATATATGTTTTGCAAATATGTTCTCCCATTCTGTGGGTTGTCTTTTCACTTTGATGCATAAAAGTTTTTAAATTTGATGAAGTCCAATTTACTGATTTTTGTTTTTTATTCCTTGCTTGTGCTTTTGGTTTCCTATCCAAGAAATCATTGCCAAATCCAGTGTAAAGAAGCTTTCAGCCTATGTTTTTCTTCTAGCTTTAGCTCTCACGTTTAGATTTTTTTTATGCATTGTGAGTTAATTTTTTTGTATATGGTGTTAGGTAAGGGTTCAACTTCATTCTGTTGTATAAATATCTGGTTTTCCCAGTTCCATTTGTTGAAAAGACTCTCCCATATAATCATCTTGACACCCTTGTCAATGTCATCTGACCATATATATGAAGGTTTATTTCTGGGCTTACTGTTCCACTGTTGTGCATGTCTGTCTTTATTCTAGTACCACACTTTTGATTATGTAGCTTTGCAACAAATTTTGAAATCAGGAAATGCGAGTCCTCCAACTCTGTTCTTCTTTTTCCAGATTTTTTTGGCTTTTAGGGGTCTCCTGAAATGCCATATGAATTTTAGGGCTGATTTTCTATTTCAGCAAAAAAAAAAAAAAGTCATTGGGGAATTTTGATAGGGATTGCGATGAATCTTAGATCACTTTGGGTAGTACTGTCATCTTAACCATGTTAAGTCTTCCAATCCATGGACATGGAATGTCTTTCCATTTATTTATGTCTTCTTTAATTTCTTTCAGCAGTGTTTATTTATAGTTTCTCAGTGTATAAATCTTTCACCTCCCTGGTTAATTCCTGAATATTTCATTATTTTTGATAGTATTGTAAATAAAATTTTCTTAATTTCCTTTTTGAATGTTTCATTGTCTGTGTATAGAAACAACTGATTTTTTTAATAGTATTTATTTATTTATTTTTGGTTTTGGCTGCATTGGGTCTTCGTTGCTGTGCGCGGGCTTTCTCTAGTTGCGGCGAGCAGGGGCTACTCTTCATTGTGGTGCATGGGCTTCTCATTGCGGTGGCTTCTCTTGTTGCGGAGCACGGGCTCTATGTGCATGAGCTTCAGTAGTTGTGGCTCGTGGGCACAGTAGTTGTGGCTTGCGGGCTCTAAAGCACAGGATGAGTAGTTGTGGTGCATGGGCTTAGTTGCTCTGCAGCATGTGGCATCTTCCTGGACCAGGGATCGAACCCATGTCCCCTGCATTGGCAGGAGGATTCTTAACCACTGCGCCACCAGGGAAGTCCTGAAACAACTGATTTTTACATGTTGATTTAGTATTCTGCAGCTTTGATGAATTTGTTTATTAGTTCTAACAGTTTTCTGGGGGATCTTTATGGTTTTCTACATATAAGGTCATGTTATCTGCAAACGGAGATAATTTTACTCTCCTTTTCCAATTTGGATGTCCTTTATTTCTTTTTCTTGCCTAATTGCTCTGGCTAATACATCCAGTACTATTTTGAATAGATGTGGAAAAAACAGGCATTGTTGTCTTGTTCCTGACCTTAGAGGAAGAACTTTCAGTCTTTCACCATTCAGGATGATGTTAGCTGTGGGTTTTTTATATATGGCCTTTATTATGTTGAGGTGGTTTCCTTCTTTTCCTAGTTTGAGTGTTTTCATCATGAAAGGTTAGTGGATTTTTGTCAAGTGTTTTTTATTGATTTAACCTCCTTACTTTATATGTCTATTCATAGTCTCTATTTCTTTGTGATTTTATCTTGGTAGCTTTCATGTTTCTAGGAATCTGTCCATTTTGTAGAAGTTATCCAATTTGTTGCCAAATGCTTATTCATAGTACTCATATTTCGTAGAATTGGTAGTAATGTTCCCACATTCATTTCTGATTTTAGTAATTTGAATCTTCTCTTCTTTTCTTAGTCAATCTAGTTAAAGATTTGTCAATTTTGTTAATATTTTTGAAGAACCAAATATTGGTTTTATTGATTCTCTCTACTGTTTTTCCATTCTCTAATTTATTTATCTCCATTCTAATTGTTATTGTTTCCTTCATTCTGCTAGCTTTGGTTTGTTTGGTTTTTTTCCTTGTTTTTTTTTTTTTCGTGTCCCTTAACTTGTAAATTTAGGTTGCTGATTTGAGATCTACTTTTTTAATGTAAGCATTTACAATTATAAATTCTTGCACAGGATTCTTGACTTCTCTGAGCCTCAGATTCCTCAACTGAAAATTGCAATAAAAGTACCTGCTTCATGGTTTTGTTTCAGATTTAATGTAATATTCAATTAAATCCACAGCAAAATACACACAAAGGAAAAATTTTCCAAAAATGTTAGCTACTATAATTACTACTATTATCATTAGGCTATGTGAAATTGGGTACTCCTAGAGTCAAGGACTACCTAACTCTAGATCCACCTCTTATTAGCCATATGACTTTGGGTTTTTCACTACTGGAAGCCTCAGATTTTCCATCTGTAAAATGGAAATAATGTCTATCTGACAGGGTTATTATATGAATTAAATGAGATACATGGGAAATATTATATATAGCACAGAATCTGGCACATAGTAAGTACATCATAACAATAGCTAACATTAGGATTAATTTTCAGTTTTGAGTTGAATGGTGAGGAAAACTGAAATAAAAAAGAACAAAGAGGCAAAAGGTAGGAAGGCATAACACAAAAGACCCATAGGAACATGTTACTGAGTAAATATGGAAGAGAGAAAAAAAGGAGTTGAGTGCAAAGTTTCATGTCTAGTATGTTAGTTTTCACCCCGTGAGATGCAGCCCAGATGGGATTAGACATACAAGACATTCATTGGGAAAAATGCCTGTGAAGGAAAGTGGGGCAGGAGTGGGAGGAGCCCGGGAGGGTCCTCAGACCATGATGCATATTGGATCCCTGAGAAGGAGAAAGGGAAGGAGGAAGTTTTAGGCTGCAGTGCAGTTCTAAGAGAGTGTCTGCAAATCTGGTGAGGAGTCCTTGAACTAAAGTCATCCATCACAAAAAAATCATTTCTCGCAGAATTGGGATTGATTTCATATTTCTGCTGGGAACCTGTGTGAAGGGTGGTCTCTGTGCAGAGGGGCAGTGAATTCAGAGGGCCTTACATCAATAAATCCCCACCAAGACACCTAACAGGCACATATTCATGGCGGCCACACCTGGGCCACACCCAGAGAAAGATGTAATCATGAAAAGATGGGAAGCTATAACATAGAAAAATAACCATCAGCGCTTCTTCCATTTCCAAAGCCTTCAAAAATATCTGAGTGCAGAAAGGCTGCACTAGAATTGAGGCATGTCCAACCACCAACCTAGAAATACAGTCAGAGAGAAAAAAATTACAAAAATATAGTCGGCTAGTCACCTCACAGCAACCTTCCACAGAAATTTTATTCCTTGAAGGAACAAGTCGAGACTATTTCATATGGAGAGTTATTTTCCAGAGCAGCCCCCACTGTAAAATAATGTCACCTTCATTGACTCTTCGTTTTTCTTTCGATGACAGTTGATTCAACACAAGGAAGTTCTTCTGGCCTCTCAGGTGGTGCTATTGCCGGCATCGTGATTGCAGTCCTGGCTGGGATAGCTCTGACAAAAGCCTTGGTGTATTTTCTGTACCTCAGAAAAACTGCAGGGTATGATGCCTTTCCTCTTGTTCTGCTTTCTCCGAGGCTAACTGCCATGCTCGGGAGAGGGGAGGAGACTTCATCTCTGTCTCTGGACCTGGATCTGCTCCTCATGCTTCCTAAAGTCTTTCTTCTTGGCATTAATTCCTGTGGGTCTCTTCTTCCCTGGTCTTCATGCTTCCTGTGCCCTACTCTCTCTTGGACATAGTTATTCCCATCCCCATCTGGTTTAGAGGGGGCAGAACCAATTATGTTCCTCTGTCCCCAGTCAGGGAAGCTAAGGTCCAAGAAGGAAAACTAATGAGGATATGAAAGAAGCAGGAGGAAGGGAGTCCTGTGCTCTGTCGACAACAGTAGCAGGAGGAGAGAGGGACAGGACAGGAAGAGAACCTAAGAAAAGCAGAAACAACCAAAGGCCTCCTGGGCAATAAATAAAGTGACAAAAAAACAGCATCTATCTATAAAAGGGGAAAGGTGTCAGGGTAGAAATAGAAGCAGTTGGCATGAATGGCCCTAAATGTGAACAGCCAGTAAGCAGGAGAGGAGTAAACACTAGAAGGGATGATAGGTAGATTGAAGAAGGAGGTCCTCAGAGGAAAGAGGACCAACCAAGGTACACATGAACATTGAGGAGCCCCAAGGAATCATGCTGACAGTGTCCTTCCTAATTCAAGCAGCAAAGACCCTGTGCCTGGGAATAGCAGTCACAGTGTCTGATATTTATTTAGGGCAAGTGACCAGCGAGACCTCATGGAGCACAAATCCTCAGACCACAACCAGAGTAAGTAAACCTGCTCACCTCGTGTGAGAGCTCGTATGTTCTACTATATACTCTGCCCTAGCAGGGAATCCTGGATTTCCAAGTGAATCCCTACCTTGTGAATTATTAGAGGGGATCTCAGTTTCCCAGTCTTACAACTGGCATAGGTCCTCACACCCTTCCTGCTGCAAAAGATTCCCCTGAGACACAGCTGGGGGAGAGACACTCACCCCTCCTAGGCCAGGCAAGTCAGGCAGGCCATGAGATGGACATGTTTCCAGGAGCCTTTTCCTCATCCTACCTCCTTCCCCCTCCTGCCTCTATTACGGATGCGGGCATCTCCTTTGGTGAGGCTTTCCCTGCCTTTGGTGCTCTGGGTACTGTGGGCCTCAATGCCCCTCCTTGCCGCTGGAGCCTGCGGCTGAGACACACACCTGGCCTTGTGAACTGGAAGAAATCTTCAGAAGTGCACTGAGGCCTCTCCCCACCCCTCCTTGGTCTAATGCCCTGGGGTCTGGACCACAGACTGAGGGAAGCGAATTCCTTAAGTCTTAATCATGGGCCACCTTCCCACCCCACCCTCTCACCACCTGCCACCTCCTTCAGCTAGAAGTACAACAGCTTAGGAACACCACGTTCTGAGGCAATAAGTCAGTTCTGCATTTTCATGGGTTGATAACTCTCCTTTGTTTCCCTAGGTGAGGGCCACTCTGACAATTCACCTAACAAGGTAAGCACAGCCAGTTTCACTGGCTCCTTTTCTCATGGAAATATCTCTGTGTAGAATGGGTTATTCTTGAAGATACAAAAGTGACATCAAGTTTGGGTCAAAGTTCCTCACTTCAGCAACAAACAAAGAAGTATTGCCCCCACCAGTCTACCTCACTGCAAGATGTGAACTTGAATCCTGGCTGGGACCTTGGGCTGGTAACTTAACCTCTTTGATCCCCGGCTTTTTCATGTGTAAAATGGACATGCTGCCTCCTTCAAAGAGAAGTTCAAGGAATTAAATGACATAACAAAGGTGAAGCACCTGACACAATGCCCAGCTCAAGGAAGGCACTAGATCATTCTCCCTCTTCTGCCTCCAATCTGACCCTGCTCTTACTATCAAATGATAATTTCCAATCTAATAGATCTGAGGTCTTAGTTCCTTTACTTTCTAATAATTGTACTGAATTTTTCTCATCTTAACCTTCAATAAAATATACATTTATATTGAAAAATGCTTCAATCATAAGTATATTTTAACAATGTGTAAGTTTCTACGAGTTGTACATACCTATGTAAACAGCGCCCAAATCATTTAAAAAAAATCAACCCCCCCAACAAACACACACAAAAAACGCTCCAGTTACTTCCCTCCAAAGAGTAATGGCTATCCTTATTTCCAATGCATTAGATTAGTTTTACCTGATTATGCACTTACATAAATGAAAAATACAGTGTATACATGTGTCTGGCTTCTTTGATTCAAAATTGTTTTGTGAGAGTCATTCATATTGTTGTGTGCCTTTGTCGTTTATTTATTCTCATTGTTGTATCATCATATTCCATTGTAGCATTCCATAATCTATCTCTTCTAATGAACATTCAATAGGATGTTAGTAAGCAGAGAAAATGGGTAATAAAAGTACTTCTTTGAACTAAAAGTTTCAAAGTGGTGAAAGCATGTGGTGCTGAATCACACTGGACAAGGTGAGGGCCTGGCCTATGACACTGATTTAATTTGACTGCTGTTCATTCCTTTCAGATTGACGAAGTTGCATATTCTGCCCTGAACTTCAATGCCCAGGAATCAAAGAAACCAACTTCAGCCTCCCCATCAGCCACAGAAACAGTTTATTCAGAAGTGAAAAATAAGTAATGCAACCAGTCCTGCTCGCTGCACTTATTCCAAGCTTCTCATCCCCATCCCTAGGAGATCCCTTTGCCCTCCAGGGAAAATGGGAATAGTGTCTTTCCCCCCCCTTTCATCCCTAATGAGGCACATCCTGGCTGCCGGGTCACAGCCCCTTCCTTCAGTGTCAGTAGATGAAAAGGTACATCCAGGAGGAGGTCTGTAGGAAACCCAACCTTCCTTGTCATTGAACTTTGGCAAAGCAGACCTTGGGAGAGAGTTGCCAGAACCTCCACGCCTCCCCATTTCCTGACCTAAACTGGTTTTAAACTTGCCTATTCAGAGCACACTCATTCCTTCCCACCCCAGTCCTTTCACATTGGAGTTTAACTTGAACTTGCCATAACCTGGAAAATTATGTCCTTGATCCACTGAAATGCATGTGCCAGAAAAGGAGAGGAAAAGGAAAAACTTCTGCTCTCTGAAGCCCGGTGTGAACCCACCATTCACAGGAAAACACATACATAACCAATTCTGAACTGGGAAATTCTATACCTTTGTCCACTTTCAGGGTCGTCTACCTGCAGGACCAGGGCTAAACAACTTACTACTTAGCTAGAATACCACCTAAACCTTTGAAAGCCTCTCTTCAGAGAACCTACTAGAAGCAACTAGAAAACAACTTCTCAAAGTCCATAAGTGAATCCTAATGGAAACTGCAAAAAATGCACATACTGTTTTAATAACTTTATGGGCTTCATTAAAGGAAATGCTCAGAGATGGAGGGATTATTGCTTTAGAGGACAATCAGCTCTTAACAGAGACAATCGGCTGGGATTTGGGAAAGGAATCAGAAAGTTACCCTGCAGAGATTATTTAAATAATGGTTAAAGAATGTACAGTTTGGGGTATTGGGTTTTTTCCCTCCTTCTGAGACATTCGCCATTTAAATTTTTGTAATTGTTTGCTTATGTGAAAGGGGTTATGTTTACTTAATTTGCTGTGTAAGCCAATCTGACTGCCTTAGGTGAAAGAAGCCACCAAAACCCCTCAAGTCCCTCTGGCCAGAAGCTCCTCAAGCCTTTTATGTCAGGGGCTCCAAAAAGAAGATAAGAAGCAGTTTTCTACATTCATGGCCAGAAATGGATCTCGCTCAGTTTCTAGGCATCTCAGACCAACCATCAGCACCGTTCTATTCCGTGCTTCTGCCTGTGCACGTTCCATCTGCCCCACTCACCTTCTCAGGAAACCTTGGCCTCTGCTAAGGTGTGTTTGGTTCTTGAGAAGCAGGAGCACCTGAAGGGGACGCGACCACCCACGCAGTTGGCATCGTTTACAACCTAGAACGCTGCACTGGTGCGGATGCTCCTTAGGACACAAGGGGAGGATTGTAACTCAGCTCTCGGCTCCGTGAAAGCCTCTGAAACTTGTTTTCTCCCATGGGGTCTCTGAGACCCAACGTGTCAGCATAAAAAGGAAGGGCAGGAGAAAGAGAGGCACGTCTACTTCCCACCCAGCCTCCTTCTGCATGGATGGAACCTCCTTGAGGCTGTTGAGAGAAAGGTTTCATTCCATATTCATTACTTGATCTAATGCTGTGTGGAACTGGCCCCCTCAAAGAGGGTTGGTTGGGAGTTCTCTGTACTCAGGAACCTCTTTCAGGGTTTTTTAACCCTGACACAGACTGTATATACCTCCCCTCATCCACGCTATTCTGTGTAATTTAATTTTGCCTGGCTAAGGCCGCTTCTGAATTATTTGTAAAATTTGCTCTATATTTATAATAAAATTTATATATCAGGCATCAACATGCTGCCTCACAGTTGGTACTATTTTCTACAATGTTTTCTTTACAGGCAGAAGAAACAGAAATTGCTTAACAGGGAGTCAGCGTGAGCCTGTTTCTAAGTCCACATGGTATCTGATCTAGTGATCAGAGAATTCGCTAAATTCATTTGCACACCTGCTAACAAAGTGAGTCCATCTAGAGCAACAAGCCACAGCTCCAACCTGCCTGGAAGAAACTGCCTGTCTTCCTCTGGGACAGAAGATGATTTCGTGAGTAGATCTCCTGGCCTCTTTACTAGGGACAAATCACACTTCCCACGCAGATGGCTCCTGTGAATCAGATGCAGCGATACAGCTTTCACTCCAACAGTCTCCACGGCCTCAGGGGTATAGAAATCTCTCTAGCACCCTCCCTCCTCCTTGTACCCTGTTCCTTTCTTTCTGCCCCTCAGAGGGTCAGAGCTCTTCTAACCTGGATAACCTTCACTCCTTAATTAGCCTGTTATCATTTCCTGCACTTCCAAGCAATTGAAACGTGTGCTGTCTTTCTCCTTCCTCATGCCATGGTTTCTCCTGGCCCTCTGCAGTGCTGGCTCCCTTCCCAAGACCCCTGGAAGCGGCAGGTTATCAGCACCCATCTCTCGGCCAATTCAAAGGTACTTTCACTGTCCTCACACTGTTCACTTTTACAGCATCTGAGACCACACACAACTTCTTCCTTCTGGACACTCTCCTCCTACCAGCCCCCCCGTGCATTGCACCCCGACGTCAGATTTCCTACTCAGACCTGCTTGTCTCGCTCCACACCACCCTCCTTCCACAGCTTCCATGACCTCTCTGCAGGTGGCTTCTTCATCTACATCTCTAGCCGGTTCTACTTCCCAGAACTCATGACACTCACATCCAAATACCTTCTGAAATTGCTCCCCATCTGAACTGGCTTTCCCCCACAGGTCACTCATTCCTCTCAGTGACGCCACTGCTTCCTCAGCCCTTGCTCTTTCGTTTTCTAGATTCAATACATCGTCGAAGCCTGTTGATTCCTTGTTGAACATCTCTCAGTTGTGTCATTCTCTCCACTCCCATACACCTAAATGACCCAGGCCCTCAACACCTCTGCTGGAAGTGCTGCTTCCAGCACTGAAGTTAGCGGAGTTAGCATCTCCCCACAACTGGGGCGCCTGCCGGCCACTGGTGGGGAACTCTGACCCCCAAGGAGACGGGAGGAACCCCAGAGTGAACCGGTAGGATGTAGGGGGACCGAAGGGGGAGGAGAAGTGAAGGGCAGACAAGATCAGCACCCCTGAGGCCGGGGAGATCAGGAGAGGCAGGTGGGAGGGACTCTCCGGGAAGAGCGGGAGAGGAGCGGAAGGCGTTTGCCCCGCCCACTTGGGCCCTGGGGAGCCTGCTGAGTTCGCAGGCGGATCCCCTGCCCTCCAAACCCCTCTCCAGGCCACGTGGGTCCTCGGGGGCATAGGAGGGAGATGGGGGACATCAGGAGAGGCAGGCAGGAGGGGCCCTCTGGGAGGAGCAGGAGACGAGCAGAGGGCGATTGCCCCGCCCACTCAAGCCCAGGAAGCCTGCTGGGCTCCCAGGTGAGGTCCCCCACCCTCTGATACCAGGGGTGGGGGGCACGCCTGGGCCCCTTCTGTTCTGTTGAGACTAAGCCCCACCCCCCCACAGCCCCCAGGGCCTTTTCCAGCCCTATGGGTCCTAAGCATAGGCCCCACCCACTGCCCAAACCTCACCCTTGCCTAGGTCCTGCCCTCCACAGCCAAGGCCTTTTCCCCCTTTGTTTTTTCTTTTTTTCTTTTCCCTCCTCTTCTTTTTTACTACTGTGGTACTGTTGCACCTTCTGGTTGTTGATTCATCTATATTTCTATATTTTTATTTTTATATTCTTTCTGACATATCTGTTATTTTCCTAGTCTAATTTTATTTTGTACTTTGCTATTGTTCTCTCTTTTTTTTTTTGCCAACCCCCCCACCCCCACCCCCCGCTGCTTGCAGGATCTTGGTTCACAAGCTGGGGGTCAGGCTGAAGCTCCTGTGGTGAGAGCTCCCTGTTGGAAGCCCTGGACTAACAGAGAACCTCAGAGCCCAGGCAATATTCATCAGAGTGAGGTTTCACGGAGGTCCTCATCTCAGCACCAAGACCCAGCTCTCCCCAACAGCCTACAAACTCCAGTGTTGGAAGCCTCAGGCCAAGCAACCAGTAAGACATGAACACAATCCCACTCATTAAAAAAAAAAAAAAGAGACGGCAAAAAAATATGTCACAGATGAAGGAGCAAGGTAAAAACCTACAAGACCAAATAAATGAAGAGGAAATAGGCAATCTACCTGAAAAAGAATTCAGAGTAATGATAATAAAGACGATCCAGAATCTCGGAAATAGAATGGAAGCACGGATTGAAAAAATACAAGAAATGTTTAACAAAGATCTAGAAGAACTAAAGGACAAACAGAGATGAACAACACATTAAGTGAAATGAAAAATACACTAGAAGGAATAAATAACAGAATAACGGAGGCAGAAGAACGAATAAGTGAGCTGGAAGACAAAATGGTGGAAATAACTGCCGAGGAGCAGAATAAAGAAAAAAGAATGAAAAGAATTGAAGACAATCTCAGAGACCTCTGGGACAACACTAAATGCACCAACATTCGAATTATAGGGGTCCCAGACAAAGAAGAGTAAAAGAAAGGGTCTGAGAAAATATTTGAAGAGATCATAGTGGAAAACTTCCCTAACATGGGAAAGGTAATAGTCACCCAAGTCCAGGAAGCACAGAGAGTCCCATACAGGATAAACCCTAGGAGAAACACACCAAGATACATATTAATCAAACTAACAAAAATTAAATTCAAAGAAAAAATATTCAAAGCAGCAAGGGAAAAACAAAAAATAACATACAAAGGAATCCCCATAAGGTTATCAGCTGATTTTTCAGTGGAAACTCTGCAGGTCAGAAGGGAGTGGCAGGATATACTTAAAGTGATGAAAGAGAAAAATCTACAACCAAGGTTACTCTACCCAGCAAGGATCTCATTCAGATTCGATAGAGAAGTCAAAAGCTTTTCAAACAAACAAAAGCTAAGAGAATTCAGCACCACCAAACCAGCTTTACAACAATTGCTAAAGAAACTTCTCTAAGCAGGAAACACAAGAGAAGAAAAAGACCCACAAAAACAAACCCAAAACAATTAAGAAAATGGTAATAGGAACATACAAACTGATAATAACCTTGAATATAAATGGATTAAATGCCCCAACCAAAAGACACAGACTGGCTGAATGTATACAAAAATATGACCATTTATATGCTGTCTACAAGAGACCCACTTCAGACCTAGGGACACATACAGACTGAAAGTGAAGGGATGGAAAAAGATATTCCATGCAAATGGAAATCAAAAGAAAGCTGGAGTAGCAATACTCATATCAGATAAAATAGACTTTAAAATAAAGAAAGTTACAGGAGATAAGGAGGGACACTACATAATGATCAAAGGATCAATCCAAGAAGAAGATATAACAATTATAAATGTTTATGCACCCAACATAGGAGCACCTCAATACATAAGGCAAATGCTAACAACCATGAAAGGAGAAATAGATAGTAACACAATAATAGTAGGGGACTATAACACCCCACTTACACCAATGGACAGATCATCCAAACAGAAAATAAATAAGGAAACACAAGCCTTAAATGACACATTAGAACAGATGGACTTAATTGATATTTATAGGGCATTCCACCCAAAAGTGGCAGAATACACTTTCTTCTCAAGTGCACATGGAACATTCTCCAGGATAGATCATATCTTGGGTCACAAATCAAGCCTCGGAAAATTTAAGAAAATTGAAATCGTGTCAAGCATCTTTTCCGACCACAACCCTATGAGACTGGAAATCAATTACAGGAAAAAAACTGTAAAAAACACAAATACATGGAGGTTAAACAGTGCGCTACTAAATAACCAAGAGATCACTGAAGAAATCAAAGAAGAAATTAAAAAATACATAGAAACAAATGACAACAAAAACACGATGACCCAAAACCCATGGGACGCAGCGAAAGCAGTTCTATGAGGGAAGTTTACAGCAATTCAATCTCACGTCAAGAAACAAGAAAATCTCAAATAAAAAATCTAACCCTACACTTAAAACAACTAGAGAAAGAACAACGTAAATGAAATAGAAATAAATGAAATAGAAATGAAGAAAACTATAGCAAAGATCAATAAAACTAAAAGCTGGTTCTTTGAGAAGATAAACAAAATTGATAAACCCTTAGCCAGACTCATCAATGGGAGAGGATGCAAATCAATAAAATTAGAAATGAAAAAGGAGAAATCACAAATGACACTGCAGAAATATAAAGGATTATAAGAGACTACTACAAACAACTATATGCCAATAAAATGGACAACCATGAAGAAATGGACAAATTCTTGGAAAGGTACAATTTTCCAAGCCTGAACCTGGAAGAATTAGAAAATATAAACAGACCTACCACAAGTAGTGAAATTGAAACCATAATTTAAAATCTTCCAACAAACAAAAGTCCAGGACCAGATGGCTTCACAGGTGAATTCTATCAAACATTTAGAGAAGAGCTAACACTGATCCTTCTCAAACTCTTCCAAAAAATTGCAGAGGGAGAAATACTCCCAAATTCATTCTACGAAGCCACCATCACTCTGATACCAAAACCAGAAAAAGATATCACAAAAAAAGAAACTTATAGACCAATATCACTGATGAACATAGATGCAAAAATCCTGAACAAATACTAGCAAACAGAATCCAACAGCACATTAAAGGATCATACACCATGATCAAGTGGGATTTATCCCAGGGATGCAAGGATTCTTCAATATATGCAAATCAATCAATGTGATACACCACATTAACAAATTAAGGAATAAAAACCATATGATCATCTCAATAGATGCAGAAAAGCTTCTGACAAAATTCAACACCGATTTATGATAAAAACTCTCCAGAAAATGGGCATAGAGGGAACCTACCTCAACATAATAAAGGCCATATATGACAAACCCACAGCAAGCATCATACTCAGTGGTGAAAAACTGATCCACTAGGATCACGAACAAGACAAGGATGTCCACTCTTGCTACTCTTATTCAACATAGTTTTGGAAGTCCTAACCATGGCAATCAGAGAAGAAAAAGAAATAAAAGGAATACAAATTGGAAAAGAAGAAGTAAAACTGTCACTGTTTGCCGATGACAGGATACTATACATAGAAAATCCTAAAGATGCCACCAGAAAACTACTATAACTAATCAATGAATTTGGTAAGGTTGCAGGATACAAAATTAATGCACAGAAATCTCTGGCATTCCTATACACCAACAATGAAAAATCAGAAAGAGAAATTAAGGAAACACTCCCATTTACCATTGCAACAAAAAGAATAAAATACCTAGGAATAAACCTGCCTAAGGAGGCAAAAGACTTGTACTCAGAAAACTATAAAACACTGATGAAAGAAATCAAAGATGACATAAACAGATGGAGAAATATACCATGTTCTTAGATTGGAAGAATCAATATTATGAAAATGACTATACTGCCCAATGCAATCTACAGATTCAATGCAATTCCTATCAAACTACCAATGGCATTCTTCACAGAATTAGAACAAAAAATCTTACAATTCGTATGGAAACACAAAAGACCCCGAATAGCCAAAGCAATCTTGAGAAAGAAAAATGGAGTTGGAGGAATCAGGCTCCCTGACTTCAAACTATACCACAAAGGTACAGTAATCAAGACAGTATGGTACTGGTACAAAAACAGAAATACAGATCAATGGTACAGGATAGAATGCCCAGAGATAAACCCACACACATATGGGCACCTAATTTATGACAAAGGAGGCAAGAACATACAATAGAGAAAAGACAGCCTCTTCAATAAGTGGTGCTGGGAAAATTGGACAGCTACATGTAAAAGAATGAGATTAAAACACTACCTAACACCATACACAGAAATAAACTCCAAATGGATTAAAGCCTTAAATGTAAGAACAGACATTATAAAACTTTTAGAGGAAAACATAAGAAAAACATTCTTTGACATAAACCACAGCAAGATCTTTCTTGACCCATCTCCTAGTGTAACAGAAATATAAAAAAAAATAAACAAATGGGACTTAATTAAACTTAAAAGCTTTTGCACAGCAAAGGAAACTATAAATAAGACGAAAGGACAACCTTCAGAATGGGAGAAAATATTTGCAAATGAAACAACAGACAAAGGATTAATCTCCAAAATATACAAACATCTCATGGAGCTCAATATTAAAAAAAAAAACAATCCAGTCAAAAAATGAGCAGAAGACCTAAATAGACATTTCACCAAGGAAGACATACAGATGGCCAAGAAGCACATAAAAAGATGCTCAACATCACTAATTATTAGAGAAATGCAAATCAAAACTACAATGAGGTATCACCTCACACCAGTCAGAATGGCCATTATCAAAAAAGCTAGAAACAATAAATGCTGGAAAGGGTGTGGTGAAAAGGGAACCCTCCTACACGTTGGTGGGAATGTAAATTGATACAACCACTATGGAAAACAGTATGGAGGTTCCTTAAAAAACTAAAAATAGAACTACCATATGACCCAGCAATCCCACTACTGGACATACACCCTGAGAAAACCATAATTCAAAAAGAGACACGCACCACAATGTTCACTGCAGCACTATTTACAATAGCCAGGACATGGAACCAACCTAAATGTCCATCGACAGATGAATGGGTAAAGAAGATGTGGCACATATATACAATGGAATATTACTCAGCCATAAAAAGAAACTAAATTGAGTTATTTGTAGTGAGGTGGGTGGACCTAGAGTCTGTCATACAGAGTGAAGTAAGTCAGAAAGAAAAACAAATACCGTATGCTAACGCATATATATGGAATCCAAAAAAAAGAAACAAGAAAAACAAATACCGTATGATAACGCATATATATGGAATCCAAAAAAGAAAAAAATGCCCCGCAACTAGGTTCATCAATCAACTGATGAACCTAGTTGCGGGGCAGGAATAAAGAGGTAGACATAGAGAATGGACTTGATGCCATGGGGTGGGAGGGCGAAGCTGGGGCAAAGTGAGAGTAGCATCGACGTATATACACTACCGAATGTAAAATAGTTGGCTGGTGGGAAGCAGCAGCATAGCAGAGGGAGATTGGCTCGGTGCTTTGCGATGACCTAGAGGGGTGGGATAGGGAGGATGGGAGAGAGGCTCAAGAGGGAGGGGATATGGGGACATATGTATGCATATGGCTGATTCCCTTTGTTGTGCAACAGAAACTAACATGGTATTGTGAAGCAATTATACTCCAATAAAGATGTATTAAAAATAAAAATAAATAAATAAATGAAAGACTGATGATACCAAGTGTTGTTGAGGATGGGAAACAACGGGTATTCTTACAGACTGCTGGTAGAAACATAAAATGGCACAACTACTCTGGAAAAGAGTTTGGCATTGTCTTATACATTTAAATGCACTTATACAGTCCAGCAATGCAACACCCAGGTATTTACCCAAGAGAAATGAAAACAGATAACCACACAAAGAGTTATACATGAACGTTCATAGCAGCATTATTCATAATAGCCAAAAAGTGGAAACAACTCAAATATCCATCAACGTGTGCATGGATAAGCAGACTGGTATATCCATACAACGGAATATTAAATAGGAATTTTAAAAAAGGGGAGGGGGCACAAATGACTACTAATATAAGATGAATGCATTTCTAAAACATTCTGCTATGCAAAAGAAGCCAGACACAAAGGAGCACATGCTCTATGATGTCATCTTAATGAAGTTCAAAACTAAGCAATAGTAATTAATGGTGTTAGAATTCACCGTAGTGGGGTAGAATTAACTATAAAGGTGCACACAAGAGCTTTTTGGGCTGATGGAAAGATTCTACACCTCAGTTCAGGCGGTGATCACATGGGTGTGTACAGTTACCCAAAATCAAACTGTACACTTAAGATCTGTGTGCTTTTTAATGGATTTTAATTTTATCTGAATTTTTAAAAATAAAATAAACAAAGGAGCAGCTAATTCAACCTATCAAGTACAAAGCACCCGTATTAATTTTCTACTTTTGCAAAACAAATTACCACAAATTTAGTGGCTTAAAACAACACCCATTTTTTTAGCTCGCAAAATTCAGTTCCTTGAAGTTTTAAGACCGAGGTCCTCACTGTCCTGTTACAAACACTCTCAGCTCTACAGGACCTTTTCAGGTCCTAGGCATGAGGCCCCCTCTATCTCAGTGATGGAGAACATCCCTTAAATCCAATCCCTCTTACACTTCTAATCTCTCTGATTTCCCCTTCTGAGACCAGCTGGAAAAAACTGCCCGCTTTTAAAGGGCTCCTGTGATTACACTAAGCCCACTTAGATCATCTTTTTTGTTAAACTTAAACTCAACTGATTAATAACCCTATTTACATCTGCAAAATCCCTTTTGCCACATAAGGTAACACAATCACATGCATGATTACTCATCGTATATTCACAGTCCAGGGGTTAGGAGTAAATCTTGGGGTACTATCCTAGAATGCTGCCTACCACAGCACCATATGAAAGCTGATCATGCTCTCAGGGAGCTCCTTCAGGGTCCCTGTTCTGAAGAAATGGCAAAAAAGCCAAACAGGGTCGGTCCAAACTCAATTTGATATTACAAGAGACTAAAGACAAAAAACAGAGACAAGAAAGCAATGGCCCATTTCCTGCTAGCCTGTAAATCTGAGTCACAGGTGCATTCATTGCCCTCAAACCTTTAGTAATGTTCACAGGCACTGATAGGAGCTAGCACCGAAGTTAACCCCTAACTAAAGTTATCAGAAACCAAAAGTCATCCCAATAAACCAACCAAAAGTTACAGTAAGGCTGCACTAATTCAACCAGGACATTTTATAGACTTCCGATGATTCATTTATTCAACATCATTTATTGAGGATGTACTATATGTCAAGCACTAAGCCACTTGCTGAGAACACATGATGATTATAAAATAAAGCCCTTATTTGGATTGTTATTCAAAAAATTCTACTGTAAAAAAAGGGGGAGACAAAAAAGAAATGAAGGAGTAACAAAAAATGGGAAGGGAAGGAAAGGGGAAAATTCTGAGGTAATTGCAGAAATTCAAATACTGAAAATTTTATGGTACTGAGGAAGTACTACTCTTTAGTGTGACAATGGTACTTTGATGATGTTTTTCAAAAAGCCCTTGTATTTTAGTAACACAACTGAAATATTTACAGATGATATGATATGATATCTGGGATTTGCTTCAAAACAATCCAGATTTGGAGAAGGGAGTATAGATGCAACAAGATTGGTCATGAAGGGGACTTCCCTGGTGGTCCAGTGACTAAGATTCTGCGCTCCCAATGCAGGGGGCCTGGGTTCAATCCCTGGTCAGGAAACTAGATCCCACATGCTGCAACTAAGAGTTCGCACGCCGCAACTAAAGATCCCACATGCTGCAACGAAGATCCCGCATGTGGCAATGAAGATCCCACATGCCTCAACTAAGACCCTACGCAGCCAAATAAATAAATATTTTTTTAAAAAGGTTGACCATGAAATGATAATTGCTGAAGCTGCGTGATGAGTACACATAGATTCATTGTATTATTAGCTTTACTTTTGCAACTATTTGAAATTTTCAAGACAAAAAATCCTTGCTCTCCAGAAGCTTATAACACAAGAGTCAGATATTCCAACAAATAGACTGCTAAGTAGTTTAACAAAATTTACACAAATTGCTAGTCCAGCTCTGAGGACAGTGACTGCCCTGGAATAGGCAGAAGGAGTCAGACAAGATGTCAAATGAGTGGCTCCCTTGATCAGAGTCTACAAGGAAGAGTCTTCCAGGCAGAAGGGCAGGCAAGCAGGTACAAAGGCATGCGGATGTGAAGCCACAGAGCTTCCGCACACTCTTCGGATGACTTACTAGAGGCTATGTTACTTAAGAGCACATGTTCTAGAGCCAGACCAGCTGTGCTGGAGTGCCTGCTCCTGAGTCCCTACTGTGAGACCTCAGGCAAGCTGTCTGTCATGTCTCTGTGCCTCAGATTGTTCACGTTTAAAATGCAGATTATAACAATACCTACTTCACAGGGCTGTTGTCAGGAGTCAATGAGTTAAACCATGTGCAAAGAGTTAAGAAAAAAATGAGTGAAGAATAAACATTAGCTGTTAGTGATGGAAGCAGTATCCCAGCCCACAATACCACACATCTTGAAAATCTCATCTAATTTCTATTTGTTACTTATCTTCTTTGATTAGACTGTGTATTCGCAAATTAGGGACTATGTCTATTGATCTCTACAGCCCAGAACGTAGCCTAAGGTCATGGCCATAACAGGCACCAATCAGGCAACTCTTCTTTCAGGCAGCAGGGCTGGGACCACCCAAAGGCTCTGTCTAGGCCCCTATTTATTCTTCTCTGGATTAGACCCTGAATTCTTACAGTTCTTTGGTTTCCTTTCACTTCCCTTCCTTGTTTGCACCTTGTCCCTTACTCTGCTCCAGAGATGTTCATTCACTAATGGTGCTCTCTGGTCCACCCCCTAGCAGGTGATCCAACGCTTCCTTTATCTCTCTCCCCACCGCTGTATTATCTAAACAGACACTGCAACACTTATTCTGCAACTAATAAAGGGTGAAAGGAGGATGAATTTATAGACCATTGGCCTCACACCTATTTGTGAGAAGTAGATGTCTCTGGAAAAGAGAAAAGCAAGTAAGATGGTAGCCAGAACATAAAGCCTTCAAACATAGCCCCACTACTGAGGAGAACCCATAGACATATTAGTAATAATCAGCTAACACCTCACTAGGGTTTGGGGGTAGTCAGAAACTTCTGGGGAGGAGAGAGAGGCACAATGGGCCGGGAGTCCAGTTTTATGTTAATTTTTGCTGTGCAAAATAATTTCTTTCTCCCCCACTAGTAGACATCCTCAATTACCCTCCAAAGCAGAGACTTAGAGAGGAAGATCCAGAGTCTGAGAACTCAGAAGACACAAGACAACAGACATATAGACTCTAAAGATGAAGTATGAAGCTCAGATGCAGGTGTCTCTTGAATCGTAACTGTCTGTACAAAGTGCCCTCTGCCCTGAGCAGCAATCTGGGGCTGGAACATGATCCTTGTCTCCCCATGAGTGGGAAGTGCTGGTAGAACATTAACTAACTACCTGAGAGCAGAAGGAAATGGGGCTCTCTGAAGGGTCTCTCCCTACATATTCTCCCCAAGTTACCACTAAGAGTTGGACGATTCAAGGCCATGTCCCAGACCTAGGATTTGATGGTTCTTTTCTTTTATAACGTTTGGGGAGGGATCACAGAGCAGAAATGGGACACTGGAAAGGACAGACTAAAAAGAACTGGGTAAGCATGCTTTGTTTAAAGGTCAAAGTCTTGTGAACCATGCCAACCTCCCTTCCCTGCCTGGGCTCTCTATGACGATGAGCCTTGCCCTGTGCTTTGAGTCCCACTGAACCTAGAACTCTTCTTGCTAGAGGACTAGAGAAGTCAAGGAAAAGGGGAACTGGGAACAGGAAGACAAAGGAAAAAAGCAGAGTGGCAGGACTCTTAAAATACTCAGTGTGATTATAAGGAAGTGAAACTGGTCTTCTTGTAGGGCTCAGACTAGTTTTGAGAGCAACTCTACATAAGTGACTAAAATATTTTGAGTAATGACAGAACTTTTGGAATAAAAAGGTAGCCAACTAGGACAACTACTTTTAAGGTACCCATACTTATTTGGATACGATATACTTGTAAAAGGAATCCTATAACTCACTTGAGTCTCATAACTTTGTCTTAACATAGGACTGAACAACAATTTGATACAACCAGGAGTTTAAGGAGAAAGGGAAGATTAGGGGGGGAAAAGGAGTGTAAATGGTGGCAGAGATTTGTAGATAAGAAAAAAGAAGACCCAAAGGAAAGAGTAATACAAAGGGAACAATAAATTCCAGAGATGTAAGCACTGTGTTAATTATGACTAAAATCAGCTAATAGACCCCCTTCCCCAGCTGAAGCTTTTCTGGGTAACGCTGTCACCCAGTCCTGTGTCGTCCAGGATGAAGTGAAGTAGGAGTGGAAATGGGCAGAAACAGACATTAAAGTCTCCCAATTCCATTTAAACCCAAGAAGGGCTTTATTACCCTACACTGGAGTGTTAGACTTTGTGCATTTTTTGGTTAGCTTACATTAGACAGAGAAATTTGTTTACGTCAACTCCTCAGTGATAAAGAATTGGTAAAGAATCAACCATGGGACACAGAGGCAACCTAGTCCCAGGGCAGAGTCTGTGTGGGGTGGTGGTGGCCATTGTTGGCGCTTACTCAAATAGTTCCGCAGAAGCAGCCCAGATCTCTGAGGGCAGCTACTCCACCACAGCTCACCCTGATACATGCTGAGATCCCACATAGGCCCCACCTGCCTTGCAGCGTGGTTCTACAACACAGCAGGGGTAGCAGAGGCTGGGGACAGTGACCAGCTGTGAGGGACAAAGAGGACTTGCAACCAAAGCTATGTCAGAGCAGAACCACAGGCGTCTGCATAGGCAGTGCATTGGACCTCTGTCTGTGGCCAATGCAAGCCAAGAGCTCACAAGAGCCCCACTTGCTTTGGCCCTCCCCTGCTCTGGGGCAGGGGTCTCAGTGTGGGGAGAGTGAAAAACATACACTTAAAGGGAACAGAGCCAGTTCAGGCCAACTCTCACAGCTTCTTCTCCAGCAACTTGGTATCAGACCCCACCTCCAATAGGGCAGTGATGGCCACTGAGCAGAGGGGAAGTCCCACCAGACACCGGGCTCCAGTTGTAGCCCCTCCATCTCCAGCCCCACACCCTACAAAGGTTATAGATACCAGCACACTCAGAGGCAAGACATGACTTATATCCATGTCAAATCCAGTTTTCCCACCAAAGGTACTGGGTACATGCAGTCTATAGAGGGATGCTCCCACACAAGAACACCATTTCAAGACCACAGTAGGTATCTATTTCACCTAAACTCATAGAGGTAGAGAAAGTTAAGCAAAATGAAAAGGCAGAGGAACTACTCTCAATTGAAAGAATAAGAGAAAACCCCTGAAAAACTAAATAAATCAGAAAGAAACAATTTATCAGATAAAGAATTCAAAGAATTGGTAATAAAAATGTTAACTGAATTAGAGAAAAGAATTGATGTACACAGTGAATACTTTAACAAGGAAGTAGAAAATATAAAAAAGACCTAATCAGAAATGAAGAATTCAATAGATGAAATTAAAAACACATTAGTAGGAATGAATAGCAGGGACTTCCCTGGTGGTACACTGGCTAACACTCCATGCTCCCAATGCAGGAGGCCCAGGTTCGATCCCTGGTCAGGGAACTAGATCTCATATGCCGCAACTAAGAGTTTGCATGCCACAACTAAAGATTCCGTATGCCACAACTAAAGATTCCACATGCCACAACTAAAGATCCCACATTCTGCAACAAAGATCCTGTGTACCACAACTAAGACCTGGCACAGCCAAATAAATAAATAAATAAATAAAGGAATGAATAGCAGACTAAGTGATACCAAAGAACACATAAGTCATTTGGGAAATAAAATAAAGGAAATCACCCAATCAGAACAGCAAAAAGAAAAACAAATTTTGAGAAATGAAAACAATTTAAGAGATTTCTGGTATTACATTAAGGATACCAACATTCACGTTATAGGGATCCCAAAAAGAGAAGAGAGAGGGGGAAGGGGATCAAAACTGTATTTGAGAAAATTATGGCTGAAAATTCCCAAACCTGAAGAACAGTACAGATATCCAGGTACAAGAAGCACAGAGGGTGGCAAACAAGATGAACCCAAATAGATCCACATCAATACATATCATAATTAAAATGGCAAAAGTTAAAGATAAAGAGAGAACTCTAAAGGTAGCAAGAGAAAAACAAAGAGTCATATACAAGGGAATTCCCATAAGGCTATTAGCTAATTTATCTGCAGACACTTTGCAGGCCTGAAGGAATGGCACAATATTTTCAAAGTGCTGAAAGGGAAAAACCTACAACCTAGGATACTCTACTCAGAAAGATTACCATTTAGAATAGACAGAAAGATAAAGTATTTCTCAGATAAGCAAAAACTAAAAGAGTTCATCAATACTAAACTTACTCTAAAAGAAATTTTAAGGGTCTTCTCTAAGTGGAAAAGAAGTAAGAATCTATAGGAAAGGAAAAATCCCACTAGGAAAGGCAACTATATCATAAGGACTGAGGATCAATCACTTAAATAAGTCAGTACAGAGATTAAAAGACAAAAAAATTGTAAAAAGCAACTACAACTAGAATAAATAGTTAAGGGATAAGCATGAAGATGTAAAATATGACATCAAAAAACACAAAATGTTGGGGAGGGGAGTAAAACACTGTAGATCTTTAAGAATGTGTTTGAACTTAAATGACTACCAGATTGAAACAAATAGATATAGTTATAGGTTGACATTTGTGAACCCCATGGTAACCACAAATCAAAAACCTACAATAGGGCTTCCCTGGTGGCACAGTGGTTGAGAATCTGCCTGCCAATGCAGGGGACACGGGTTCGAGCCCTGGTCTGGGAAGATCCCACATGCCGCGGAGCAGCTAGGCCCATGAGCCACAACTATTGAGCCTGCGCGTCTGGAGCTTGTGCTCCACAACAAGAGAGGCTGCGACAGTGAGAGGCCCGCGCACCACGATGAAGAGTGGCCCCTGCTCACCGCAACTGGAGAAAGCCCACACACAGAAACGAGGACCCAACACAGCCAAAAATAAATAAATAAATAAATAAATCAGTCAGGCAGTCTGACTCCAGGCAGTCTAAATTAAAAAAAAAAAAAAGCCTACAATAATACACAAAAACTAAAAAGAAAGGAACACAAGCATACTACTAAAGAAAATCATCACACTACAAGTGAAGAAACAAAAAGAATAAATGAACAGAGAACTACAAAAACAACCAGAAAACGAGTAGTAAAATGGTAATAAGTACATACCTATCAATAATTACTTTAAATGTCAAATGGACTAAATGCTCCAATCAAAAGATATAGAGTGGCTGATTGGATTTAAAAAAAAAAAAAGACCTGTCTATATGTTGCCTACTAGAGATAGACTTCAGAGCTAAAGGCCCACACAGACTGAAAGTGAGGGGATACTAATGTAAATGATTAGAAAGTGGGGGTAGCAATACTCATATCAGACAAAACAGATTTTAAAAGAAAGGCTATAACAAAAGACAAACAAGGGCACTATATAATGATAAAGGGATCAGTATAAGAGGAGGATATTACACTCATTAACATATATGTATGCAATACAGGAGCACCTAGACATATAAAGCAAAAACTAACATACATAAAAAGAGGAATTGACAATAAAACAATAATAATAGGAGACTGTAACACCCCATACATCAATGGACAGATCATCCAGACAGAAAATCAATAAGGCAATAGTGGTCTTTTTTTCCTTTTTTTGGCCATGCCCTGAAACATGTGGAATCTTAGTTCCCTGACCAGGGATTGAACCCATGCCCCCTGCACTGGGAACGTGGAGTCTTAACCATTTGACCACCAGGGAAGTCCCAATAGTGGTCTTAAGTGACACAATAGTCCAGTCGGACTTAATAGATATCTACAGGACATTCTATCCAAAACCAGCAGAATATACATTATTTTCAAGTGCACATGGAATGTTCTCCAGGATAGATCACATGCTAGATCACAAAACAAGTTTCAACAAATTTAAGAGGATAGAATTGATATCAAGCATTTTTTCCACCACAATGGTATGAAACTAGAAATCAATTACAGGAAAAAAAATGTGAAAAGAACAAACACGTATAAACAAGCTACTAAGAAACCAATGGACCAAAAGAATTTGAAAAATAATAGATACATGTATATGTATAAGGAAATCACTTTGTTGTACAACTGAAACTAACATAACATTGTTAATCAACTATCCTCCAAAATAAAATTAAAAGTTTAAAAAAAAACAATGGGACAATGAGAAATAAAAGAGGAAATGAGAAAATACCTTGAGACAAATGAAAATGGAATCACAACTATCCAAAATCTATGGAATGCAGAAAAAGAAGTTCAAAGAGAGAGTTTATAGTGATGCAGGCCTTCCTGAAGAAACGAGAAAAATCGCAAATAAGCAACCTAACCTACCACCAAAAGGAATTAGAAAAAGAAGAACAAACAAAGCCCAAAGTCAGCAGAAGGAAGGAAATAGTAAAGATCAGACAGGAAATAAATAAAATAGAGACCCTGCCATAATAGAAAAGATAAAGTAAGCCAAGAGCTGGGGCTTTTTTTAAAATAAATAAAATTGATAAAAATTTAGCCATGCTCACCAAGAAGAAAAGAGAGAGAAGCAAAATTAACAAAATAAGAAATGAAAGAGGAGAAATAACAATTGACACCACAGAGATACAAAAATCATAAGACAATACTATAAACAGTTATATGCCAACAAATTAGACAACCTAGAAGAAATGGACACATTTCTAGAAACATACAGCCTGCCCAGATGGAATCAAGAAGAAATAAACACTTTGAACTGACCAATCACTGGTAGTGAAATTGAATTGGTAATTTTAAAAACCCCCAGCAAACAAAAGTCTAGAAGCAGATGGCTTCAGAGGTAAATTCTACCAAACATACAAAGAAGAGCTAATACCTATCTTTCTCAAACTATACTAAAAAATTAAAGAAAACAGAACACTCCCAAAATCATTCTATAAGGCTACCATTACCCTGATACCAAAACCAGCAAAGACGCTACAAAAAAAAAAAAAAAAGAAAGAAAGAAAATTAAAGGCCAATATCGTTGATGATTATAGATACAAACATTCTCAACAAAATATTAGCAAACTGAATCCAACAGTTATATTAAAAGGATCATACACCATGATCAAGTTGGGTTTATTCCAGGGATGCAAGGATGGTTCAGTATTCAGAACTCAATCAATGTGATACACCATGTTAACTAAAGGAAGGATAAAAATCACATGATAATCTCAATAGATGCAGAAAAAGCATTTCACAAAATTCAAAACCATTCATGATAAAACAGTCATCAGGGAAGAAACATACCTCAACATAATAAAGGCCATTTATGACAAACCCACAGCTAACATTACACTCAATGGTGAAAAGCTGAAAGTCTTTTCTCTAAATTCAGGAACAAGACAAGAATGCTCACTCTTGCAACTTCTATTTAACATGTGTTGGAAGTCCTAGTCATAGCCATCAGACAAGAAAAAGAAATAAAGGCATTCAAATTGGAAGGGAAGAGTTAAAGCTATCACTATTTGCAGATGAAATTATACATTATGTAGATAACCCTAAAGTCTCCACCAAAAAACTATTAGAACTAATAAATGAATTCAGCAAAGTTGCAGGATACAAGATTAAGATACAGAAATCTGTTGCTTTTCTATACACTAATAAAGAGCAATCAGAAAGGGAAAGAAAAAAAATCCCATTTAAAATCACATCAAAAAAAAAAAAAAAAAAAGGAATAAACTTAACAAGGAGGTGAAACACCTATAATCTGAAAACCATGAAACAATAATGAAGGAAATTAAAATGATACAAAAAAATGGAAAGATATCTTGTGCTATTGGATTGGGAGAATTAATATTGTTAAAATGGCCACACTGCCCAAAGTAATCTATAGATTTAATGTAACCTGTATCAAAATACCCATGACATTTTCCACAGAACTTTAAACAATCCCAAAATTCATATGGAACCACAAAAGATCCTGAATTGCAAAGCAATTTTGAGAAAAAAGGAACAAAGCTGAAGGAATCACTCTCTCAGACTTCAGATTATACTACAAAGCTACAATAATCAAAACAGAATGGTACCAGAACAAAAACAGACACATAGATCAATGGAACAGAACAGAGAGACCAGAAATAAACCCATGCACCTGTATGGTCAATTAATCTACCACAAAGGAGGCAAGAATATACAATGGGCAAAAGACAGTCTCTTCAATAGGTGGTGCTGGGAAAACTGGACATCTGTATGTAAAACAATGATATTAGAACATTTCCTCACACCTTCCACCAAAATAAACTGAAAATGGACTAAAGACCTAAATGTAATATCTGAAACCATAAGATCCCTAGAAGAGAACATAGGCAGAACACTCTTTGACATAAATCGTAGTTATAGTTTTTTGGGTCTGTCACATAAGGCAAAAGAAATAGAAGAAAAAGAAACAAATGGAACCTTGTTAAACTTAAAAGTTTTGCACATCAAAGGAAACAATCACAAAACGAAAAGACAACCTACAGAGTGGGAGAAAATATTTGCAAATTACATAACTGACAAGGGGTTACTATCCAAAAATATACAAACAAGTCATACAACTCAATATCAAAAAAACAAACAACCCAATCTAAAAAAGGGCAGAAGACCTGAATATACATTTTTCCAAAGAAGACAAATAGATGGCTAACAGGCATATGAAAAGATGCTCAATGTTGCTAATTATTAGAGAAATGCAAATAAAAACCTGGATGAGGTATCACCTCACACAGGTCAAAATGGCTATCATTGGGACTTCCCTGGCAGTCTAGTAGTTAAGACTCTGTGCTTCCACTACAGGGGGCATGGGTTCGATCCCTGGTTGGGGAACTAAGATCCTGCATGTCATGTGACATGGCCAAAAATAAAAATAAAATAAAAGCAAGCAGTACCAAAAAAAAAAAAAAGAATGGCTATCATTAAAAAGGCTACAAAAACAAATATTGGTGAGGATGTGGAGAAAAGGGAACACTTGTACACTGGTGGGAATGTGAATTGGTGCAACCGCTGTGGAAAACAGTATAGAGGTTCCTCAAACAACTAAAAATAGAACTATTATATGAGACAACAATTCCACTCCTGGGTATATATCCAAAAAAACAAAAACACTAATTCAAAAAGATACATGCGGGGACTTCCCTGGTGGTGCAGTGGTTAAGAATCCGCCTGCCAATGCAGGGGACACGGGTTCAAGCCCTGGTCCGGGAAAATCCCACATGCCACAGAGCAACTAAGCCCGTGTGCTGAGCCTGTGCTCTAGAGCCCGTGAGTCACAACTACGGAACCCACGTGCCACAACTACTGAAGCCTGAGCACCTAGAGCCCATGCTCTGCAACAAGAGAAGCCACCGCAATGAGAAGCCCACACACCATAACGAAGAGTAGCCCCCACTCGCCACAACTAGAGAAAGCCCGCATGCAGCAACGAAGACCCAACGCAGACAAAAATAAATAAATAAATATATATATATTTTTAAAAAGATATGTGCACCCCAATGTTCATAGTGGCACTATTTATTTATTTATTTATTTATTTTTAAACATCTTTATTGAAGTATAATTGCCTTACAATAGTGTGTTAGCTTCTGCTTTATAACAAAGTGAATCAGTTATACATATACAATATGTTCCCATTTCTCTTCCCTCTTGCATCTCCCTCCCTCCCACCCTCCCCATCCCACCCCTCTAGGTGGTCACAAAGCACCGAGCTGATCTCCCTGTGCTATGCGGCTGCTTCCCACTAGCTATCTATTTTACATTTGGTAGAGTGGCACTATTTATAATAGCCAAGATATGGACACAATCCAACTGTCCAGCAATAGAAGAACGGACACAGAATATGCGGTCTATGTGTGTGTGTGTGTGTATATATACACAATAGAGTATTAGTGAACTATAAAAAGAATGAAATTCTGCCATATGCAGCAACATGGATGATCCCAGAGAATATTACACTTAGTGAAATATGTCAGACAGAGAGAAAAATACTACATGATATCACTTACTTGCAGAATCTAAAATTAATACAAATGAAGGTATATAGCAAAACAGAAAGAGATTCACTGATACAGAAAACAAACTAGTGGTCACTAGAGGGGATAGGGAAATGAGGAGGAACACATTAGGAGTATGGGATTAAGAAATACAAACTACTCTGTATGAAACGGAAAAGCAACAAGGATATATTGTATAGCACAGGGAATTATAGCAATTATCTTACAATAACTTTTAATGGAGTATAATTTGTAAAAATACTTAACATTATGCTGTACAACCAAAACTAATATAATATTGTAACTCAACTATACTTCAATTTAAAAAAATCTTAAAGAGTATGAGGAAAATCGAAAGCCATTTGTATAAGGGTAGCTGGTAAAGGGAACACAGAGCTTCCCTATCTCCCCATTAGGACTTTGTAAGAACCTACCTCTGGCCCAGCACCTTTCTGAAACTGTTTCAGTTCAACTGCTAAATATTTCTGAGAAGTAACTTACTTTCCATTCTGCTAAATTCTCCCACCTGCTAGAGTTGCTCTCTTTCTCAGGCCTTCAATATTCACAATTACCCCTGTTAGGCTATAGATGTAAAAGCCTTCTGAGGTGGAATCACCACCTAATCAACATTTACAACATATTTCATGAAACATATTTCAAGTTCAAAACAATTAATTTCAAATTCATGCAACAAATTTCTATCACAACCTACTATGTATCATACACTGTGATTAAGTCAGGGGAAGAAAAAATCAATTAAAAAAACACACATTTCCTATCTTAAAGGACCCGCTCTCTGTTATCAACCCAGATTCTTGGACTCTTTTTTTTTAATTTAATTTTATTTATTTTTTTCTACAGCAGGTTCTTATTAGTTAACCATTTTATACATATTACTGTATACATGTCAATCCCAACCTCCCAATTCATCACAACACCACCACCACCTCCTGCCCCACCACTTTCCTCCCTTGGTGTCCATACGTTTTTTCTCTACATCTGTGTCTTTATTTCTGCCTTGCAAACCGGTTCATCTGTACCATATTTCTAGGTTCAACATATATGCATTGATATATGATATTTGTTTTTCTGTTTCTGACTTACTTCACTCTGTATGACAGTCTCTAGATCCATCCATGTCTCTACAAATGACCCAATTTTGTTCATTTTTATGGCTGAGTAATATTCCATTGTATATATGTACCACTACTTCTTTATCCATTTGTCTGTTGATGGGTATTTAGGTTGCTTCCATGACCTGGCTATTGTAAATAGTGCTGCAATGAACATTGGGGTGCATGTGTCTTTTTGAATTATGGTTTTCTCTGGGTATATGCCCAAAGTGGGATTGCTGGATCATATGGTAATTCTATTTTTAGTTTTTTAAGGAACCTCTATATTGTTCTCCATAGTGGCTGTATCAACTTACATTCTCACCAACAGTGCAAGAGGGTTTCCTTTTCTCCACACCCTCTCCAGCATTTGTTGTTTGTAGATTTTCTGATGATGCCCATTCTAACTGGTGTGAGGTGATACCTCATTGTAGTTTTGATTTGCCTTTCTCTAATAATTAGTGATGTTGAGCAGCTTTTCATGTGCTTCTTGGCCATCTGTATGTCTTCTTTGGAGAAATGTCTGTTTAGGTCTTCTGCCCATTTTTGGATTGGGTTGTTTGTTTTTTTAATATTGAGCTGCATGAGCTGTTTATACATTTTGGAGATTAATCCTTTGTCTGTTGATTCGTTTGCAAATATTTTCTCCCATTCTGAGGGTTGTCTTTTTGTCTTGTTTATGGTCTCCTTTGCTGTGCAAAAGCTTTTAAGTTTCATTAGGTCCCATTTGTTTATTTTTGTTTTTATTTCCATTACTCTAGGAGGTGGATCAAAAAATATCTTGCTGTGATTTATGTCAAAGAGTGTTCTTCCTATGTTTTCCTCTAAGAGTTTTATAGTGTCCGGTCTTACATTTAGGTCTCTAATCCATTTTGAGTTTATTTTTGTGTATGGTGTTAGGGAGTGTTCTAATTTCATTCTTTTATATGTAGCTGTTCAGTTTTCCCAGCACCACTTATTGAAGAGACTGTCTTTTCTCCATTGTATATCCGTGCCTCCTTTGTCATAGATTAGCTGACCTTAGGTGCGTGGGTTTATCTCTGGGCTTTCTATCTTGTTCCATTGATCTATATTTCTGTTTTTGTGCCAGTACCATATTGTCTTGATTACTGTAGCTTTGTAGTATAGTCTGAAGTCAGGGAGTCTGATTCCTCCAGCTCCGCTTTTGTCCCTCAAGACTGCTTTGGCTATTCGGGGTCTTTCATGTCTCGATACAAATTTTAAGATTTTTTGTTCTAGTTCTGTAAAAAATGCCATTGGTAATTTGATAGGGATTGCATTGAATCTGTAGATTGCTTTGGGTAGTATAGTCATTTTCACAATATTGATTCTTCCAATCCAAGAACATGGTATACATCTCCATCTGTTTGTATCATCTTTAATTTCTTTCATCAGTGTCTTACAGTTTTCTGCATACAGGTCTTTTGTCTCCCTAGGTAGGTTTATTCCTAGGTATTTTATTCTTTTTGTTGCAATGGTAAATGGGAGTGTTTCCTTAATTTCTCTTTCAGATTTTTCATCATTAGTATATAGGAATGCAAGAGATTTCTGTGCATTAATTTTGTATCCTGCAACTTTACCAAATTCATTGATTAACTCTAGTAGTTTTCTGGTGGCATCTTTAGGATTCTCTATGTATAGTATCATGTCATTTGCAAACAGTGACAGTTTTACTTCTTCTTTTCCAATTTGGATTCCTTTAATAATAGTGGCGAGAGTGGACATCCTTGTCTTGTTCCTGATCTTAGAGGAAATGCTTTCAGTTTTTCGCCATTGAGAATGATGTCTGCTGTGGGTTTGTCGTATATGGCCTTTATTATGTTGAGGTAGGTTCCCTCTATGCCCACTTTCTGGAGAGTTTTTAATCATAAATGGGTGTTGAATGTTGTCAAAAGCTTATTCTGCATCTATTGAGATGATCATGTGGTTTTTATTCTTCAATTTGTTAATATGGTGTATCACATTGATTGATTTGCATGTATTGAAGAATCCTTGCATCCCTGGGATAAATCCCACTTGATCATGGTGTGTGATCATTTTAATGTGTTGTTGGATTCTGTTTGCTAGTATTTTGTTGAGGATTTTTGCATCTGTATTCATCAGTGATATTGGTCTGTAATTTTCTTTTTTTGTAGTATCTTTGTCTGGTTTTGGTATCAGGGTGATGGTGGCTCATAGAATGAGTTTGGGAGTGTTCCTTCCTCTGCAAGTTTTTGGAAGAGTTTGAGAAGGATGGGTGTTAGCTCTTCTCTAAATGTTTGACAGAATTCACCTGTGAAGCCATCTGGTCCTGGACTTTGTTTGTTGGAAGATTTTTAGTCACAGTTTCAATTTCATTACTTGTGATTGGTCTGTTCATATTTTCTATTTCTTCCTGGTTCAGACTTGGAAGGTTATACCTTTCTAAGAATTTGTCCATTTCTTCCAGGTTGTCCATTTTATTGGCATAGAGTTGCCTGTAGTAGTCTCTTAGGAAGCTTTGTATTTCTGCCATGTCTGTTGTAACTTCTCCTTTTTCATTTCTAATATTATTGATTTGAGTCCTCTCCCTCTTTTTCTTGAGTCTGGCTAATGGTTTATCAATTTTGTTTATCTTCTCAAAGAACCAACTTTTAGTATTATTGATCTTTGCTATTGTTTCTTTGTTTCTATTTCATTTATTTCTGCTCTGATCTTTATGATTTCTTTCCTTCTGCTAACTTTGGGTTTTGTTTGTTCTTCTTTCTCTAGTTCCTTTAGGTGTAAGGTTAGATTGTTTATTTGAGATTTTTCTTGTTTCTTGAGGTAGGCTTGTATTGCTATAAACTTGCCTCTTAGAACTGCTTTTGTTGCATCCCATAGGTTTTGGATTGTCGTGTTTTTCTTGTAATTTTTCTCTAGGTATTTTTTGATTTCCTCTTTGATTTCTTCAGTGATCTCTTGGTTATTTAGTAGCGTATTGTTTAGCCTCCATGTGTTTTTGTTTTTTATGTTTTTTTCCCCATAATTGATGTCTAATCTCACAGCATTATGGTCAGAAAAGATGCTTGATATGATTTCAATTTTCTTAAATTTACTGAGCCTTGATTTGTGACCCAAGATGTGATCTATCTTGGAGAATGTTCCATATGCACTTGAGAAGACAGTGTGATCTGCTGTTTTTGGATGGAATGTCCTATAAATATCAATTAAATCTACCTGGTCTATTGTGTCATTTAAAGCTTGCATTTCCTTATTAATTTTCTCTTTGGATAATCTGTCCATTGGTGTAAGTGAGGTGTTAAAGTTCCTCACTATTATTGTGTTACTGTTGACTTCCTCTTTTATAGCTTTCAGCAGTTGCCTTTGTATGGTGCTCCTATGTTGGGTGCATATGTATTTATAATTGTTATATCTTCTTCTTGGATTGATCCCTTGATCATTATGTAGTGTCCTTCCTTGTCTCTTGTAACATTCTTGATTTTAAAGTCTATTTTATCTGATATGAGTACTGCTACTCCAGCTTTTTTTTTTATTTCCATTTGCATGGAATATCTTTTTCCATCCCCTCACTTTCAGTCTGTATGCGTCTCTAGGTTTGAAGTGGGTCTCTTGTAGACAGCATATATATGGGTCTTGTTTTTGTATACATTCAGCCAGCCTGTGTCTTTTGGTTGGAGCATTTAATCCATTCACATTTAAGGTAATTATCGATATGTATGTTCCTATTATCATTTTCTTAATTGTTATGGTTTTGTATTTGTTGGTCCTTTTCTTAGAGAAGTTCCTTTAGCATTTGTTGTAGAGCTGGTTTGGTGGTGCTGAATTCTCTTAGCTTTTGTTTGTCTGTAAAGCTTTTGATTTCTCCATCGAATCTGAATGAGATCCTTGCCGGGTAGAGTAATCTTGCTTGTAGGTTCTTCCCTTTCATCACTTTAAATATATCATGCCACTCCCTTCTGGCCTATAGAGTTTCTGCTGAGAAATCAGCTGTTAACCTTATGGGAGTTCCCTTGTACATTATTTGTCGTTTTTCCCTTGTTGCTTTCAATAATTTTTCTTTGTCTTTAATTTTTGTCAGTTTGATTACTATGTGTCTTGGTGTGTTTCTCCTTGGCTTTATCCTGCCTGGGACCCTCTGTGCTTCATGGACTTGGATGGCTATTTCCTTTCCCATGTTAGGGAATTTTTCAACTATAATCTCTTCAAATATTTTCTCGGGTCCTTTCTCTCTCTCTTCTCCTTCTGGGACCCCTATAATGTGAATGTTGTTGCATTTAATGTTGTCTTAGGCTGTCTTCATTTCTTTTCATTCTTTTTTCTTTATTCTGTTCCATGGCAGTGGATTCAACCATTCTGTCTTCCAGGTCACTTATCTGTTTTTCTGCCTCAGTTATTCTGCTATTGATTCCTTCTAGTGTATTTTTCATTTCAGTTCTTGTATTGTTCATCTCTGTTTGTTTGTTCTTTAATTCTTCTAGGTCTTTGTTAAGCATTTATTGTGTCTTCTCGATCTTTGCCTCCATTCTTTTTCCGAGGTCCTGGATCATCTTCACTCTCATTATTCTGAATTCTTTTTCTGGAAGGCTGCCTATCTCCACTTCATTTAGTTGCTTTCCTGGGGTTTTATCTTGTTCCTTCATCTGGTACAAAGTCCTCTGCCTTTTCATTTTGTTTATCTTTCTGTGAATGTGGTTTTCCCTCCACAGGCTGCAGAATTGTAGTTCTTCTTGCTTCTGCTGTCTGCCCTCCAAATCAAAAGTGATCAATTGTTAGAATGAATTTAGAAGCAGGGTACAACTGTATGCTGCTAGCTTGGAGGGTCTCCTGCAGAGGCGGGGGGTGGCTGTCGCTCACCGTGGGACAAGGACACTGGCAGCAGAAATTCTGGGAAGTACTCCCTTGGCGTGAGCCCTCTCAGAGTCTGCCATTAGCCCCACCAAATAACTCCACTCTCTTGGACTCTTTAATCAATGGAAATTGATAAGAGGCCAGACAAGAAATTCAGGCAAGGCTTTATTGGGAATTGCACAAGGGAGCGAGAACAAGTAACCAGTTCCCTTGCTCGCTCCCTGGGGTGGGGGGCAGGGGCAAGCTCGTCCCTTAAATGGGGTGAGAGTAGGGGCAGAACCATGGGTCAGGCCTGAAGGGTGGCTTAGGTGGTCTGCCCACCCCCTTGGTGGTGCTGTGTGCAGGGATCTTGCACTGTACTCTGCTTTTGCTCCTGGCACCTCAGAAGTGGCAGTTAGGTTTTGGTCTTTTTGGATCTTGTTGTTGCTTATCTGCTCCAGCTGTGCATGCATGCAGTTATTGTTGGTCCCTTATAGTTTCTTTGTATTCTGTTGCTTGAAGAGACATTTGTCCAGGTGCAAGCTCTGCAGCAAAGGGTTCCAAGTCTTAGGTCCCAGCCTCTCTCATGTCTACTTTGGAACGAAAACTCATCACAAGATGGAGAATGTCTTTGGAGACATCTTGAGAAGGGTCATGCAAAATATATCTTCCAGGTCACTTCTAACCTGCAAGGCAAATTTGCCTGGTTTGTGACCACAGGAAAAAGGGTGCCCAAAAAAAAAAAAAAAAAGGGTGCCCACCTACACTCAAATCAGGGCTCAGTAGCTGCTAGCACAAGCTACAGCAGTGGAGCTACCTAACACGAACCAAACACCTCCCTGTGTCAGCCATCATGTTATGCTTGAGAGACACAAAGAGGAGTGAGCTATCTAAGAAGCATTTATTAAATGCCTCCTGTTTACCGGGTGCTATAGCAGGTACTGAAGACCTAGTCCCTACAGATGGAAAAGAGTAGCCTAGAGAAGAAGGAAGCAGCAATCACAGCTAACTCAACCTACCCTGTTCCTGGGGTTTCCCTTGCTAAATTGTCCCAGCTTTAGCTCATCTTCCCCCAGCTCATTGACTCAATCTGTTAGCCACTTTGGTATTCAGAGTGATCTCCCTAAATCACAAATCTGATCACGTCAATGTCCTGCCTCAAATCTAGATGCAGCTCTCCATCACCTTGAGGATAAAATCCAAAATCTACACCCAGCATGCCAGGTTTTTCATAGTCTGCTCCTTGCTTATTTCCAACCACCACCCTCTGTACTCTGTTACAACATACTCAACCACCTGCATTCCCTGAATAGAGGTACTCTCCCACATCACTGACTTTACACATGATATTCCCTCTGCCTGAAAAGCTCTTCCCTCATTTTTTACTCCACCTTTAGAGCTTAGCTCTTGAAAAAAGGAGAAAGAAAAAAAAAAGCCTTCTCTTACTCAACACCTCCACCCTCATCCCAGGATGATTTCGGAGACCCTCCTCTGTTTTCCTATAACATCTCATCTGTCCCTCAATCACAACACTCTGTTCTGTAATTGTTTAGTGACTCTTTCTCTCACAAGACTATGAGCTCCTTAAGGGCCACTAGAAGCCTTAGTTTTTATTCCAATTAGTATACCCAGTACTTTATATATGCTTAGTATCTAGTAGACATTCAGGAAACTAAATACTTATTAAGGGATTGAATGAATGAAAAGTACCAAGCATTGGCTAGAATCCAAGTGTGAGACACATGGAAAAATCTTCAATGCAATAAATATTCATTGGTTACCTAAAGTGTAAGTAGAATCTTGCCAAATACTTAAAAAATCAGAAACAAAGATGTAGTTTCTATCCTTAAGCTGCTTTCAGAAGAGGGTAAGTAAATATGTACTCAGATAAAGAACAAGGCATAATGACAATGCAAAAGGTGCCATTAAAGTTTAAAAAAAGGGCTATGGGATGGCCATGGGACCACCATCTGTTTTCTAGAGTTGCTCTTTCAACCACCCTAGTTATGGTGTCTAGGTAAGAATGAAACTTTTCTACTTAGTTCAGCCAAGTCTGACTAACTTTTCAGTAGGCACTAACAACAGGAACAAGAAAAGGAAAAGTACAAAAGAATTTTTTTAAAAGATAGAAATTGTCAGCCAAGTATAACTGAAGGCTAGCTAGAGAATTTTCACTGGATACCTCGTGCCTTGTCTGAACTTCCTTGGAAAACAGATCTGGCTGCTCAGGCCCCTGACCAGCTCCCCAAGGGATTGGCCTGACTTACTTTTCCCTCCTTTTCATTAACCCCTGGGTGATGCTGTACGTAAACTCTGCTGGTCCTGATCGCTGGGGGAGGGGAGCCCTCCTCTCTGTACTCTAGGCTCCTCTCCTGTACTGTAGCCTCACCTGAGGCTACCTGGCAGCAGCTTCCTTTGCCCTACCCCGAAATCACTCTAATTTTGAGGTCTTGGAATTTCTTCTGCTGCCTGAAACACACCTTTTCTCCTCTTTTTTGAGAAAATAACCTCTGTGGAATATATGCCTTAGCCTGATCTTTGTCAAGGATGGTTCTATCCTTTAGGGCAGCGGTTCCCAACCTTTTTGGCACCAGGGACCGGTTTCATGAAGACAATTTTTCCACGGACTGGGACGGAGGGGAATGGTTTCAGTATGATTCAAGTGCATTACATTTATTGTGCACTTTATTTCTATTATTATTACATTGTAATATATAATGAAATAATTATACAACTCACCATAATGCAGAATCAGTGGGAGTCCTGAGCTTGTTTTCACTTGCCACTCACTGACAGAGTTTCGATATGACTCTGTAAGCAATTGATTTATGATGGTATCTGTGCAGTCAAACCTCTCTGCTAATGATTATCTGTATTTGCAGCCACTCCGCAGCGCTAGCATCACCGGCTCAACTCCACCTCAGATCATCAGGCATTAGATTCTCATAAGGACCGCGCAACCTAGATCCCTCGCACGCGCAGTTCACAGTAGGGTTCGCGCTCCTATGAGAATCTAATGCCGCCGCGGATCTGACAGGAGGTGGAGCTCAGGCGGTAATGCGAGCGACGGGGAGAGGCTGTAAATACAGATGGAGCTTCGCTCGCTTGCCTGCCGCCCACCTCCTGCCGTGTGGCCGGGTTCCTAACAGGCCACGGACCAGTGGGGGTCCGTGGCCCGGGGGTTGGGGACCTCTGCTTTAGGGTGTCTTAATATTTTTCACCAAGGGCAGTATTGGGGCCAGGCTCCAATGACAAGTTCATCTTCCAGAGGTCTTCCTCATGTCCACCCTTGCCAAAACAATAGAAAACAGCTTCTTTTCCTACTTCAAAACTCACCTTCACTCATATAATGCCAATGCAATTACAGATAATTCTAACAAGTTTTGGGAAACAATGTGGCAATATCTGTCAAGAGCCCAAGTAACTCCTTTGACCAAATTATCTGTTCATGTTCAGAAATAAAGCCTAGGGAAACAACTAGAATGCAAAACAAACTTAATGCAAAGAAGTTTACCATAGCAATATTTAAAAGAGAAAAAAATTGGAAATAACCCAGATGCCCAACAATAGGGAGATTATTATGTTGTGAATCATTCATTAATATAATGTTATACACTCATTTTTAAATGTTTGTTATAATTTAAATAACATAAAAAAATCATAACAAGTGAAAAAAAAATCAGTAAAGTTATATATCTAGTGTGATCTCAGTAAATAGAAAAATGGGCAAAGAAAAGTCTAAACACATCCATGTCTCCAGGTGGTGTGATGAGGAAAATCTTTACCTTTACAAAGTTTCTATAATAAACATGTATTGCTTTTACAATCAGCAAAAAAAAGTATTTTTTCTTAAATATATGCTCTCTTGTGGACTCAAATTAGTACAGTACCCGATACCTACTGGGCACTTAACACATATGAGGTGAATTAATTAATTAATGGAAGAAGTGAGCTCCTATTTGCTGCCTGGGGAACATGGAGCAGGGAAACGTAACTCCACGTAGAATGAGGATGCCTAGTTTCGAGACACTGAGAAATTATGGCCTCTCCTCACCCAGAAAATGGAGGGAGCACTGCCTAACTCCCCTCAGGAGACTCTGGTGCGAAGGAAAGGAGATAATGCCTGTGACATTATTTTGTAAACTCTACACAACATCTAAAGACAAACAATAAGGGACTACTGTTACTTTGCCCTTCTCGGTTTACTGCAGAAGGGGAATGATATAAACCTGAAGCCCACCGAATAATCACTCCTTTCCCAGAACAGTTTACCAGTTTCCCCACTTCCCCAGGTGCCCCAAGAGTGGGTGTCTCCGGGGGAGGCATCTTGCAGGACTCAAATTGGTATAGAGTTAGAATGTCAAGGTACCTAAAACATACAGTAAAGACCTTCCCTACCTACACCTGGAGTCTCTTTCAAGAGGCAACAACAAGCTTCATGCCTGGTACTGCACTGGCTTCCTAAATAATACCTCTACCTCCAGTTTTCCCTTCCAACCAATTCTGCACTTTATCACCAAAATAATCTTCCTGTATCATTGAATCATGGACTCCTTTACAATCACACAGTCCAAACTCCTTCCTTTAAAGATGAGAGGTCTAAGGCCCAGAGAGGTTAAAAGAATAAGTCACTGAATCAAGGTCCTAATATCAATGTCACTGCCGTCCTCAAAAGCCTTCAGATACACTACGGAAACAATGGAGGTTCCTTAAAAAACTAAAAATAGAACTACCATACAACCCAGCAATCCCACTACTGGGCATATATCCTGAGAAAACCAGAATTCAAAAAGAGTCATGTACCAAAATGTTCATTGCAGCTCTCTTTACAATAGCCAGGACATGGAAGCAACCTAAGTGTCCATCAACAGATGAATGGATAAAGAAGATGTGGCACATATATACAATGGAATATTACTCAGCCATAAAAAGAAACGAAATTGAGTTATTTGTAGTGAGGTGGATGGACCTAGAGTCTGTCATACAGAGTGAAGTAAGTCAGAAAGAGAAAAAGAAATACCATATGCTAACACATATATATGGAATCTAAGAAAAAAAAAAGGTCATGAAGAACCTAGGGGCAAGACAGGAATGAAGACACAGACCTACTAGAGAATGGACTTGAGGATATGGGGAGGGGGAAGGGTAAGCTGTGACAAAGTGAGAGAGTGGCATGGACATATATACACTACCAAACGTAAAATAGATAGCTAGTGGGAAGCAGCCGCATAACACAGGGAGATCAGCTCAGTGCTTTGTGACCACCTAGAGGGGTGGGATAGGGAGGGTGGGAGGGAGGGAGATGCAAGAGGGAAGAGATATGGGAACATATGTATATGTATAACTGATTCACTTTGTTATAAAGCAGAAACTAACACACCATTGTAAAGCAATTATACCCCAATAAAGATGTTTTAAAAATTTATTAATTAATTTAAAATAAGCCTTCAGATAAATTCCAAACTCCTTAGCATAACATTCAAAGCCTTCACACCCCACTCCAACCTACCTATTGAACCTCCTCCCCCTCTAATCTCCCCCACAGACCATTGAATCCAACTGGTTTCTTCTCCATCCCTTGCACGTACGCTACCTGGCCTCATCTCAGATATTTTCCTGGAATGTCCCTCCACCTCCCTCTCCAACCTTTCCACACATGTAAGGTTCACTTGCTCAGGAAGACTTCCCTGACCAGCTTAGCCCATGGGGCATCTCTCCTACCTTTGAACTCCCAAAGCGATTCACCGTCCATTACACCTGTTGGCCTGTGTTTAATTACATGCAGTCCTGACACTCTGGTTTCTATGTTCACCTGTCTTATTACCCTTCCCTCCACCCAGACTAAAACCTTCTTAAAGGCAAGGGTTGTGTTTTATGTTTCTCCACATTCCCAGTCACTATACCTACCTGTGACTGAGAACATTTACTGAGCACCTACTGTATGGAAGCTGCTATTCTAGGTTCTTTGTTTAATGGTATTTCATTTGATCCTCACAATTTTTCTAAAAATGTGAAAACTGAGGCTCAGAGAACATGAATAAACAGCCAAGGTCACACAACTAAGAAGTGGCAGAGCCATGAAGGGAATCCAGGTCCCCCAGCCTCAAAAAGTCCTTAGTCATAAGCCACGTTGCCCCTAACCCGGCTGGCACTTTGCGAGGATGGGTGGGCTGGAACTGCTCACTGCTGACCGAGCTGGTCTCAGGCCAGGTGGGGAGCCAAGGTACACATGACAAGAAACAAAGCAAGCTTGATACACCCCTCCTCTGAGCGCACACTGCGTTTGCCAGGGTCCTTGCAGGGTCCCCTGAGCTTCATGGTATTAACCCTTCACCCTGTGCCCATCCAGGCAGTAGCCTCACTCTGTTTCACAGGTAGTTCATCTGGGAGCCCTGACCAAATGTGTAAGATGGCAGGAAATGAAAAGCCAAATTCCTCGGAAAGCAGAGTCAGAAAAGTGATTCTTGAGCAGCTGGTTCCCTGGGAGGGAGCCCCTCCCTATGGCCACCTAGTCTCAGCTCAGCCTGTGTTTTCCTTTCGGGGCCTGTCAGACAACTTTGGGATTGCAGGGACAAGACTTTGCCAAAAGCCCTGTCTAACAGAGTGGGTTGGAAGAAGCCCTGACACTGTGCAAACCCCAGATTGGCAGGAAGCCCTGTGTCTCTCCTGCCTCTCCCTGACCCAGGACCACATCTTCCACATGCCGACGTGGAAGCAGGATTCTCCCCTGCGGTGGTAACAGCTATCATTTACTGAGTGCCTACTGTGTGGCAAGAACTATACCCAGGGCTTTAAGTGTTCTTCTCAATTAATGCTTGTTAATGTTCTGTGAGCTACACAGTCTACTGCAGTAGTTAAACACAGGCCCTGGGGTCGGACTGTCCAAACTCAGAATCCCAGCTCCACCACTTACAAGTTACATTAACTTGGACCTGGTAACTTTTCTGTGCCTCAATTTCTTACCTGACAAATGACAGCTACCCTACTAACTAATTCCTAGAAACGTATGAGGATTAACTCAATTAAGTGTAAAGTGCTCAATACATATTGGCTACTATAATAACTATTATGTGGGCATCCTCTGCATTTTACGGATGTAGCAACTGATTCTTAGAGCTTAAGTCACTTGCCAAGGGCACACAGTTAATGAAGGACAAAGCATGGATTTAAATCCAGGCCTGGTCTACCTGTTTCCAGAGGCACATGGACACCTGACACATCCCAGTGTGTGAAACCTCTCTCTGTCTCTCTCCCTGTCTGTGTCTCTATCCCTGTCTCTGCCTCTTGGTAAACTGTCCTTAGGGAGCAGCTGGGTGGTGAAAGAGACACAGTAGGACCCAGGTTTTAATTAAGTTCCTAGAGTCATCCTGGAGAAGTAGAAATGTGCAAGGCCCAGAGCCAATCCTAGGAATGTGGGGTCTGGAAAACTTTCACTCACCCTACCCCAGTGATTTTACACAAGTACATCAGGCTAAAGTGAATATCCAAGACAGTATTGAAGGGGAAAAGAAGTCACATGAGGGCACCATGAAGCCTTAGCAGAATGGATTTTCAGTGGAGAGGGGAAGTCCTACCCAAGTTGACTTGGTGCCTTGGTATGGTCGAGGGGATATGAGCTTAGTATGGGAGCCTCAGGAGAACAAATTGGCACCAGTTCCTCTGAGCATTTTGTGCATCTTTCTCTCTACCCCACCCTTAGCTACAGCCCATCCTCCTGTTCTGAACAGGTAAAGAAAGTGTGGTTCCCTAGAGACAATTCCACAAGGCCTCACACTGCCCTGACTTCTCACTGCTATTGCTCTTTTTTAATTTTTTTAATATTTATTTTATTTATTGAGTTATTTGTTTACAATTTATTTATTTATTTATCTGGTTGCACCGGGTCTTAGTTGCGTCAGGCAGGCTCCTTAGTTGCGGCTTGCCAGCTCCTTAGTTGTGGCATGCGAACTCAGCTGTGGCATGCAAACTCTTAGTTGCAGCATGCATGTGGGATCAGTTCCCTGACCAGGGATTGAACCCAGGCCCCTGCAATTGGGAGTGCGGAGTCTTAACCACTGTGCCACCAGGGAAGTCCCACTGCTATTGTTCTTAACAGTGGCTAACAAACCCTGTTTCCAAGTCCCCAAGGAACATACACTCATTCTCCATCTCTGGCAATGCTTGTGGCAGGCTCTCGTGTCTCGAGGAGCCGAGAGACAAGCTGAGGGACAATCGAGTTGCCATCCCCACCGCATTACCTATCACAGCATCTCGTAAGGAGTCCAGTTTCCTACTTCCTGTGGTCACCGTGCTGCTGAAAAGGAGGGTTAGAAAGGACAAGGAGCTGGGCTCCTGCTCCATGAGAATGGTCTTCTCCATCAGCCGCTCCAGCATTTGACCTCATCAGTCTGGTCCTGAGAGTCCCCAAAGGCTTCCTAGTGAGACACATTTGGGAACCGTGGCAACTAGGCCCAGAAAGCCTTGGTTCAAGAAAAGACCAACTACTAGCTCCTGAGGACAGGGACTGAATTACATTTAGCTTTGAATATTCAGCACCTGGCAGTTGGTAGGTAGGTGACAGTATCAGTGAAATTAAGTTGTTTTAAAGGTCGGAATGCCTAAATATAGGTTAGAAACACGCCACAAATGTGGCCTGTTTCCTGCTTGTCAGTGTGCCTCTAACCTTCCCAGAACAGGATGACTCCTCGGTCACAGAAGCTCTCAAATCCTCTGGGTCCTACTCACAAATCCATGGGTGGTAATAGCTAAATACTCAACATCTAATTTCTGAGAGCTGACCTCAGACTGTTCAAGAAGGCCTGGTGTTTCATCCTCCACTCCCCACACCCTCACACATTACACAACCAAGAATAAAACAAAGTGAATTTCAGACCACATTCAGGAAATTTCTGACACCTTTTTAATCAGTCCTCTGACAACACAAGTGACCGGTATGTTGAGTAAAAAGCAGAAACATAAAGAGCAAACCCAGCTCCTGAATCACTTCTTCTCACCATCACTGCCATTGACCCCACACTCTGCCCCACATGCACACACCCAGGTACATGTAATACTCTGCTGCTCATTCGTAGCCCCCACCCTCAGCTCTTAAGTGGCAGCAACAGAGAAGACATTAGGACTCCACACGGGTTCACGTATGTGATATGCAGGCCCCCAGACAACATTAAGAATATTGATTCAGAGGATTAACCAAGATGGCGGAGTAGAAGGACGTGCTCTCACTCCCTCTTGCGAGAGCACCAGAATCACAACTGGCTGCTGGACAATCATTGACAGGAAGACCCTGGACTTCACCAAGGAGGATACCCCACGTCCAAGGACAGAGGAGAAGCCACAGTGAGACGGTAGGAGGGGCGCAATCAGAGTAAAATCAAATCCCATAACTGGTGGGTGGGTGACTCACAGACTGGCGAACACTTATACCACAGAAGTCCACCCACTGGAGTGAAGGTTCTGAGCCCCACGTCAGGCTTCCCAACCTGGGGGTCCGGCAACAGGAGGAGGAATTCCTAGAGAGTCAGACTTTGAAGCCTAGTGGGAATTGATTGCAGGACTTCGACAGGACTGGGGGAAACAGAGACCCCACTCTTGGAGGGCACACACAAAGTAGTGTGTGCATCGGGACCCAGGGGAAGGAGCAGTGACCCTGGGGGAGACTGAACCAGACCTACCTGCTGGTGTTGGGGGGTCTCCTGCAGAGGCGGGGGGTGGCTCTGTTTCACCGTGGGGACAAGGACACTGGCAGCAGAGGTTCTGGGAAGTGCTCCTTGGTGTGAGCCCTCCCAGAGTCTGCCATTAACCCCACCAAAGAACCCAGGTAGGCTCCAGTGTTGGGTTGCCTCAGGCAAAACAACCAACAGGGAGGGAACCCAGCCCCACCCATCAACAGTCAAGTGGATTAAAGTTTTACTGAGCTCTGACCGCCACAGCAACAGTCAGCTCTACCCACCACCAGAGCCTCCCATCAAGCCTCTTAGATAGCCTCAACCACCAGAGGGCAGACAGCAGAAGCAAGAAAAACTACAATCCTGCAGCCTGTGGACCAAAAATCACAGTTACAGAAAGATAGACAAGATGAAAAGGCAGAGGGCTATGTACCAGATGAAGGAACAAGAAAAAACCCCAGAAAAACAACTAAATGAAGTGGAGATAGGCAACCTTCCAGAAAAAGAATTCAGAATAATGATAGTGAAGATGATCCAGGACCTCGGAATAAGAATGGAGGCAAAGATTGAGAAGATGCAAGAAATGCTTAACAAAGACCTAGAAGAATTAAAGAACAAACAAACAGAGATGACCAATACAATAACTGAAATGAAAACTACACTAGAAGGAATCAATAGCAGAATAACTGAGGCAGAAGAATGGATAAGTGACCTGGAAGACAGAATGGTGGAATTCACTGCTGTGGAACAGACTAAAGAAAAAAGAATGAAAAGAAATGAAGACAGCCTAAGAGACCTCTGGGACAACATTAAACGCAACAACATTCGCATTATAAGGGTCCCAGAAGGAGAAGAGAGAGAGAAAGGACCCGAGAAAATATTTGAAGAGATTATAGTCGAAAACTTCCCTAACATGGGAAAGGAAATAGCCACCCAAGTCCAGGAAACGCAGAGAGTCCCATACAGGATAAACCCAAGGAGAAACACGCCGAGACACATAGTAATCAAAGTGGCAAAAATTAAAGACAAAGAAAAATTATTGAAAGCAGCAAGGGAAAAACGACAAATAACATACAAGGGAACTCCCATAAGGTTAACAGCTGATTTCTCAGCAGAAACTCTACAAGCCAGAAGGGAGTGCCATGAGATACTTAAAGTGATGAAAGGGAAGAACCTACAACCAAGATTACTCTACCCAGCAAGGATCTCATTTAGATTTGATGGAGAAATCAAAAGCTTTACAGACAAGCAAAAGCTAAGAGAATTCAGCACCACCAAACCAGCTCTACAACAAATGCTAAAGGAACTTCTCTAAGTGGGAAACACAAGAGAAGAAAAGGACCTACAAAAACAAACCCAAAACAATTAAGAAAAGGGTCATAGGAACATACATATCGATAATTACCTTAAACGTGAATGGATTAAATGCCCCAACCAAAAGACATAGACTGGCTGAATGGATACAAAAACAAGACCCATATATATGCTGTCTACAAGAGACCCACTTTAGACCTAGGGACACATACAGACTGAAAGTGAGGGGATGGAAAAAGATATTCCATGCAAATGGAAATCAAAAGAAAGCTGGAGTAGCTATACTCATATCAGATAAAATAGAATTTAAAGTAAAGAATGTTACAAGAGACAAAGAAGGACACTACATAATGATCAAGGGATCAATCCAAGAAGAAGATATAACAATTATAAATATATATGCACCCAACATAGGAGCACCTCAATACATAAGGCAACTGCTAACAGCCATAAAAGAGGAATTGTGTAACACAATAATAGTGGGGGACTTTAACACCTCACTTACACCAATGGACAGATCATCCAAAATGAAAATAAATAAGGAAACAGAAGCTTTAAATGACACAATAGACCAGATAGATTTAATTGATATATATAGGACATTCCATCCAAAAACAGCAGATTACACGTTCTTCTCAAGTGCGCACGGAACATTCTCCAGGATAGATCACATCTTGGGTCACAAATCAAGCCTCAGTAAATTTAAGAAAATTGAAATCATATCAAGCATCTTTTCTGACCACAACACTATGAGATTAGAAATGAATTACAGGGAAAAAAACGTAAAAAATACAAACACATGGAGGCTAAACAATACGTTACTAAATACCCAAGAGATCACTGAAGAAATCAAAGAGGAAATCAAAAAATACCTAGAGACAAATGACAATGAAAACACGACAATCCAAAACCTATGGGATGCAGCAAAAGCAGTTCTAAGAGGGAAGTTTATAGCTATAGAAGCCTACCTAAAGAAACAAGAAAAATCTCAAGTAAACAATCTAACCTTACACCTAAAGAAACTAGAGAAAGAAGAACAAACAAAACCCAAAGTTAGCAGAAGGAAAGAAATCATAAAGATCAGAGCAGAAATAAATGAAATAGAAACAAAGAAAACAATAGCAAAGATCAATAATACTAAAAGTTGGTTCTTTGAGAAGATAAACAAAATTGATAAGCCATTAGCCAGACTCATCAAGAAAAAGAGGGAGAGGACTCAAATCAATAAAATCAGAAATGAAAAAGGAGAAGTTACAACAGACACTGCAGAAATACAAAGCATCCTAAGAGACTACTACAAGCAACTTTATGCCAATAAAATGGACAACCTGGAAGAAATGGACAAATTTTTAGAAAGGTACAACCTTCTAAGACTGAACCAGGAAGAAACAGAAAATATGAACAGACCAATCACAAGTAATGAAATTGAAACTGTGATTACAAATCTTCCAACAAACAAAAGTCCAGGACCAGATGGCTTCACAGGTGAATTCTATCAAACATTTAGAGAAGAGCTAACACCTATCCTTCTCAAACTCTTCCAAAAAATTGCAGAGGAAGGAACACTCCCAAACTCATTCTATGAGGCCACCATCACCCTGATACCAAAACCAGACAAAGACACTACAAAAAAAGAAATTTACAGACCAATATCACTGATGAATATAGATGCAAAAATCCTCAACAAAATACTAGCAAACAGAATCCAACAACACATTAAAAGGATCATACACCACGATCAAGTGGGATTTATCCCAGGGATGCAAGGATTCTTCAATATACGCAAATCAATCAATGTGATACACCATATTAACAAATTGAAGAATAAAAACCATATGATCATCTCAATAGATGCAGAAAAAGCTTTTGACAAAATTCAACACCCATTTATGATAAAAACTCTCCAGAAAGTGGGCATAGAGGGAACCTACCTCAACATAATAAAGGCCATATATGACAAACCCACAGCAAACATCATTCTCAATGGTGAAAAACTGAAAGCATTTCCTCTAAGATCAGGAACGAGACAAGGATGTCCACTCTCACCACTATTATTCAACATAGTTCTGGAAGTCCTAGCCATGGCAATCAGAGAAGAAAAAGAAATAAAAGGAATACAAATTGGAAAAGAAGAAGTAAAACTGTCACTGTTTGCGGATGACATGATACTATACATAGAGAATCCTAAAACTGCCACCAGAAAACTGCTAGAGCTAATTAATGAATTTGGTAAAGTTGCAGGATACAAAATTAATGCACAGAAATCTCTTGCATTCCTATACACTAATGATGAAAAATCTGAAAGAGAAATTATGGAAACACTCCCATTTACCATTGCAACAAAAAGAATAAAATACCTAGGAATAAACCTACCTAGGGAGACAAAAGACCTGTATGCAGAAAACTATAAGACACTGATGAAAGAAATTAAAGATGATACCAACAGATGGAGAGATATACCATGTTCTTGGATTGGAAGAATCAACATTGTGAAAATGACTATACTACCCAAAGCAATCTACAGATTCAATGCAATCCCTATCAAATTACCAATGGCATTTTTTACGGAACTAGAACAAATCATCTAAAATTTGTATGGAGACACAAAAGACCCCGAATAGCCAAAGCAGTCTTGAGGGAAAAAAATGGAGCTGGAGGAATCAGACTCCCTGACTTCAGGCTATACTACAAAGCTACAGTAATCAAGACAATATGGTACTGGCACAAAAACAGAAACATAGATCAATGGAACAAGATAGAAAGCCCAGAGATTAACCCACGCACCTATGGTCAACTAATCTATGACAAAGGAGGCAAAGATATACAATGGAGAAAAGACAGTCTCTTCAATAAGTGGTGCTGGGAAAACTGGACAGTTGTATGTAAAAGAATGTAATTAGAATACTCCCTAACACCATACACAAAAATAAACTCAAAATGGATTAGAGACCTAAATATAAGACTGGACACTATAAAACTCTTAGAGGAAAACATAGGAAGAACACTCTTTGACATAAATCACAGCAAGATCTTTTTTGATCCACCTCCTAGAGTAATGGAAATAAAAACAAAAATAAACAAATGGGACCTAATGAAACTTAAAAGCTTTTGCACAGCAAAGGAAACCATAAACAAGACGAAAAGACAACCCTCAGAATGGGAGAAAATATTTGCAAACGAATCAACGGACAAAGGATTAATCTCCAAAATATATAAACAGCTCATTCAGCTCAATATTAAAGAAGCAAACACTCCAATCCAAAAATGGGCAGAAGACCTAAATAGACATTTCTCCAAAGAAGACATACAGACGGCCACGAAGCACATGAAAAGATGCTCAACATCACTAATTATTAGAGAAATGCAAATCAAAACTACAATGAGGTATCACCTCACTCCTGTTAGAATGGGCATCATCAGAAAATCTACAAACAACAAATGCTGGAGAGGGTGTGGAGAAAAGGGAACCCTCTTGCACTGTTGGTGGGAATGTAAATTGATACAGCCACTATGGAGAACAATATGGAGGTTCCTTAAAAAACTAAAAATAGAATTACCATATGACCCAGCCATCCCACTACTGGGCATATACCGAGAGAAAACCGTAATTCAAAAAGACACATGCACCCGAATGTTCATTGCAGCACTATTTACAATAGCCAGGTCATGGAAGCAACCTAAATGCCCATCAACAGATGAATGGATAAAGAAGTAGTGGTACATATATACAATGGAATATTACTCAGCCATAAAAAGAACAGAATTGAGTCATTTGTTGAGAAGTGGATGGATCTAGAGACTGTCATACAGAGTGAAGTAAGTCAGAAAGAGAAAAACAAATATCATATATTAATGCATGTATGTGGAACCTAGAAAAATGGTACAGATGAGCAGGTTTGCAGGGCAGAAGTTGAGACACAGATGTAGAGAACGGACATATGGACACCAAGGGGGGTAAAACTGCGGTGGGGTGGGGATGGTGGTGTGCTGAATTGGGCGATTGGGACTGACATGTATACACTGATGTGTATAAAATTGATGCCTAATAAGAACCTGCAGTATAAAAACAAACAAACAAACAAAACAACTAATACTAAACTTTCATTGGGTTATTTGTATGGAAATATGTTCATATAAATGTTTCAGACATTACATGAAATTTCTAAAAATCTTATATTTGTATTTGTATGGAAATATGTATGGAAATATGTTAATATAAATGTTTCAGACATTACATGAAATTTCTGAAAATCTTATATTTGTATTTGTATGGAAATATGTATGGAAATATGTTAATATAAATGTTTCAGACATTACATGAAATTTTTAAAAATCTTATATGTTCTGGTATAATGTTATAAGTAATAATTCTAGTTATTACTTTAAAATGTATATCTCAGAAATAACTAATTTTCTTGTCAACTGCATTATTATGAACTTTCATCAAATCTTTAACTGTGGTCATTTTTAAGTCTTTTGTCATTTACAGACAGTTCTGTGTGTACTCTGATGCTTTTGCAAATATGTTCCTATAAAAGGGTTTCATCTTCAAGAAATTCATGGAAAAGACTCTGACAAGTACAGGTTTCTGGTAACTGACTGTACTGCTGAACTGAATGAATAAGCATTTTCAGAACTCTAATGAAAAACTGATGAACTCATAAAAGTGCTAACAAAAGATCAAGATGAAAAAAAAAATTAATTACATGGGACTGAGTGAACTGATGAGGATGAGTATAATTTTTGTGACTTTCTGTCTGAATTTAAAAAAAAAAAATCCCACAAGGACTCAGAAGCAAAGAATATACAAGTCAATTTTCACTGCAAAGTAAAGGAGCTGTTACAGTGGAGGATTACTGGACTGAATGTCAATATTATGACATAGTATGAGTGTGTTTCATGTTTGGTAATTGCAATCATTGTTGCTTTTGTTGTGGTCATCCATGTACAATGCTTGGCGTCAGTCTGTTTATCTCTTGTAAAAATAAAATAGTGTGTGTGTGTGAAAAAAAAAAAAAAAGGAAAAAAAAAAAAAAAGAATATTGATTCACCGTACACGAATGCTGGGAGCTGGAGCACGCACGTGTGTCCCTCTGACCCATGTGTGTTCTGTCAGGTTCTATGGGGAAAGAGAAAAACATGAAGTAGAGAAGCTGGTGGCTGTGAAATGAATTTCCTGCTATATGTTTCAGGGAACCACAGGCAGGAAAGAAACAGCCAGGAAAGTCAGCAGTCATAGCCCACTCCAGAAACTGAATGTCATGCTCAGGGGTAGGTTGAGGAGGCGATGAGAGAACAGGAAGGGAAGTCATATCACCCCAAAACAGGAGAACTCTCAGAAATGGCAGGAAACCCACCGACTAGACCCTGCTTCCCCAGGGCCAGGGTGGCTCCTGGCTCCACAGACTCTCCTCACCACACCCACAGTGGACATCTTCAGGCCACTGAGACACAGGGCTGTGCAAGAAGAGGCACAAACAGAACTCACAACCTGCTTGTTTGGTGGGGGCGCAGGCACGTGAGACCAAAAGAAAAGAAGCATTCAGGGCTCTGCCACACTTGCCCTGGCCTCCCTGCTACTAATCACAGAAACAGAACTTGAGAGCAAAGATGATCTCACCCAAATCCAACAATTTCCAGATAAGAAACTCAAGTCCAGAGTGAGCAAGTGACTTTCTCATGGTAACAAAGGAAACTGGTCGCTTAGCTGACTCAGAACCAGCTCTCCTCACTCCCAGCCCAGGGCCCTGCCCCATCTCTGGATGTCCCCAAGGACCCAATGTGTGAACATCCCCAAAACTGAACTCTATAAACTCTCAGTTGTCCTCACTCAAGGCAGGCAGTGTAACTGGATCAGCCCTCCAAACGCGTCGTGGATGGTTCATATTTCCTCCTGTTTATCTGCACTGCCCGGCTCAGGGCCCTGAGGGAGACTAACCCTCCATTTCAGAAAAGATGGGGAGCACGCAGACCTCTGTGTGGGTGACAGGATTTCCACTTCACATGCCAGGCTTCAACTCCACCATCCCCAACCCTCAGCATGTCCCCGCTCCTCATGGGGTGAAGCAGCTGAACCTCATGGAAAGCACCACCTCCACATCGAGGGTGGCCGGGCCTGAGAGGAACCACAGTGAAACTGCTCCTGTCCCAGCGCTCGTCCCCCCAGCACCAAACCACACAGATGGTGCCCCGCCCTCCCCCAGTCTGGTCCCACACAGGTGGTAAGCCACCCGGGACAGATGGCTGAGGGGGAGTGGGTGGGGAGGGGCTATAAGCGAGGAGAGAAGCAAATGAAGGGTGAAAGGAAAATGGGAATAAAAGCCACTGTCTCCAAACGTCTCCTCTAGCATAAGCATCAGCACGATTTCACGCATTCTCAGAACGGAATGTACCCCTCCAACGGCCCAGAGAAAGAAAGAAAGCAGAGACTACAGTGTCGACCTCACAGAGGGACGAGACCCAAACTGCAGGTGGCTGGAGAAGGCAGGATTCCATTGCCTTCCAGAACCAGACATCCAGCCCCAACTCAGTCTCAAATATCAGTGTTTGAGGTCCTGCTTTTGGTTGCTCCAAGGTGAGGCCTATACATCTGAATTTTTAACAAACATCCCAGATAACTCTGATGCAGATGATCTGAGGACCACCCCATGAGAAGTCCCGCCTCATCACTGCCCCACAGGACTGCTGAGTGGTTAGAGCACAAGTAGAAAGTCCCCCAGGCAACCTGGCTTCAAGTTCTGGCTCAAGCACTGCAGCTGCAAGGCCCTGGGCAACAGACTGCACCTTAGTCCCCTCATCTGTAAAAAAGGGCTAATAAAGTACCCACTGCATGTGCCCTTGTGAAGATCAAGTAAGGTCATCTCACTGAACCTCACGGAAAGCTCCACCTCCACATCGAGTGTGGCCGGGCCTGAGAGAAACCACCGTGCAACTGCGGTTAAAGTGTTTGTAGCACACTGCCTGGCCTGCAGTAAGCACACAATGTTTGATGACTATTAGTTGTTCTGTTAGTACATGACTAGTGGTACTAGTTGTCAATTGTACCGTAATTATTAGCAAGCAGGCTGAATTTGTTGGCTGTTAGGAGTTCATATTGCAATATGTACATATAAAACTCATTACTCCCAAGAAATTGACAGGTCAAGTAATTTTTCAGCAAAAAGTAGCCTTCCAAGGAGGTTTCTAGACCTAGTAGCCTAGATACTAGCTTCATCCTTCTAAGATACTTCTTCCCCTCTGCCCTCCCAGTCTCACCCCTCCCTCTTCTGCCCATGGACATGGTGCTCTCAACAAAACCTTACATTCACGTTGTGCTCTGTGTTTCATAATGAATGTTACAGTGCTTTATAGTGTGTTTGGAGTGCCTGCCCTTCTCTCCCATCTTCTCCACAAGTCCTTCCTTTCCTCCTCCCCTCTCCACCTCCCCCCTCGTCGACTAATAGCTCCCATTTTCCACAAGACTTACAGGCGGTTAGGATGTGACCCCAGGTTAAGAATATCTATCTGACCAAAACCCTGAAAAGTCACCCCTATCACAGAGAAAAGGTTGATGAAGAGTAGAAGTCAGCCCTGGACGCTTGACGAGGAGACCAGGCCGAGCAGTACGGCACAGGCATAGACCCTGGGCTCGCTCCCTCTTCTCCACCTCGGCCTCCACCGCTCACTTGCTGCAGCCCCAGCCTCCCTGTAGACCTCTCCCCACTGCCCACACAGTATTTCCACCCACACAGTCCACAGGCATCTTATCTAAACATATCCAAATCTGAGTTAGCATCTCGGTCCCTAGGCAACCACCGCTCATACTTCTCTCCGGGCTCATGACATCTGATCACCCAAGAGCCCAAACTGGACGCAGCTGCCGCTCATCTTCCGGCCTCCTCCTCACCACCCTCTCCTCTCTGGTCACTCACCAAGGCCTGCCAATTCTTCACAAAGCTCTCCTGTCCCCTGATCTCCGTGCCCTCTGCTCTCCCACTACAGATCTCAGACTCTCGTGGGGACTTCTCCACAGCCACAGTTCTCCCAACATAACAGCTGCCAGAGAGCAGGCCCCGAAACGCAGATCTGACCAGGTCGCTTCCACTTAAAAACTCTGGGGGCTTCCCTGGTGGCGTAGTGGTTGAGAATCCGCCTGCCAATGCAGGGGACACGGGTTCGAGCCCTGGTCTGGGAAGATCCCACATGCCGCAGAGCAACTGGGCCCGTGAGCCACAATTACTGAGCCTGTGCGTCTGGAGCCTGTGCTCTGCAACAAGAGAGGCCGCGATAGTGAGAGGCCCGCGCACCGCGATGAAGAGTGGCCCCCGCTCGCCGCAACTAGAGAAAGCCCTCGCACAGAAACCAAGACCCAACACAGCCATAAATAAATTAATTAATTAAAAAAAAAAAAAGCAACTTAAAAAAAAAAAAAAAACAACAACAAAACTCTGGTAGCTGGCTTCCCTGGTGGCGCAGTGGTTAAGAATCCGCCTGCCAACGCAGGGGACACGGGTTTGATCCCTGGTCCAGGAAGATCCCACATGCCACAGAGCAACTAATCCCATGTGCCACAACTACTGAGCCTGCACTCTGGAGACCGTGAGCCAAAACTACTTAGCCCACGTGCCACAACTACTGAAGCCCTCGCGCCTAGAGCCCGTGCTCCGCAACAAGAGAAGCCACCGCAATGAGAAGCCCGCGCACTGCAACAAAGAGTAGCTCCTGCTCGCCGCAACTGCAGAGAGACCGCGCGCAGCAACGAAGACCCAATGCAGCCAAAAATAAATTAATTAAATTTTTTAAAAAACAACAACAAAAAAACCTCTGGGGGCTTCCCTGGTGGCGCAGTGGTTGAGAATCTGCCTGCCAATGCAGAGCACACGGGTTCGAGCCCTGGTTTGGGAAGATCCCACATGCCGCGGAGCAACTGGGCCCGTGAGCCACAACTACTGAGCCTGCGCATCTGGAGCCTGTGCTCCGCAACAAGAAAGGCCGCGATAGTGAGAGGCCCGCGCACCGCGATGAAGAATGGCCCCCGCTCGCCGCAACTAGAGAAAGCCCTCGCACAGAAATGAAGACCCAACACAGCCATAAATAAATTAAAAAAAAAAAAAAAAGTATTTGCAAGGCAACTAAAAATAAAAAACACTTTAAAAAAAAAAAAAAAAAAAAAAACCTCTGGTAGCTCCTCACTCATGAGAGTCCAAACTCCTTGGCTGTTCCTCATCAAGACTTTCACTGTTTCATACAACGCTACCCCTCCTGCCACCAAAAAGAGCCCCAAATAAGACCAGGCCAAAAACACCCACCCCGTTCACTCTATCCTAAAAAACCAGCAACCGGTTACATGATATCTGGGAGTGGGTCCCCTCTCATACAGGCATTAGTCAAATTTATTTTATCTGATGGTAGATCCTTGGGTTCCGAAGGGATGATACAGATTTCAATGAGGAAGAGGAAAGAAAATGCATGGGAGGGCGTTCAAGCTGTAGGGCTTGAGTTCATCTAGTCAAATCTCCTCATTTTGCAGCAGGCGAAGGTAAGGCCTAGAAGAGTAAATCTACCAATTCAAGGTCAGAGCTTAGTCACCAGTCCCAGGGCGCAGGTTCCCTGGCCCACAATTCTGCTTCTCCTGCCAACAGGCCTAGAAGTCTTTCCCAAGCACAGCTGCCTGGGATCCCCACAACCCTCCCCATTCCCTGGATGCAAATCAGGACCCCCTACCGCACCACACAAGCCTGCAGATTCCAAGATGACCTGGAAGAAACAGAACAGGAAAGCTCAAACTGTGACACCAGTTCAGGGTGTAACTCCTGGGGACAAACACAAGGGCCTTTGACTATAGGGAAAAAATAGGCCTATTGTTTTGATGGGCAGAACCAAACCACAGCAGGATCAAGGAAACCAGTTCTATGCCCAGAGATCAGGACTTGGCCTGAAAATATCAGAGTGGAGAAGCGGGAAACGAGAAAGAAACACATACTTTGAGAAAACAAGGGCACTACAACAGTCCTTACTCACCCCTGGTTTTTGTTTTTTAGTGTTTTGTTTTTCTTTTCTCACATAGGCCTCTGAGTCTCCTAGGGTCTAGGAGGGCCAGGAAAAGGAGTGGTTCCCTGGAAGGCAGAGGGCTCGGGATGAGATTTGATGGCTCCATTATGACACTGTTAACAGAGAAGAAAGCCACTCCATCATCTCCCTAATTACAAGCAAAAGAAAACAAAAAACCAAAAACCAACTCTATCCCTCAACAAAGGAAACGTACCCTCCTGCAAAATACAGGGGACTCATTTGGAAACTTCCCACCTGCCCACCTCAGTAGTGCAAGAAACAGGAGGAGGGAAATGCAGAAAAGCCTGAGCCTTAAACAACAACTATTTCATGAGCACATCCTCCGCAGCCACCAAGTCTGAAGCTACTTGATATGATTTCAAATTGCCAGAATGTCTTGTTTCGCCCCCTAAGCCGTCTCTGACCATATTCCTTGATGCCTAGAGATTCATTCCTTTGGGTCTGATCCTTTGAAGTGATTGAACATTTAGACTGAAGAACAAAGTCTCGTGCTCAGCCCCAGACAAAGTCTATCATTCCTCCCTTCCTGCCCTGGCGCAAGCTGTTCCTCTACGTGTAACATCCTTCCTTCTGCCTTTGGCCTCAGCAAACTCAAATGTCATGCTCTCTCAGAGAGCGGGAAGGGGCTCCACAGGCAGATAAGTAGTGGTTCCCTCTCCATGCTCCCACAGTTCGTTGAACGTACCCCTATTTATAACATCACAAAGTAATGATATTTAATTTTTTATTTTTGAAAATTAAGATACAGTATGAAAAGATAAAGCACCACCTATATTCCATTTTCTACCCATAATCTAGACTTAATCATTGTTTAACAATTTGGCATATTTCTTCCAGTCTCCTTTTCTGGGTGGCATACTGTAACCTCCTGGAATGCAATGACGATATACTCTTTCCCCTGTTCCTACAGTTCTGGAGGTTAGAAGTCCAAAATGGGTGTCACTGGACTAAAATCAAGGTGTTGGCAGGATGGCATTCCTTCTGGAGAGCCAAGGAATGAATCCACTCCCCTACCTGATTCAGTTTCTAGAAGCCACCCACATTCCTTGGTGCTCAGCCCCCTTCATCTGCAAAGCCAGTGATGGCTGGTGGAGTTTTTCTCACGCTGCATCATTCTGACCCTGACTCTCCTGCCTCCCTCTGTCACTTATGAGGATTCCTGTGATGACATCGGGCCCACCTGGATAATCCAGGATACTCTCCCCATCTCAGGATCCTGAACTTCATCACATCTGCAAAGTCCCTTCTCCCAAATAAAGTAACATTCACAGGTTCCAGGGATTAGGATGCGGACATTTGGGGAGGACCATTATCTGCCTAAACTTTACCCACACCCAAAACTTGCTTTGCCTTCCTCCTCTTTCACTTTTCTTCTTTTTTAAAAATTTAATTTAGGGCTTCCCTGGTGGCGCAGTGGTTGGGAGTCCACCTGCCAATGCAGGGGACACGGGTTCGTGTCCCGGTCCGGGAAGATCCCACATGCCGCGGAGCGGCTAGGCCCGTGAGCCACAACTACTGAGCCTGCGCGTCTGGAGCCTGTGCTCTGCAATGGGAGAGGCCGCGACAGTGAGAGGCCCGCGCACCGCGATGAAGAGTGGCCCCCGCTCGCCGCAACTGGAGAAAGCCCTCGCACAGAAACGAAGACCCAACACAGCCAAAATAAATAAATAAATAAATATATTTAAAGTCCAAAAAAAAAAAAAAAAAAAGGAAACAGGAAATCTAAAAAAAAAAAAAATTTAATTTAAAAAAAAATTTTTTTTCAGTTATACATATACATGTACCTATTCTTTTTCAAATTCTTTTCCCAATTAGGTTGTTACATAACACTGAGCAGAGTTCCCTGTGCCATACAGTTGGTACTTGTTGCTTATCCATTTTATTATTTTTTCTTCTTTTAATTTATTTATTTGGTTGTACTGTGTCTTAGCTGCTGCAGGCAGCCTCCTTAGTTGCGGCTCGCAGGCTCCTTAGTTGTAGCATGCGAACTCTTAGTTGTGGCATGCGAGATCTAGTTCCCTGACCGGGGATCAAACCCGGTCCCCCTGCATTGGGAGCTCGGAGTCTTAATCACTGCACCACCAGGGAAATCCCTGGTTACCCATTTTAAATATAGCAGTGTATATATGACAATCCAAACTCCGTAACTATACCCCCCCAACCCTTCCCCCCTGGTAACCATAAGATCGTTCTCTAAGCCTGTGAGTCTGTGTCTGTTTTGTAAATAAGTTCATTTATATCATTTTTTTTTAGAATCTTCATATAAGTGATATCATATGATATTTCTTTCTCTGTCTGACTTACTTCACTCAATATGACAATCTCTAGGTCCATCCATGTTGCTGCAAATGGCATTATTTCATTCTTTTTAATGGCTGAGTAATATTCCATTGTATAAATGTACCACATCTTCTTTATGCCTTCTTCTGTCGATGGACATTTAGGTTGCTTCCACGTCTTGGCTATTGTAAATGGCGCTGCAGTGGACATTGGGGTGCATGCATCCTTTTGGACCATGTTTTTCTCCGGGTATATGCCCAGGAGTGGGATTGCAGGATCATATGGTAGCTCTATTTTTAGTTCCTTAAGGAACCTCCATACTGTTCTCCATAGTGGCTGCACCAATTTACATTCCCACCAACAGTATAGGAGGGTTCCCTTCTCTCCACACCCTCTCCAGCATTGTTTGTGAGTTTTTTGATGATAGCCATTCTGACTGGTGCGAGGTGATATCTTGTTGTAGTTTTGATTTGCATTTCTCTAATACTTAGTGATGTTGAACATCTTTTCATGTGCCTCTTGGCCATCTGTATATCTTCTTTGGAGAAATGTCTGTTTAGGTCTTCTGCTCATTTCTTGATTGGGTTGTTTGTTTTGATGATATTAAGCTGCATGAGCTGTTTGTAAATTTTGGAGATTAATCCCTTGTCAGAGACATCATTTGCAAATATTTTCTCCCATTCTGTGGGTTGTCTTTTCATTTTGTTTATGGTTTCCTTTGTTGTGCAAAAAGCTTTTGAGTTTAATTAGGTCCCATTTGTTTATTTTTATTTTTATTTCCATTATTCTGGGAGACAGATCAAAAAAGATATTGCTGCTATTTATGTCAGAGAGTGTTCTGCCTATGTTTTCCTCTAGGAGTTTTATAGTGACCAGTCTCACTTTTAGGTTGTTAATCCATTTTGAGTTTATTTTTGTGTATGGTGTTAAAGAATGTCCTAATTTCATTTTTTTACATGTAGCTGTCCAGTTTTCCCAGCACCATTTATTGAAGAGACTGTCTTTCCTCCATTATATAATGTTGCCTTCTTTGTCACAGATTAATTCATCGTAGGTGTGTGGTTTATTTCTGGGCTTTCTATCCTGTTCCATTGATCTATATTTCTATTTTTGTGCAGTACCATACTGTTTTTATTTTTTAAGTTTTTTTTTTTTAATATTTATTTATTTATTTATTTATTTGGTTGCACCGGGTCTTAGTTGCAGCACGCATGTGGGATCTAGTTCCCCTGCCAGGGATCGAACCCAGGCCCCCTGCATTGGGACCATGGAGTCTTAACCACTGTGCCACCAGGGAAGTCCCTAAGTTTTTTTTTTGATGTGAACCATTTTTAAAGTCTTTTATTGAATTTGCTACAATATTGCTTCTGTTCTATGACTTGGTTTTGGTTTTTTTTTTTTTTTTTCAAAGCCTCGTTGTTTTTTTTTTTTTTTTTAAAGATTTATTGATTGATTGATTGATTACTATGTTGGGTCTTTGTTTCTGTGCTAGGGCTTCCTGTAGTTGCGGCAAGCGGGGGCCACTCTTCATCGCGGTGCGCGGGCCTCTCACTACTGTGGCCTCTTTTTGTTGCGGAGCACAGGCTCCAGACGCGCAGGCTCAGTAGCTGTGGCTCACGGGCCTAGTTGCTCCGTGGCATGTGGGATCTTCCCAGACCAGGGCGCGAACCCGTGTCCCCTGCATTAGCAGGCAGATTCTCAACCACTGCGCCACCAGGGAAGCCCTATGACTTGGTTTTTTAGCCACAAGGTCATGTGAGATCCTACTTCCAGGACCAGGGATCGAACCCACAACCCCTGCATTGGAAGGTGAAGTCCTAACCACTGGACCGCCAGAGAAGTCCCAGTACCATACTGTTTTGATGACTACAGGTTTGTAGTATAGTCTGAAGTCAGGGAACCTGATTCCTCCAGCTCCATTTTTCTTCCTCAAGATTGCTTTGGTTATTCAGGGTCTTTTGTGTCTCCATACAAATTTTAAGATTTTTTGTTCTAGTTCTGTGAAAAATGCCATTGGTAATTTGATAGGGGTTGCATTGAATCTGTAGATTGCCTTGGGTAGTATAGTCATTTTGACAATATTGATTCTTCCAATCCAAGAACATGGTATATATTTCCATCTGTTTGTATCATCTTCAATTTGAAAAAGGGGAAGTTACAACTGACACCACAGAAATGCAAAGGATCGTAAGAGACTACTACAAGCAACTGTATGCCAATAAAATGGACAATCTGGAAGAAATGGACAAATTCTTAGAAAGGTACAAATTCCCAAGACTGAACCAGGAAGAAATAGAAAATACAAATAGACCGATAACAAGTACTGAAATTGAAACTGTGATTAAAAATCTCCCAACAAACAAAACTCCAGGACCAGATGGCTTCACAGGTGAATTCTGTCAAACATTTAGAGAAGATCTAACACCTATCCTTCTGAAACTGTTCTAAAACATGGCAGAGGAAGGCAAACTCCCAAACTCATTCTACAAGGCCACCATCACACTGATACCAAAACCAGACAAAGATACCACAAAAAAAGAAAATTACAGGCCAATATCACTGATAAACATAAATGCAAAAATCCTCAACAAAATACTAGTAATCCAAATCCAACAATACATGAAAAGGATCATACACCATGATCAAGTGGGATGTATCCAGGGATACAAGGATTTTTCAATATCCGCAAATCAATCAATGTGATACACCACATCAACAAACTGAAGAATAAAAACCATATGATCATCTCAATAGATGCAAAAAAAGCTTTTGACAAAATTGAACACCGATTTATGATAAAAACTCTCCAGAAAATGGGCATAGAGGGAACATACCTAAATATAATAAAGGCCATATACGACAAACCTACAGCTAACATCATACAAAACGGTGAAAAGCTAAAAACATTTCCTCTAAGATCAGGAACAAGACAAGGATGCCCTCTCGCCACTTTAATTCCACAAAGTTTTGGAAGTCCTAGCTATGGCAATCAGAGAAAAAAAAGAAATAAAAGGAATCCAAATTGGAAAAGAAGAAGTTAAACTGTCACTGTTTGCAGATGACATGATACTATACATAGAAAATCCTAAAAATGCTACCAGAAAACTACTAGAGCTCATCACTGAATTTGGTAAAGTTGCAGTTTACAAAATTAATACAAGGAAATCTTTTGCATCTCTATACACTAACAATGAAAGATCAGAAAAAAATTCAAGAAACAATCCCATTTACCATTGCATCAAAAAGAATAAAATACCTAGGAATAAACATACCTAAAGAGACAAAAGACCTGTACTCCAAAAACTATAAGACGCTGATGAAAGAAATAACTTTTCTTCCGATGCTGAGGCAGGAGCACAAGCTTCGAGGTGAAACACACTAGCTCTGTCACTAACTGGCTGGATGACCCTGGACCAGTCACTTCACCTCCCTTAGCCTCTTCTTCCTCACCTGTAACACAAGGGTAACTCTTACTGCATTAGGAAATGACAGTAAAAGAGTAGGTGAGATATCTAAGGCATTAAACACTGAGCCTGGTACGTGATGAGCCCTCAGTAAACATTCCTTTCAACCCGTGCCTTTTTCCATCCCATTTTCTCTCACCCTCGTCCATTTTCTCCTTCATCTCCTTTCACTTCAGTGACGCAGTCTAACCATTTAGCTAAAATGGTCACACATCCGTTTCCTGTGGTTCTGCTTCAGTGCTTCTTTGGATGGAATCTGATATCACTCAAGATAGTTCACTATACTTATACGGAGAGATCTGTTTTTTAAAAAGTCCTTTTACGTTCACATGAAGCTTTTATATACGTCCTCATAACTTACACCTGCCAGTCCTAATACTGCCCTGTTAATTTATACATACATTTCTTTATTTTATCGTTTTTCAGTCTTTCCCTTACACCTCATGAATAAGGATAGTACACAGACAAAAGTAATGCCTGGACACAACAGGGAACTCTTTAAGCAAATGAGTGCATTTTGCAAGACATCCCCTGAAGCCTGTTTCTAGGCTTGGCTTTCAGTGAAACCATTTAACTCTAGGACACATTCCCAGACTCCCAGGGACAATAACGGTGACCCAAGCCATACACCCTCCGGGTATTCCTGACATTTTGCTCTAAGACATTTTCCAGAACGTTGTTTATGAGTTACCTAATCCTTCCATTCCTGGAAGGTAAACCTCCCTCTGCCATTTCTTTTCCAGCTGGCCTGCCAGGACCCTGACTAGAAGATGCCTCCCCGCCCAGGTAACCAGGGTGGCATCTTTGCCTGTTCCCATAATTATTATAGCTCACACTCACTCACACTCACCACGTGCCAGGTACTATCCTAAGGACTTTATACGTAGGTACAGTCTTCACTAAAAATCTCTGCTTTTACAGATTAAAAAAACGGAGACAGAGAAGTTAATATTTACCCAGCATCGTACAACTCCATAATTTAACTTCATCTCTCACTCAATTAAATATTAATTATTTAATCTGGGCAAAGGACACTCTAAGATTTCTGAGGTCTCCTGAATGAAATCCACCTTTCAGAATGATTTTGCCCCCTCTGTTTTCAGGATTCAACAAACACAGCATTTTGTTTTCTGTCTTGCCCTTGACTTACACATCTGTTCCCTAACATTACACTCACAATTACACATCCCTTCATAAGAGCTAGCTTTTATGAATTTCAATCTCCTTGGGAAAGAAACAGGCTCAGGTTCGTCGTTCCCATGAAAAGTCATTTTTACTGAATTGTCAACTATTTGTGTTAGGAAACTGCTGACCGAAACCATTGACCGAGAGCCCCGCCCCAGGCCTGCTTGCCTGAGTTGTCTCACAACAGGAGGTCCTGATAAGGAACATGGTGCTGCCTCTGAAAACTAACGGTGAGAATTTGGGAGGGGCCAAAAGAGGGAGGAGATGACCAACCTCCCAGAGTCCTTCTCGCTGGAATCCATCTTGGCTGAGAGATAGATGCGTGAGCCACCAGGAATGACCCTGAGTCAGACTATGGGCCAAGCAAGATGATTGGCCACAGACAACCTGGAAACTAACCCCATTACCATAAAACCCAAGACTGTAAGCCACATGACAGAGCAGTTCTCCTGGGTTCCCTTACCCTGACGCTCTCCGCCCAGGTGCCCCTTCCCAGTAAAGTTTCTTGCTTTAACAGCACGTGTGTCTCCTCAGACAATTCATTTCTGAGTGTTAGACAAGAGCCCACTCTCAGGCCGTGGAAGGGGTCCCCCTTCCTGCAACATTTGCACAGACATTCTCTGGCCATATAAGGGGTGCACTAAGAAAACCATGTGTAATGAGAAGGAAAAAGAGGACGGAGAGTCCCTGGAATGATCACAAAGGAGAGGAGACTCCAAATGCAAAAACAGTCATAAAACACACCCAGTTTGTGGCCTTTGAACAATGGCAGCCCCACCTGCCTCTTTCAGTGCCTGCTGGCCTCTGACTTCCTCCTCAGCCCCACGTCCTGGCCCTGACTTCTTAGACCCGTAGTAGGGGCCTGGGACCTGGGGCCAAACCACAGCACCCAACACTGAGCTGTGTGGGTAGAGGGAGCAGAAAAGGTGTAAGTATTCAACTCACAGGGGACGTGACACCTGTGTACGCATCACTTGGGCAAGGAATGGATTAGTGAAGGGTTGCTATGCAGGACTCATGGTTCAGGGGGTCTTACTAAGGAGTCTACTTCCTCAGTGCTGTCCTGCTGAGAGCAAAGGTGGGTGTGGGAGGCATCAGAGCTTTCTCCCAATGTTTCTAACCCATTCTCTACCTGCCCCCACCCCGTTGGGTTACATTCCCCTATCCATAGGTCACTTATTTCTGAGTTGGCTTCCAGGGTAAAAAATCTCAGTTAAATTGCTTGAAGACTCACGCACTCAATTCAGTTCAAGTGTGTCTGTCATCTTAGTGCTGACCAGACACAAATATCTTTTACCGGCTCTGGAGGAAATTTTGACAAGAGCCTTTCACCACACACCACCTCTGTGAGGACAACTGAGCTACGAACAAGAGGAGGAAGGCGCCTCCTGTGTGCTGGGACCTTTATGTTTATACCTCATCTAAGGCTCACAACGACCCTTTAAAGTAGGTACTAGTACTATTCCTATTTGGCAATGAGAAACCAAAACTCCAAGAAGATCAGTTAACTTGTCCCTTATCCAAGAACTGATAGAAGTGGATCCAGGATTCAGACTCACATATTTCTGAATCTAAAGCTCATGTTTTCACTCCACACCATCCTACCTACCAGAATTCAAGGAGAGGAAAGATGACTGCTTCTAACAGAAATACTCATAAAAGACTTCAGTGAAGGGACAGGATCTGACATAGGCCTTAGGATGAAAAATAATTCAGGAGGCTGAGCAGGAAGAGAAGGGTATTATAGGAAGAAGGAAAAGAATTTGAATAAATGCAGACATGGGAATGTAAAATGTGGGTTCAGATCTTACTACATAGACCAAGGGAGCAGACAGGGTCATGCTTTGGGGATTTTTGAATGGCAGCTTCAAAATTTGAACTTCGTCTTAACAGATGACAGGAGTCACTAAAAAGTTTTGAGAAAGTCATAAACATGACAAAAAGCATTTTCAGCAAGATTACTCTGACAGTATTAGGCAAGATGACTTAGGAAAGTGGTTCTCAACTCTGGAAACTCATTAATTACCTGGAAGCTTCTTATTTTGCTTTTCTTTTCTTAACTTTTCATTTTAACATAATTTTAGACATTCAAAAATGTTTCAAAAATAGTCCGAGTTGCCATATACCCTTCACTCAACTTCCCCAAATATTAATGCTGTAGGTAAAACCACAGAGATTATCAAAATCAATAAATTATTATTGATATAATCAATTAACAAATCTACAGATTTTATTCAAATTTCATCATCTTTCCCACTAATGCCCTTTCTCTGAACTAGGATCCAATCTAGGATACCACACTGCATTTAGTTGTTTTGTCTCCTAAATCCCCTTTAATCTGGGCAAGTTCCTCAGAATTCCTTATACCTTCTTGACCTTCACATATTTAAGAGTATTAGCCAGTTATTTTGTAGAATGACCCTCAGTTTGAGATCATCTAATATTTCTTCATGATTAGACTTAGGTTATGCAATTTTGGCAAGAATACCAAAGAAGCAGTGCTATGCCTTCTCAGCCCATACCAGGCCCATGATATTATCTCATTACTGGTGATGTTAACTTTGAACACTTGGCTAATGTGGCTCAAAACTTTTTAGTGACTCCTGTCATCTGTTAAGATGAAGTTCAAATTTTGAAGCTGCCATTCAAAAATCCCCAGAGTATGACCCTGTCTGCTCCCTTGGTCTATGTAGTAAGATCTGAACCCACATTTTACATTCCCATGTCTGCATTTATTCAAATTCTTTTCCTTCTTCCTATGATACCCTTCCCTTCCTGCTCCCTCCACTCTGAAATGACTATTATTTTGCTTGGAAGCTTTTTAAAACTACCAGGGCCTGGGCCACACCACAGACCAATCAAAAAAGCCTCTCTGAGGATAAGGCACAGGGGTTGCTAGGTTTAGGTGTCCTGCAGGTGATTCTAATTAGCATCCAGGGTTGGAAACCACCAGCTGAGACAAGAAGATTAGAATTCTGGAAATCAGCAAGGAAGCCATTCCTTGGGCCTCTCTTTTTCAAACAACAGCTGGTTCCAGGCACAGATAATCATAACTGGACTTTGGCATGAACACATGGTAGGGGGAAGTAAAGGCCAAAAATCGCCTGATTGAGAAAGTGATGGGTGAGTAGACTGCTGTCCCATAAAAGAGAAGGCAGGATGCTTAGGTAACGTGTCCAGCCCTCCTGGTCTATTTTCTCTCCAGACCTCAGAGAAACCTTTGCTGCAGTGAAAGCACACACCATATAATTGTACTGTCATGAGCCTGATGTGAGCTCCTAAGTGCCACTGAGGGAGGGAATCATGGATCACGTGATATAAATATATGACCACACATGCAAAGATGAACACTTTCGGGTACAGTTGAATGAATAATTCACAGAATCTAGGTCAGAGGTATGTGACCTCCCTTAAACGACCTTGCCCTCCCCACCTGGTCTTTTGTCCTTAATCTCTTCTGAAATAAAAGAGAGTAAGGACTTCGTTAAAAATTTCATGAAATAGGAAAGTGTACACATCTCCTGTCACCAGGCTGTTGAAGCAATGATACTGTGCTCTACTTCCTTATCGGTATTTTCTAGGGGTTTCCCGAAAGAGATTTCATCAACCCCTTCCTTGGAGGGGCCATTCAATAACATACAAAGGGAAACACCAACTTACCCAAAATGCAGAGGCTGGAAGGAGCCTGACAAGAACTAGCCCTAAAGAATTCACAGACTACCAGGATCTGGTGCTGCTAGGCGATAAGTGACAAAAGGAAAGGCAGGGAGTACTCTAAAACTCAGCGAATACTAAAACAAGAGTTCATTCATTATCCCTCAATTCTTACACAGCCAGTTATCCCTGAAGCCTCGCTATGGGGTCTCACTGAAAGGGCTGGCAAATAATAAAATGCTAATAGACAGATGAAATAACTTATAGAAGCGTGGGCTCAACTAGGTGAGGAATGGCTGGGGAAGGTTTCACGAAAGAGGCAGGATTCAGGTTAGATCTTTGACTGGTTAACTCTCATGGAAACAGACAAAGAGAAACACAAACACAGAGAACCAAGTGTCAGGCACCACTGTAGATGCAAGTTTTGAAAAGGATTTCAGAAATGAGAGTGGGTTTGCATATGTTATTTTATTTACTCCACTTAGGGGTTATTTCAGAGGAGGATGCTGGTCCTCAGAAAGGTGAAGTAACTTGCCAAGGTCATCGATGGATCTGGAATTAGGAAGTAGGAATATCTAACTCCAAGCCCATGCCAGTACCACTACCACTGAGAGAGGACTGAACACAGTATGTTTAGGGAACAGGAAGGAGCAGGGAAAGCTACAGAGGAAACACAGGGTTAAGGAACAATGGATTTAAGTAAGCTTGCAAGAGTGGGACCACATGTGGTACAGCCATGAAAATGAGACTGAGACATTTGAACTTTATTTTGTGGTAAAAGAAGAGCCACTGAAGGTTTCGAATAAGGGAGTAACCAAAGTGATGCCTCGAGCAAAGATTAAACCAAATGGTGGTAAAAGTGAGAGTTATGATTCCCAAGCTACAGAGATGCCACCACAACAGGAAAGGGGGCCACACGATATAGTGGGGCAGGAAGTGGACTAAGAGTGAGAAGCCTGGGCTGAGATGTAGAAAGCTAAGTGCTGAAGTCATGGCTACGTCAGGCAAGGCACCTTCTCTCTCTGGACTTCTGCCTCTCTTCATCCATAAATTGGGGGAAAGGAGAATTAATCTACATGACCTCTAAGGCTTTGCTATTCAGAGTGTGGTCCAATAACCAACAGCAACGGCATCATCCGAAAGCTTATGAGAAATGCAGAATCTCAGGCTCCACCAGAAGAATCAAATCTGTATTTGAACAATATTCTTTGGTGATCTGTCTATAAGCACATTAAAGTTTGAGACACTTCTCTAAAGTGTCTTCCAGTTCTAAAATGCAATGGTTTGAGACTCACCTCAACTCTCTCACTTCGCAGAAGAAAAAAAAAAAGTTTACCTAGTCACTTCCCTTGTGCCCTTTTCCTGATCCTAACTTCATCTCCGACTCGCCCACGTCTGGGGAGTCTTCGGAAATACCAGCACTTAGGCAGTGCTGCCACCCTGTGGCCAAAATCTGTAAATGCACTTCATCTTACCTTTCTCACCAGTTAAGGAGCTGGGAGGGTTGGCTCTTCTTGCCCCAAACATCAGCACTTATTAAACATGACTCATTCCAGAGACTTTAGGAAATGGGCTCAAAGACGGCGGGAGTCTGGGCTTAAGTGCTGGGTGATATTTATGGGGCTGAGGGGAAAGTTAACAAGGAAGTCCTCCCTGGCTCCTCCAGGCAGGAGTGAGTAAAGGTGGTGTGACTTTTGTTCCAGCCAAGAGGAGGGAAGAGGCCAGGTGTAGTTTTTGTTTGCTCATTCTTACCCTCTCAATTTCAGATTATTTCTGCCTATGGACATGTTGGAGAGTTGACTGTAGACTTTGCTACTACAAACTTTATAAAGCGTCTGCAGGCGGCAGGCACCGTGCTAGGCAGTGGAGATTGTCCTCGAGTTGGAGGCTCGGTCTGCGCTTGGTCTGATGTAAACCACTGATGTGGCTCCTCCCTGGAAAATTCTAACAATGGTCTCTGTCCTCAGGAAGCTCAAGTTTAGCCAGGGAGATGACACACACTTCATAAAACCTAGAGATACAGTGCTACCAAGTTTCAGAAGTGGCAGCAGTTCACCATGGACGGTGAGTAGCTCAGCGGACTCTGGGTTCGGTGGAACTCGGGCTGGGTCTGGAGGGTGGGGTAGGATTTGTGTTGGTGGATGGCAGAGAGGAGGGCAGGGCCGAGGAGAAGCATGCAGCTAATTGGGTGGGGATTTTTGAGACAGGGGCTGTTAATTGTTCATTTTTACGTTCCTGAACTTATGTAGGGCCTGGCACTTTGTGGGTATTCTGTAAATGTTTGTTGAGTTGAATGATATTTTTGTAACCCTTTAACTAGGCCTGCTATGTTAGAAAGCATGTGAAAGTGCAGTCCCTTACCAGAAAAAAAAAAAATTTTTTTTCACACACATGGAGCCTGAGGGGGTGCTTTACTTTCCCATCAAGTCGTGCACTAGTAAGGTTTAGTAAGTGCTGATGTTCTGTACCCTTGATGTTTGCTCCAAGTAATGTTACCCACCAGGGTTCTTGGCCTCCTTAATCAATGGAAATTGATCAGAGGCCAGACAAGAAATTCAGGCAAGGGGTTACTGGGGCCCCTGCTGCAGCCGGGGGAAACAAGAACAAACAACAGGTTCCCTTGCTCATTTGTTCCCTGAGTGGGGGTGAGCTTGTTCCTTATATAGGGTGAGGGTAGGGGTGTGTCCAGGGGTCGGGCTGCAGGGGTAGCTTAGGTGGTTTCCCCATTCCTTAGGTGGTACTGTGTGCAGGGGGCATTCACAGTACCCTGCTTTTGCTCCCGACCCCCTGCTTTTGCTCTGGGCTCTTCAAAAGTGGCAGTTGGGTTTTTTGGTCTCTATCTTTTGTCAAGAATTTGCCCCAACTGCCAGTGCATGCAGTTATTTTTAGTCCCATACAGTTTCTTTGTATTTTGTTGCTCCAGGAGAGGTGTGTCCAGGCTCAAACATTGCAGCACTGCAGCAAAGGGTCCCAGGTCCCAGCCTCAGTATCACCTCCTTCTTTCACTTTGGGCTGTTTCCAAACAAGGTCTGAAACAAGAGCCCCAGCAGCCTGGGCAAACACCTTCCCCACTGTGGCTCCTGTTTCTCGAACCCTCTTGGACCTGAAGCCTTGAGGGTCTTCCACCAACCCAGTTCCCTCTCCTTTAGGCGGGAGCCACGAGGCCACAGCCACCTGCCTGACCAACAACAAGGAGGCCTGCTTTGACCCAGTGCCCCAGGCCAGGGTTCGGGGCAAGAGAGAAGAGCCTCTCCTCCTCGATCCTCTCTGCTTCCCTCTTTATGTGGACACAGATTTGGAGGAAATTGTAAACAGTGGGGACACGTCAACTTCCCAAACAACAACACTGCTATTGCTGATCCAAGGATGGGAGTGGGGAGGACAGAGGGGAAACACGCCGTGTGATTCTCTCTTTGCCAGCCCTTAGCACTCTCTTTCCTGACAGATACTAAGCTAGAAAATGTCACTCACATGTATAAGGAAATTCAAACAAGGAAAAAGACTTGGGGAAGAAATCATAGCACACTGGCGGGTAGGGAGGCGGGAGGGAGGAGGGGAGGGGCTGAGAACTGCTGCCAAGTTATCAGTCACCCTCTCATGTTCCAAAGAATATGCTTCACTCCTTCTCTTTGGCCAGTTTTACCTTCCATATTCCCATAAATCACATGGCCCAGTAACCTAACGAGACCAACGTCACTTGGCCGTTCTCGCCCTCTAATGGGAACACTGGCCTGGGAGTAAAGCGCAGACCCCCAAGCCACATACCACGCACGGCCTGAGCCACTCCAAGAACTCGGGACCCTCTCACTGGGAACCTTCCACACACTCTTCAAGCAACTCACAGCAGCACCAACATTTGAAATGAAAGTTCTAATCTCTTCCCTCCTTCTGTTGCTGCCACTAATGCTGGTGTCCACGGTCCACAGCAGCTCAAATCCAGGTAAAAAAAAATTTTTTTTCTATGAAAGATAAAGAGGGGGGAGAAACATGGCAAAACAGAAAAGAACATGACCACACAGGCAGTAAAATGTAGCCCCTTTAGGTTACAGGGATTAGGGGCAAGTTAGCCTGTCTCAGTGCCCGTTTCTTCATTTACAAAAAGGAAAGAACTGTACATAAATCCAAAGAGTGTTGTGAAAGTTAAAGAGGTCCGTGTGCATGGAAGTATCTGCAACTGTAGCTGGCGGGGGAGAAAAAAATAATGGCCCAACAGAGATTTGCTGCCTCACCTGCCCCCAATCCCTGTTCTAGAGAGTAATGAATGTCCCCAGGGCCAGGCTTGGAGGCAGCGGTGGGAGGGTGTTGAAGGCAACTGTACATCCACAGACAATAAGTCATCCTCGATTGTATTCTTTACAGTGCACCAGACGTGCCCCAACTATTTTTAATGCTATTTCACAGTATGGTGATAAACTAGAAAAATCACACCACCAGGTAGCACCCATGTTTGAAACTGTAGCCACACCAAGCCCTGTTTGAACAACTCACCTTTGGGAAGCAGACCCTGGGTTAGGGGCTCCGAATCGGCTCCACTTTTCACTACAGCTGAAGTGGCCTAGCCCTTAGCAGAACAGCTGTGCAGAAGAGACCTCATCCCGACCTATGTCTCCACTCGAGGGGAACATCTCCCCAAGGGCTACTTTGAGGTGAAATAGCTTTGTTATATATTGAGCATCAACTCTGTCCTAAAATCAGGAGTTCTCCTGACTCCACCCCAATGTCCAACATTCCCTCCCTATAGAGAGAGCTCTCTGGAAGCTGCTGGGCCCCCCAGCCCTGGGGCCTAGACCACCATTCTGGAAGGGAAGGCTTTTCCACCGCTATGACAGACACCAAGGCTAGAGTCCTGAGCCTGGATTCCAAGCTCCAGCCACAGCTGCCTTTCCAGTCCAGCCCTCCTCGCACTAAGTGCTCTGTGCTCCGTTCAACTAGACCTCGGGCTGCTCCCGAGCTGGTCTTGTGCTTTCCCACCAGCTCAACTTTGCTCACAAAACCCACCCCAAGCCACCTCCTCCCACAGCCTCCCTTGATTCGTCCCAGGACCATATGTGAGCCCTCCCTCCTGTGAACAAGCTTAAGCCTAACTCGACTCTCTGCCCTTTTCATGTTCTACCTTAAGTTGAAGTGTTGGTGTGCCTCTCCCACCTCCACCCCTGCCCTTCTACACTGTAACCTCCCCTCTGGCACAATCTGGTGTATTGTTTCCACGTCCCTCATGCTATCCCGCACGGTGCTCAGTAAATATTTGCCAAGTGAAAGAATCAATCCTCAGGTTTCTGAGTTCAAAATGTTGCCCTTAGGAGACTCGACACCCGCGTTTCATAGCAGCCCCACTGACATTAGGGCTGGATAACTCCTTGTTGTAAGGAGGGGGAGCTGCTCTGTGCTTTGTAACCTGTTTAACAACATCCGCGTGGCCTCCACCTGCTAGAAGCCAAGAGCAGCCTCTCCCCTACCACCCTCCCCCGCCCAGTTAGTACAGCCCAAAATATCTCCAGACATTGCCAAATGTCCCCTGGAGGGGGACCCACTGCCCAGTGGAGCCAGTGCTCTCTACCAATAATTCTCAAACATGGCGACACGTTTAGACTCACCTGGACCTTGACACTCAGACTTGAATTCAAGCGATTCAAATCCTGGCTCCGTCGCTTACTTTGCAACCCTGGACAAGATACTTAACATTCTTCAGCCTCAGGTTTATCATCTTAAAATGAATAAAATACCACTTAGCATGTACAACTGTTGTAACGAGTCAACGATTGATAATGTGAACTTAGTAAGGGTTCAGTCAATCAGGTGAGTAAAGTAGCTACTAAGGCAAAAAGGCAACGAGTTGAGGAAAGCTCACTGAGCTTCCAGGTGGCGCAATTACAAAGCAGAGGGGATCGGTGGTGGCCGGGCTCAATTCTTTTTTTTTTTTTTTTCAAATTGAAGTATAGTTGATTTACAATATTGTGTTAGTTTCAGGTGTATAGCAAAGTGATTCAGTTTTGGGGGTTTTTTTCAGGTTATTTTTCATCATAGGTTATTACAAGGTATTGAATATAGTTCCCAGTAAATCCTGTTGCTTATCTGTTTTATACATAGCAGTGTGGATCTGTTAATCCCATACTTCTAATATATCTTTTCCCCACCCTTACCCTTTGGTAACCATAAGTTTTCTATGTTTGTGAGTCTGTTTCTATTTTGTATATCGATTCATTTGTATTATTTTTTAGTTCCCACATATAAATGATATCATATAATATTTTTCTTTTTCTGACTTATTTCACATAGTATGATATTCTCTAGATCCAACCATGTTGCTGCTGCAAATGGCAGCAGTTCATTCTTTTTACGGCCGAGTAATATTCCATTGTGTGTGTATATAGCTATATCTATATCTATATATTTCGCATCTTCTTAAGCCAACTGTCTTTTGATGGGCACTTGGGTTGCTTCCATGTCTTGGCTATTGTAAATAGTGCTGCTATGAACATTAGGGTGCATGTAATTTTTCATTAGAGTTTTCATCTTTTCCGGATATATGCCCAGGAGTGGGATTGCTGGATCATGTGGTCACTCTATTTTTAGTTTTGTAAGGAACCTCCATACTGTTTTCATAGTGGCTGCACCAATTTACATTCCAACCAACAGTGTAGGAGGGTTCCCTTTTCTCCACACCGTCTCCAGAATTTATTACTTGTAGACTTTCTGATGGTGGCCAATCTAACTGGTGTGAGGTGATACCTCATTGTGGTTCTGGTTTGTATTTCTCTAATAATTAGAGATGTTGTGCATGTTTTCATGTCCCTGTTGGCCATCTGCATGTCTTCTTTGGAGCAATGTCTATTTAGGTCTTCTGCTCATTTTTTGATTGGAATGTTTGTTTTTTGGATATTGAGTTGTATGAGCTGTCTGTATATTTTGGATATTAACCCCTTGGCAGTCACATTGTTTGCAAATATTTTCTCCCATTCCACAGATTGACTTTTTGTTTGTTTATGGTTTCCTTTGCTCTGCAAAAACTTTTAAGTTTGATTAGGTCCCATTTGTTTATTTTTGCTTTTATTTCTTTTGCCTTAGGAGACTGATCTAAGAAAATATTGCTACAATTTATGTAAGAGAATGTTTTGCCTATGTTCTCTTCTAGGAGTTCTATGGCAGCATGTCTTATATTAGGTCTTTAAACCACTTTCAGTTTATTTTTGTATATGGTGTGAGGGAGTGGTCTAATTTCACTGATTTACATGTAACTGTCCAGTCTTCCCAACACCACTTGTTGAAGAGACTGTCTGTTCTCAATTGTATATTCTTGCTTCCTTTGTTGTAGATTAATTGACCGTAGGTGTGTGGGTTTATTTCTGGGCTCTGGATTCTGTTCCATTGATCTATGTGTCTGTTTCTGTGCCAATACCACACTGTTTTGATTACCGTAGCTTTGTAGTATTGTCTGAAGTCTGGGAGGGTTATGCCTCCAGCTTTGTTCTTCTTCCTCAGGACAGCTTTGGCAATTCAGGGTCTTCTGTGGTTCCATATAAATTTTAGGATTATTTGTTCTAGTTCTGTGAAAAATGTCATGGGTATTTTGATAGGGATCACATTAAATCTATAGATTTCTTTGGGTAGTATGGCCGTTTTAACAATATTAGTTCTTCCAGTCGAAGAGCATGGGATATTTTTCCGTTTCTTTGAATCATCTTCAATGTCCTTTATCAATGTTTTATAGTTTTCAGCATGTAGATCTTTCACCTCACCTCCTTGGTTAAGCTTATCCCTAGGGTTTTTGTTTCGTTTGCTTGTTTTTGATATGATTTTTTAAAATAAATTTATTTATTTATTTTTGGCTGTGTTGGGTCTTTCTTGCTGTGCACGGGCTTTCTCTAGTTGCGGAGAGTGGGGGCTACTCTTCGTTGTGGTGCACAGGCTTCTCATTGTGGTGGCTTCTCTTGTTGCGGATCACAGGCTCTAGGGCGCGTGCGCTTCAGTAGTTGTGGCACGCAGGCTCCGTAGTTGTGGCTCACGGGCTCTAGAGCGCAGGCTCAGTAGTTGTGGCACATGGGCTTAGTTGCTCCGCGGCATGTGGGATCTTCCCAGACCAGGGATTAAACCCATGTCCCCTGCATTGGAAGGTGGATTCTTAACCACTGTGCCACCAGGGAAGTCCCTGATGTCTTTTTTTTTTAACTTTTCATTCTTCAGACTTCAAAAATATGGTAAAAATAATCAGAGTTCCAATATCTCCTTCATGCAGTTTTTTTCAAATAACATCATACATAACCATAATATCGTTATCAAAACCAGAAAATTAGCAATGATACAGTACTATTAACTAATGTACAAATTTTTAGATTTTGCTAATCATCCCATTAGTGTTCTTTTTTTTGAATTTTATTTTATTTTGTTATACAGCAGGTTATTAGTTATCTATTTTATACATATTAGTATATATATGTCAATCCCAATCTCCCAATTCATCCCACTAGTATTCTTTTTCTGATCCAGAATCCAATCCAGGATCCTACACTGAAGAAATATATCATCTCTCCTGGTCTCCTCCAATCTAGGGTACTTTGTCAGCCTTCCTTGTCTTTCATGATCTTGACACTTTTGAAGAGTATTGTCAGTTATTTTATAGAATATCCCTCAACTTGGGCTTATCTGATGTTTCCTCATGACTAATTGCAGATTATGCATTTTTGGCAAGAACACCACAGAAGTGACGTTTGCCTTCTCAGCACATCAGAGGCCCACAGTAACAATACTCATTTATGCGTGATGTTAAGTTTGAACACTAGTTAAGGCGGTGTCCATAAAGGTACTATATTATCATTGTAGTTAATAAGTATCTTGTGGAGAGATACTTCGAAACTATGCAAATAGCCTGTTTCTTCTCGTCATACTTTTGCCCATTAATTTTTAAAATCCATTGATGATTCTCGCCTACAACAGGTATTACTATAGTCTTAGCCAAATGGTGATTTTCTATTTCCAACATTCCTTCTAAATGTATTAATTAGGATTCTACTATAAGAAAGAGCTCTTCCGGGGAATTCCCTGGTGGTCCAGTGGTTAGAACTCCATGCTTTCACTGCCAAGCGCGAGGGTTCAATCCCTGGTTGGGGAACTAGGATCCCGCAAGCTGTGTGGTGCAGCCAAGGGGAAAAAAAAAAAGAAAGAGCTCTTCCTTCTCTCTCATTTATTCAGGTATTCAATTATTTATTTATATAAGTAAATTCTCAGGGGTATTTGTGGATTATAATCCATTACTATCCTTATTTATAAAGTCATTCATATTGTCCCAAAACCGGCCACTAAGAACTTCTTCAAGTTGGCTTCTGCATCATTTTGACATATAGGGGGTTATTTTTAGCAGTTTCTGACTTTCTGACACCACTAGATGTTCCAAGCTCATCTTCTACTTTCCTTCCCTGTCCTTGGAGTCAGCCATTTCTCCTCAGAGCCACGGCTCCTTTCAGGGGAGAATGATATACACAAACCTTGGACACAAGGTATTGCCCATTGCTACAAGGGCTATTGCATCGAGGCCCTCTGGTGGACAGATGTATGCATACACACACCAACGTACTTTTTTTAGCCCCATTTTATAAATTAGGCAAATGAGGCACAGAAAAGTTAAGCAACTTGTCCAAAGTCACAAAGCTAATATGTAATAGAACTGGAAAGTCAAAAAATAATAGATCTATTGCAAAAACTAACAAGTGGAAGTTACTTCTTTACACATGCAAATCAGCAGAAAGCAATAAGACAAACATTCCAGCATAGACACACCCTTTGGGAAATAACTAGAAGTCTGCAATAATAACCACAATAATAACCATCATGTACTGAACACCTACTTGGGCACCAGGCCCCCAGTAGCTCCTTTATTCCTAACAACACTGCAAGGTGGATACTAATATCCACTCTTTACAAACCAGAGAACCAAAGATCATAGAAGCTAAGTGACTTCTCCCAGACTACAGAGTTAACTGACAGAGGAAGCAGCTGACCCCAGGTCTGCCTGGATATAAAGTCCATGCTTATTACATTGTATCAATATATTCCAAAACTGATTTTAGGTAGAACATAAATTAGTTTTTACTTTAATAGTTACATGTTTACTTTAATGCATGTTAGAAAAAAATCTAAGCATATATCAAACGGATAATCTCACAAAAAATATTGCATAGAATGAAGATGTTATGTAAATTAAATTTATTTAAAGAAAAAAGTATGAAATAAATAATAGTAGAGGTGGTATAAGCTATAGCAAAAATCATTAAGGTGGTCCAAAAATGCCTGACGTTTGGGGGACATAATACTATAGTAACGGCTTCATTTTCAGTTACACCATGACATTAGGTCATGTAGGGCTGCAGAAAGAACAGCAGAGTAGGAGTCTTGGACCTGGATTTTAGCTCCAGATGAGTCACCATTACCTTTGTGAACTTGGGCATTTCATTTGCTCTCTCTGGGTCTCAGTTTCCTCACCTGAAAATAAAAGGGACAGTGATTTAATTAATTAGTACAACTCTTTTAAAAGCAACTTGGTAAAGATATCAAGAAACATAAAACTGTTCTTAACTTTTGACCCAGTAATTCCACTTGGGAAATCTTCCCCGAGACAGAAATCCAACATTTAGAAAACAGTTACAAAGAAATTTATCAATATCCAAAAATAAAACAATCTAAATATTCAACAATGAGAGAACAATTAAGTAATCTGGGGACTCCCCTGGTGGTCCAGCAGTTAAGACTCTAAGCTCCCAATGCAGGGGGCCCGGGTTTGATCCCTGGTCAGGGAACTAGATCTTGCATGTTGCAACTAAGAGCCCGCACACCGCAATGAAGATCCCACGTACCGCAACTAAAACCTGGCGCAGCCAAATAAATAAATAAAATTTTTTTTTAAAAAAGTAATCTGAAAAGTAACACTTGGGAGTGTTATGTAGTCATTCAAAATGTCTGTTATAAATGTTGTAAGACAACATGGGAACAAGCTTATAAAGTGAACAAAAAGAAATTCGTTCACATACTGTGGTTATCACTATATTTAAAAAATCGTATTCACACTAAAATTCCAACAGTTGGTAAGAGTAAAGTTTATTTTGGACTTAACAAATTTTCTCTAATATAGTTATGTCCCATTAAAAATGAATATATATGGAATCTGAAAAAAAAAATGGTACTCATGAACCTAGTGGCAGGGCAGGAATAAAGATGTAGACATAGAGAATGGACTTAGGACATGGGGTGGGGAGGGGGAAGCTGGGGTGAAGTGAGAGTAGCATCGACATATACACACTACCGAATGTAAAATTGCTGGTGGGAAGCAGCAGCATAGCACAGGGAGATCAGCTCAGTGATTTGTGACAACTTAGAGGGGTGACATAGGGAGAGTGGGAGGGAGGCTCAAAAGGGAGGGGACATGGGGATATATGTATGCATATGGCTGATTCATTTTATTGCACAACAGAAACTAACACAGTATTGTGAAGCAATTATACTGCAATGAAGATCAGTTTTTTTAAAAATGAAGAAGAAAAACTCATCAGTGAAGGTGTTCCAAGATACCTCATCTCCAAGATACCTTCTGGCTCCAGTATTCTGTGGCTTTTCTCCAGAACCAGAAGTAGAGGTCAGGCGAGAGTAAAATATTAGAAAAGTTTAGACAGCAGGGGCCATGCTTGTTGAAATTAACACAACTCAAAACAGCACATGAGAACATTTGGAAGCCAGCAAGTAGGGAAATGATGCAACACCCTCCATCTGTGTGACAGAAAGGGCAGAAAGGGTCTGGGAAATAGGGCTGGATTGAACCAGATGCTGCTCTAAGGGCCCTCTCTGGACAACCTGTCCATCCACTTATCAAAAAAACATTTACCACGTGTCTACCATGTGTCAGGAGCCCTGTAGCTGAATGACTACTGAGCCATTGGTTCAGACTCTAGTGAGGGAGAAAGATTTTCAGTTTGCTAGGACTGCCATAACAAAATACCACAGGCTAGGAGACTTAAACAACAACAACTTATTTTATCACAATTCTGAAGGCTAGAAAGTTCAAGATAAAGTGTCAGCAACTTTGGTTTCTTCTGAGGCCTCTCTCCTTGGCTTACAGATGGCTATCTCCTTACTGTTTCCTCACCTGGTCATTCCTCTGTGCATGTACATGCCTGGTGTCTCTTTGTGTGCCCAAATCTCTTCTCCTTATAAGGACTCCAGTCAGATTGGATTAGAGCCCAACCATCAGGGCCTCATTTTAACTTAATCATCTCTTTAAAGTCCCTATCCTCAAATACAGTCATTCTGAGTTATTAAGGGTTAGGGCTTCAATGAGTTTTAGGGGGACACAGTTCAGTCCACAACACATTTCAAACAACAAGCTATGAGTGTAATTGTGCAATGATACAGCTGCATTCAAATGTGATGGGGAAACATGTGAAGGCATAATTAAGTCTGGCAGGAAATATGAGCAACTCCTATACAGAGGAAGCGTCATCTGGGCCCATTTCTAGTCCCAGAATCTCTATAAAACATCATACTTGATTGTCATAAAAATATTTTAGGTATCACAAAATGCAAATAAGATAGCATCAGGTGATAAGACAGACCTGAATGGAGGCCAAAACAGAATGGATTTGTTCCAGAGGAACAAAGGTAAATACCATCCTCTTATAGTTGAACTGGGATTATGGATTCAAATACAACCAAACATGGAGGTCAGGTGAAGTTCCTGACTGGTTAATGGAATAATCTACTCCTTGCTCTCATTCCTTAAGTCTTGAGGATTTTAATGGGGGGAGGATGTAAGGTCTGGATTAACCCCTACCTTTTGTGCTCTTTTCCATCCAGAAGCCATTCTTTCTCGACCTACTTCCAGGTAAGCTTTTCTCTAAGCCAGATTTTAAACTTCAATTCCTTATCCATTTAAAATACTCCTCTCTTGGGTGTGGAGAAAAGGGAACCCTCCCACCCTGGTGGTGGGAATGTAAATTGGTGCAGCCACTATAGAAAACAGTATGGAGGTTCCTCAAAAAACTAAAAATAGAATTGCCATATGATCTAGCAATCCCACTCCTGGGCATATATCCAGACAAAACTATAATTTGAAAAGATACATGCACCCCAATGTTCATAGCAGCACTATTTCCAATAGCCAAGACATGGAAGCAACCTAAATGTCCATTGACAGATGAATAGATAAAGAAGAGGTGGTACATATACACAATGGAATATTACTCAGCCATAAAAAAGAATGAAATGCCATTTGCAGCAACATGGATGGACCCAGAGATTATCATACTAAGTGAAGTAAGTCAGAAAGAGAAAGACAAATACCATATGATATCACTTATATGTGGAACCTAAAATATGACGCGAGTGAACTTATTTACGAAACAGAAACAGGCTCACAGACATTGAAAACAAACTTATGGCTACCAAAGGGGAAAGGGGGTGGGGGAAGGATAAACTAGGAGTTTGGGATTAGCAGATACAAACCATTATATATAAAATAGATAGGGGACTTCCCTGGTGGTCCAGTGGTTAAGAATCCACCTTCTAATGCAGGGACGTGGGTTGGGAACTAAGATCCCACATGCCGCTGGGCAACTAAGCCCACACACCACAACTACTGAGCCCGCACGCCGCAACTAGAGAAGCCTGTGTGCCACAACGAAAGTTCCCACATGCCGCAACTAAGATCCCGCGTGCCACAACTAACACCCGATGCAGCCAAATAAACTTAAAAAAAAAATAAAATAAAATAGACAAACAAAAAGGTCCTACAGTATAGCACAGGGACCTATATTCAATATACTGTAATACATCATAATGGAAAAGAATATGAAAAAGAATATGTGTGTGTGTGTGTGTTTGTATAAAACTGAATAACTTTGCTGTACACCAGAAATTAACACAACATCATAAATGAACTATACAATTTAAAAAATATAACAGGGAATTCCCTGGCATTCCAGTGGTTAGGACTCTGCACTTTCACTGCCAAGGGCCTGGGTTCAACCCCTGGTCAAGGAACAAAGATCCTACAAGCCACGCAGCATGGCCTAAATAAATAAATAAATAAAATACGTATAAAATACTCCTCTCTTCAAGTTCCCTAGATCCCTGAGTTAAAAAGGAAGAGCAATGGAGCTGCACTGACCTCAGTAGCACAATGACAGGGGACCAATTCTCTTGGCGCCTTTGCTTTCCAGTGACTGGAAATGATCTGTTTCCTTCTGACATGGGTCACCAGAGGCCATAGGGACCAACGCCAGGCTTCTGGGAGGTGGCTCTGAGAAGGCGCCCAAGAATGTGAGTGCAAAGGTCAGTAATTCAATATTGACAACAGGGGTGCACCATCAACATCCCAGCTTGCTCCCCTGAGTCCCTCTGGGACCAGAGCAGATGTTATCTGAGCTGACCTCACCCTCTCCCCTCTCCACAAGACCATCACATGCAGCAACAACACTTATTTTCTTTCTGACGCTTAGGCAAGAGCTGGACTCCTCCAAGGTCCAGGGGGGAGCTGGCTGAATCTCTGGCTGCCTCCTCTCCCTTACCCTTTTTTCCCCAACAACCCAGGGCTGCCTTCCAAGACCTTCCTGGACCCCATTCTCAACCTTATTTTACTCACAGGCAAGACTGAAATCAGAGAGGCAAGGCTTGCTTGAGGTAAAGCAGCCACTAAAAGGCAGTCACCTAGGTCTTATTCCTTTTTTTTCAGTCTCCCTAATGATACCCTGATGCCTCCTCCTAACCTGCCACCAAATTCTTTGCCCATACAGGTCAGGCAAATAACTTAGAGACCCTGGTGCTCATAGAACTGGATATCTCCACTGTTCTTGGTTGACCCTTTCCCACACCCACTGCAGTATGAAAACGAATCAAGAGGCAAGGACGATGGCAAGTAAAGTCCTAGCCCTCAAACTTGTTGACCCTCCTAAGCAGCAACCCCCTTACTTCAGATTGATTCCTGAGAGCCCCTGAAAGAAAACTCATGACAGTGCCCGGGCTGCCAAAGAAGCCACGTCCCTGTGATCATTTCAAGGGCAGAGTGAAGAAAACCAGTAAGTTGCAAAAGAATGACATTCCTTAAACGAGAGTCACTCTGTGGAATCAACTAGGGTTGAAGCAGGGGTTGCGAAGAGATAAGAGAGATGAAATGAAGATCAGGATAAGCACACTCCTCAGCCATTTCTACTCAATGTCAACTTGTGGGGAAAGAGGAAGACAAGAAAAGCAGAATACAGTTCTCTTACAACTAGAGAGGTATAACCAAATTCTTTAATGATAGAATGCCATTGCTTATCAAAGTGGAGGGAGATGGGGCTGTTGGGGACCTGGCCATTGATCTTTGGAGATGACACCAGTGTTGGTGTCAAACAGAATTTGATTGCTCCCTAGTCTGTTATTAAATGTCATATAAAAAGTATATTGGCAAATCTTAAACTGATTGATATTATGATATTATCAAGAATAAGATAAATCAAGAGGAGGAGACAAGATGGCAGAGTAGAAGGACATGAGCTCACCCCTTCTTACAGAAACACCAAAATCACAACTAACTGCTGAACAACCACCGATAAAAAAATGCTGGAAGCTACCAAAAAAGATATCCTACATCCAAAGACAAAGAAGAAGCCACAATAACATGGTAGGAGGGGTACAATCGCGACAAAATCAAATCCCATACACTTCGGGTGGGCAACTCACAAACTGGAAAATTATACCACAGAAGTTCTACCACAGGAATGAAAGTTCTGAGCCCCACGTCAGCCTCCTCAGCCTGAGGATCTGGCAACATGAAGAGGAGCCCCCAGAGAATCTGGCTTTGAGGGCCAGTGGGGATTGACTGCAGGAATTCCAAAGGACTGGGAGAAACAGAAACTCAACTCTTGGAGGGTAAACACAGGGTCTCGTGCACACCAGGACACAGGGGAAAAAGTGGTGACCTCATAAGACACTGGGCCAGACTTAACTGCTATTATTAGAGGATCCTGTGCAGAGGCAGAAGGTGGCTGTGGCTCACTGTGGGGACAAGAACACTGGCGGAGGCAGTTCTGGTGAGTACTCATTGGCATGAGGCTTCTTGAAGGCCACCATTTTCCCACCAAGACCTGCCCCCAGCCAATAGCCTGTACGCTCCAGTGCTGGGACGCCTCAGGCCAAACAACCAACAGGGTAGGAACACAGCCCCACCCATCAGCAGACAGGCTGCTTAAAGTCTTCCTGAATAAACAGCTACCCAATAAACACACCCCCTGACACAGCCCTGCCCAAGAGGGACAAGACGCAGCTCCACCCACCAGTAGGCAGGCACCAGTCCTCCTCACCAGGAAGCCTGCACAACCCTCTTAGACAGCATCATCCACCAGGGGACAGACAGCAGAAGCAAGAAGAACTACAACCCTGAAGCCTGTGGGACAGAAACTGCAATCACAGGAAGTTAGACAAAATGAGACAGCAGAGGAATATATCCCAGATGAAGGAACAAGATAAAACCCCAGAAGAACAACTATGTGAAGTGGAGAGAGGCAACCCACCTGAAAAGGAATTCAGAGTGATAATAGTAAAGATGATCCAAGATCTCAGAAAAAGAATGCAGGCACAGATTGAGTATATATAAGAAATGCTTAACAAACAGCTAGAAGAATTAAAGAACAAACAAACAGAGATGAAAAATACAATAACTGAAAACTACACTAGAAGGAATCAATAGCAGAAGAACTGAGGCAGAAGAATGGATAAGTGAGCTGGAAGACAGAATGGTGGAAATCACTGCCACAGAACACAATGAAAAAGAAAAAGAAATGAGGACAGTCTAAGAGACCTCTGGGACAACATTAAACGCACCAACATTCGCATTATAGGGGTCCCAGAAGGAGAGGAGAAAGAGAAAGAACCTGAGAAAATACTTGAAGAGATAATAGCTGAAAAATTCCCCAACATGGGAAAGGAAACAGTTACCCAAGTCCAGGAAGCACAGAATCCCAGGCAGGATAAACCTAAGGAGGAACACACCGAGACACATAGTAATCAAACTGACAAAAATTAAAGATAAAGAAAAAATAGTAAAAGCAACAAGGGAAAAGCAACAAATAACATGCAAGAGAACTCCCATAAAGTTATCAGCCATTTTCTCAGCAGAAACTCTGCAGGCCAGAAGGGAGTGGCATGATATATTTAAAGTGATGAAAGAGAAGAACCTACAACCAAGAATACTCTACCCAGCAAGGCTCTCATTCAGATTCAACAAAATTGAAGAAATCAAAAGCTTTAGAGACAAGCAAAATCTAAGAGAATTCAACCACCAGACCAGCTTTGCAACAGATGCTGTGAGTACTTCTCTAGGCAGAAAAGAAAAGGACACAACTAGAAACAAGAAAATTACAAATGGAAAAGCTCACTAGTAAAGGCAAACATACTATAAAGGTAGGAAATCATCCTCACATAAATATGATATCAAAACCAGTAATCATGAGAGGAGGAGGGTACAAATGCAGGATATTTGAAATGGATTTGAAATTAAAAGACCACCATCTTAAAACAATCTTGTTTATATATAGACTGCTATCAATATATCAAAACCTCATGGTAACTGCAAACCAAAAATCTACAACAGATACACACACAAAAAAGTAAAAGGAATCCAAACACAACACTAAAGTTACTCATCAATCACAAGAGAAGAGAACAAGAGAGGAAGGGAAGAAAAAACACCGCAAAAAACAAATCCAAAACAATTAACAAAATGGAAATAAGAACAAACATATTGATAATTACCTTAAACATAAATGGATTAAATGCTCCAATCAAAAGACACAGACTGACTGAATGGATACAAAAACAAGACCTGTATTGGGACTTCCCTGGCAGTCCAGTGGTTAAGGCTCTGCGCTTCCACAGCAGGGGGCACAGGTTTGATCCCTGGTCAGGGAACTAAGATCCCACATGCCACACAGCACAGCCAAAAAAAAAAAAAAAAAACCCAAGACCCATATATATGTTGTCTAAAAGAGACTGACTTCAGATCTAGGGACACATACAGACTGAAAGTGAGGGGATGGAAAAATGTATTCCATGCAAATGGAATTCAAGAGAAAGCTGGAGTAGCAATACTCATATCAGAAGAAATAGAATTTAAAATAAACACTGTTGGGTCTTCCCTGGTGGCGCAGTGGTTGAGAATCTGCCTGCCAATGCAGGGGACACGGGTTCGGGCCCTGGTCTGGGGGGATCCCACATGCCGTGGAGCGGCTGGGCCTGTGAGCCACAACTACTGAGCCTGCGCACCTGGAGCCTGTGCTCCTCAACAACAGAGGCCGCGACAGTGAGAGGCCTGTGCACCGTGATGAAGAGTGGCCCTCGCTCGCTGTAACTAGAGAAAGCCCTCTCACAGAAACAAAGACCCAACACAGCCAAAAATTAATTAATTAATTAATTAATTAATTAATTAAAATAAACACTGTTACAAGAGACAAAGAAGGGCATTACATAATGAACAAGGGATCAATCCAAGAAGGAGATATAACAATTGTAAATGTATATGCACCGTTAAAAAAAGAAAATGTATATGCACCACACATAGGAGCACCTCAGTATATAAGGCAAATGCTAACAGCCACAAAAGGAGAAATCAACACTAACACAATAATATTGGGGGGTCTTCAACACTCCATTTTCATCAGTGGACAGATCATCCAGACAGAAACTCAATAAGGAAACACAGGCCTTAAATGACACATTAGACCAGACCAACTTAATTGATATTTATAGAGCATTCCATCCAAAAGCAGCAGAATACACATTCTTTTCAAGTGCACATGGAACATTCCCCATGATTGATCACACGCTAGGCCACAAAGAGAGCCTCAGTAAATTTAAGAAAACTGAAATCATATCAAGCATCTTTTCCAACCACAACACTATGAGATTAGAAATCAACTACAAGAAAAAAACTGTAAAAAACACAAACACGTGGAGGCTAAACAATATGTTACTAAACAACCAATGGATCACTGAAGAAATCAAAGAGGAAATCAAAAAATACCTAGAGACAAATGAAAATGAAAGCACGACCATCCAAAACGTATGGGACAAAGCAAAAGCAGTTCTAAGAGGGAAGTTTATAGCAATAAAATCTTACCTCAAGCAGACTCTCAAATAAACAACCTAACAAGAAGAATCTCAAATAAACAACCTAACCTTACACCTAAAGCAACTACAGAAAGAAGAACAAACGAAATCCAACGTTAGTAGAAGAAAGGAAATCATAAAGATCAAAGCACAAAGAGTGAAATAGAGAGGAAGAAAACAATAGAAAAGATCAATGAAACTAAAAGCTGGTTATTTGAAAAGATAAACAAAATTGATAAACCTTTAGCCAGACTCATCAAGAAAAAGGAGGGGGGTGCTTCCCTGGTGGCGCAGTGGTTGGGAATCTGCCTGCCAGTGCAGGGGACACAGGTTCGAGCCCTGGCCTGGGAAGGTCCCACATGCCGTGGAGCAACTAAGCCCATGCGCCACAACTGCTGAGCCTGCGCTCTAGAGCTCATGAGCCACATCTGCTGAGCCCACGTGCCACAACTACTGAAGCCTGCATGCCTAGAGCCTGTGCTCTGCAACAAGAGAAGCCACCGCAACGAGAAGCCCGCGCACCGCAACAAAGAGTAGCCCCCACTCACTGCAACTAGAGAGAGCCAGCTCGCAGCAACGGAGACCGAGTGCAGCCAAAAATAAATAAATAAATAAATAAATTTATTAAAAAGGAGGGAGAGGGCTCAAATCAATAAAATAGAAATGAAAAAGGAGAAGTTATAACAGACACCACAGAAATACAAAGGATCAGGGCTTCCCTGGTGGCGCAGTGGTTGAGAATCTGCCTGTCAATGCAGGGAACACAGGTTCGAGCCCTGGTCTGGGAAGATCCCACATGCCACGGAGCAACTAGGCCCGTGAGCCACAACTACTGAGCCTGCACGTCTGGAGCTTGTGCTCCGCAACGAGAGGCCGCGATAGTGAGAGGTCCGCGCACCGCGATGAAGAATGGCCCCCGCTTGCCGCAACTAGAGAAAGCCCTTGCACAGAAACGAAGACCCAACACAGCCAAAAATAAATAAATAAATAAATAATAAAAATAAAGGAATTCAAAAAAAAAAGAAATACAAAGGATCATAAGAGACTACTACAAGCAGCTGTATGCAAATAAAATGGACAACCTAGAAGAAATGGATAAATTCTTAGAAAGGTACAATCTCCCAAGACTGAACCAGGAATAAACAGAAAATATGAACAAGACAAACCACAAGTACTGAAATTGAATCTGTGATTTAAAAACTCCCAACAAACAAAATCTATCAAACATTTAGAGAAGAGTTAACACCTATCCTTCTGAAACTATTCCAAAAAATCACAGAGGAAGGAACAGTCCCAAACTCATTCCATGAGGCCACTATCACCCTGACAGCAAAACCAGACAAAGATACTACAAAAAAAGAAAATTACAGGCCAATATCACTGATAAACAAACATGCAAAAATCCTCAACAAAATACTAGCAATCCAAATCCAACAATACATTAAAAGGACCATACACCATGATCAAGTAGGATTTAACCCAGGGATGCAAGGATTTTTCAATATCTGCAAATCAATCAGTGTGATACACCACACCAACAAATTGAAGAATAAAAGCCATATGTTTATCTCAATAGATTCAGAAAAAGCTTTTGACAAAATTCAACACCAATTTACAATAAAAACTCTCCAGAAGGTGGGCATAGAGGGAACATACCTCAACATAATAAAGGCCATATATTACAAGCCTACAGCTAACATCATACTCAATGGTGAAAAGCTGAAAGCATTTCCTCTAAGACCAGGAACCAGACACTCTCGCCACTTTTATTCAACATAGTTTTGGATGTTCTAGCCGTGGTCATCAGAGAAGAAAAAGAAATAAAGGGAATACGAATCGGAAAAGAGGAAGTAAAACTGTCATTGTTTGCAGATGACGTGATACTACATGTAGAAAATCCTAAAGATGCTACCAGAAAACTACTAGAGCTCATCCATGAATTCGGTAAAGTTGCAGGATGCAAAATAAACACACAGAAATCTGTCGCATTTCTATACGCTAACAACAAGAGATCAGAAGAGAAATTAAAGAAACAATCCCATTTACCATCGCATCACAATGCATAAAATACCTAGGAATAAACCTACCTAAGGAGGCAAAAGACCTGTACTCCGAAAACACAGGATGCTGATGAAAGAAATCGAAGATAACACAAACAGATGGAAAGATATATCATGTTCTTGGATTGGAAGAATCAATATTGTCAAAATGACATACTACCCAAGGCAGTCTACAGATTCAATGATTACCAATGGCATTTTTCACAAAACTAGAACAAAAAAAAATCTTAAAATTTGTATGGAGACAAAGAAGACCCCAAATAGCCAAAACAATCTTGAGAAAGAAAAGCAGAGTTGGAGGAACCAGGCTCCCTGACTTCACACTATACTACAAAGCTACCGTCATCAAAACAGTATGGTACTGGAACAAAAACAAAAATATGAATCAATGGAACAGGATAGAAAGCCCAGAAATAAACCCATGCACCTTTGGTCAATTAATCTACGACAAAGGAGGCAAGGGTATACAAAAGACAGTCTCTTCAATAAATGGTGCTGAGAAAACTGGACAGCTACACATAAAAAAATGAAATTAGAACATTCTTTAACACCATACACAAAAATAAACTCAAAATGGATTAAAGACCTAAAGCTAAGACCAGATACTATAAAACTCTTAGAGGAAAATATAGGCAGAGAACTCTTTGACATAAATTGCAGCAACATCTTTTTCAATCTGTTTCCTAGAGTAATGGAAATAAAAACAGAAATAAACAAATGGGACCTAATTAAACTCAAAAGCTTTTGCACAGCAAAGGAAACCAGAAACAAAATGAAAAGACAACCCACAGAATGGGAGAAAATATTTGCGATCGAAGCGACCGACAAGGGATTAATCTCCAAAATATACAAACAGCTCATATGGCTCAATATCAGAAAACCAAACAACCCACTCAAAAAAATGGGTGGAAGATCTTAATAGACATTTCTCCAAAGAAGACATACAGATAGCCAAAAACCACATGAAAAGATTCTCAACATCACTAATTATTAGAGAAGTACAAATCAAAACTACAATGAGGTGTCACCTCACACCAGTCAGAATGGCCATCATCCAAAAGTCTACAAACAATAAATGCTGGAGAGGGTGTGGAGAAATGGAAACCCTCCTACCTGTTGGTGGGAATGTAAATTGGTACAGCCACTATGGAGAACAGTATGGAGGTTCCTTAAAATCCTAAAAATAGAGCTACCGGGCTTCCCTGATGGCGCAGTGGTTGAGAATCTGCCTGCCAATGCAGGGGACACGGGTTCGAGCCCTGGTCTGGGAAGATCCCACATGCCACGGAGCAACTGGGCCCGTGAGCCACAATTACTGAGCCTGCGCTTCTGGAGCCTGTGCTCCGCAACAAGAGAGGCCACGATAATGAGAGCACCGCGCACCGTGATGAAAAGTGGCCCCCACTTGCCGCAACTAGAGAAAGCCCTCACACAGAAACGAAGACCCAACACAGCCATAAATAAATAAAACCCAAAAGTTTAAAAAAAAAATACTTAGTAAGAATAGGAAAAGAAAACATTTAAAAAAAAAAATAGAGCTACCATACAATCCAGCAATCTCACTCCTGGGCATATATACGGAGAAAAACATGGTTTGAAAGGATATATGCACCTCAGTGTTCATTGCAACACTGTTTACAATAGCCAAGACATGGAAGCAGCCTAAATGTCCATCAACAGATGAGGACAAAGAAGATATGGTGGGGACTTCCCTGGTGGCACAGTGGTTAAGAATCTGCCTGCCAATGCAGGGGACATGGGTTTGATCCCTGGTCCCGGAAGATCCCACATGTCACGGAGCAACTAAGCCCCTGTGCCACAACTACTGAGCCTGCGCTCTAGAGCCTGCGAGCCACAACTACTGAGCCCACGTGCCAAACTACTGAAACCCATGGGCCGAGAGCCCGTGTTCCACAACAAGAGAAGCCACCGAAATGAGAAGCCCATGCACTGCAGTGAAGAGTAGCCCCCGCTCGCCGCAACTAGAGAAAGCCCGTGCTCAGCAACAAAGACCCAATGCAGCCAGAAATAAATAAATTAAATAAATAAATTTTTTTAAAAAAGAAGATATGGTACAAATATACAATGGAATATTACTCAACCATTAAAAAGAATGAAATAATGCCATGCAGCAACATGGATGGACCTGGAGATTATCACACTAAGTGAAGTAAATCAGACAGAGAAAGACAAATATCATGATATCACTTATATGTGGAATCTTTAAAAAAAATGATACAAATGAACTTATTTACAGAAACAGAAACAGACTCACAGACTTAGTGAATGAACTTATGGTTACGGGAGGGAAGAGGGGTGGGGGAGGGATAGACTGGGAGTTTGGGATTGACATGTACACACTGCTATATTTAAAATAGATAACCAACAAGGACCTACTGTATAGCACAGGGAGCTCTGCTCAATACACTGTAATAACCCAAATGGAAAAAGAATTTGAAAAAGAATAGATACATGTATATGTATAACTGAATCACTCTGCTGTACACTTGAAACTAACACAACATTGTTAATCAACTATAGTCCAATATAAAATATAAATTTTTAAAAAAGAATAAGATAAATCAAGATCTTTATCACTGTTGATGGAGGTAAAATACAATTTGGTAGTATACCTATCAAAAACAGGGAGTTCCCTGGCGGTCCAGTGGTTAGGACTCGGCGCTTTCACTGCCAGGACCCCGGTTCAATGCCTGGTCAGGGAAATAACATCCTGCAAGCCGAGAGGCGTGGCCAAAAAAAAAAAAAACTTAAATGTGTGCACCTTTTAACCAGTGATCTCACTTCACAATCTCTAGTATAGAATATTAGCATGCATACTCAAAGATATATGTACAAGCATATCAATTATACCAGTATTTGTACTGACAAATAAATGAAATTTTAAATGTTCATCATTAACAGACTTATTCTGTGATCATTTCACCATGTATACAAATATCGAATCATTATGTTGTACACGTGAAACTAATATAATGTTACATGTCAATTATACCTCAGTTTAAAAACTCATCAAAAGCAAATTGGGCACTTCTGCAGTTGACAAAAATAATTAGGTAGATCATTATGTATTCATTGGAAAGATATCCACAATACATTAAGTGAAATAAAGGTGCAGAGACCCCTCTATTTTAAACCCATCACAAAAATAAAATTCAGTGAATTAAAGATCTAAATATGAAAAACAAAGGAATGTAGGAGAATATATTCATGACCTTGGGGTAGGAAAGGATTTCTTAAACAAGATACAAAAAATACGTCATAAAGGAAAAGATTAATAAATCGTCATTCATTGAAATTAAGAATTTTGATCATCAAAAGAATAAAATGGGGAATTCCCTGGCGGTCCAGTGGTTAGGACTCAGCGCTCTCACTGCCAAGGGCGTGGGTTTGCTCCCTGGTCAGGGAACTAAAATCCCACAAGCTGCGTGGCACAGACAAAACAAAACAAAACCAAAAGGAAGAATAAAACGACAGTCTACAGAGTAGGAGTAATGTCTACAACATATATGATCAACAAAGGATTACTATTCAGACTATATAAGGAATTCCTGTATATCAATGGCAGGCAACACAACAAATAGGAAAAAGACTTGAATAGGCACTTCAGAGACAAGAAATCCAGGTAACTAATAAACATGTGAAATGGCACTCAACCCTTCTAGTAACTGGAAAAATGTGAATTAAACCCAAACAGAGATCATTATATATCATCAGACTGGCAACAATTTTAATGTCTGACAATACCAAGTATTGGCAGAGAGTAGAACAGAGAAACTCTCATCTCCTGCTAATGGGAGTGTAAATTGCTAAATCACTTTGAAAAAGTGCTGGTGGTTATTTACTAAAGTTTAAGCTTTGTGACCAAGCAATTCCACTCTTAGATGTATTCTCAAAAAGAATGCTTGCTTATGTACAGCGGGAGACATGAACAAGGATTTCATAGCAGCGTTGTTCATAACTACCCCAAACTGAAAACTGATCCATGAATAAATAAATAGTACTATATTCAAATATTATATATCTATGAGAATGAACAATAAAAAAAAACATAAATGAATATTACAAACATAATGTTGAATAAAAGAAAAAAAACAAAAGAAAATAGTTATTGCCTGATTTCATATACATAAAGTTCAAAAAAAGGCAAAATTAAACTATTTAGGAATTTATACGTAGGTGGTAAAACTATAAAGAAAAAAAGTAAATGTTTACTATAAAAGTCGGGATTACCAATGTGAGGGGGAGAGAGAGGTTAGTAATCAGAAAAGGAGGAGGGTTGTTGGCAATATTCTATTTCTAGGCCTGGGTAGTAGTTTCATGAATATCTTCCTTGTAACTATTTATTGAACTGCACACATAAGTTTTATGGACTTCTATAGATGTATAATATTGTGTGATGGGGACTTCCCTGGTGGTCCAGTGGCTAAGACTCCATGCTCCCAATGCAGGGGGCCTGGGTTCAATCCCTGGTCAGGGAACTAGATCCCACACACTGAAACTGAGATCTCGCACGTGGCAACGAAGATCCTGCATGCCACAACTAAGACTCGGCACAGCCAAATAAATAAATAAATTTAAAATATATATATATTGTGCAATAGGGGCTTCCCTGGTGGCACAGTGGTTAAGAATCCGCCTGCCAATGCAGGGGACACAGGTTCAAGCCCTGGTCCGGGAGAATCCCACATGCCTCGGAGCAACTAAGCCCGTGCACCACAACTACTGAGCCTGCGCTCTAGAGCTCATGTTCCGCAACAAGAGAAGCCACCGCGATGAGAAGCCCGTGCACCACAATGAAGAGTAGCCCCCGTGACTTCTCTGGTGGCGCAGTGGTTATGAATCCGCCTGCCAATTCAGGGGACACGGGTTCAAGCCCTGGTCCGGGAGGATCCCACATGCCTCGGAGCATCTAAGCCCGTGCGCCACAGCTACTGAGCCTGTGCTCTAGAGCCCACAAGCCACAACTACTGAGCATGCGTGCCACAACTACTGAAGCCCACAGCCTAGAGCCCATGCTCTGCAACAAGAGAAGCCACCGCAATGAGAAGCCCACGCACCGCAAGGAAGAGAAGCCCCCGCTCGCCGCAACTAGAGCAAGCCCGCACAGCAACAAGACCCAAAGCAGCCAAAAGATAAATTTAATTAATTAATTAATTAATAGTTGTTTTTAAAAAAGAGTAGCCCCCACTCGCCGCAACTAGAGAAAGCCTGCGCGCAGCAATGCAGACCCAATGCAGTCCAAAAATAAATAAATTTAAAAAATATTGTGCAATAGTAAAAGATTTGTTAAAGGTACAGAGCAAAACAATATGTATAGTATAAGCTCATTTTTTTTAAAGTAAACTATTATGTTTACCTACAAAAAGATATGGAGAACAAACTATTATGTATAAAATAAATAAGTTTTATTTTAATTTTTCCACTAGATGAGTCTTACTTTTAACATTTTAAAAGCTCTCATAAAAATTAAATTTAAAAAATGCATTAACAGTAGTCTCCCCCTTTTGTTTTCAACCTAGGACACTAAAGACACCACAAGAAGCCAACCAAGCCCTCCAGAGCCTGCCAGCAATTTCTCAGCTGGCAAGCTTTGCTCTGCCCTTACAGGAGCTATGAGAGCCCACCCTCCTGATGAAACATTCTCAGTCAACAAGGCAGTGAGCGCACCTTAAGATGCTCTTCTCCCACCTCAAGCTCCCTATCCCTGTCTCTACTCCCTAAACCATTCTAGTGTTCTCAAAAAAAAGCATTATCACCAAAATTATTGCTCCCTCTAATGCCTTCTCCTGACGGTCTTTTCCTGTGCCCTCTACCTACCCAGGCTTAAGCTTACTTACCTGAAAGAAACCAGGAAATCCAGGTTTCCTAGCTGGCACCACCTGACCTTAAATACAACCAGGCAAGTAGCAAACATAAGTCAATTAATATACCTAAATCTAATAGAGCAAAATCATTTTGTTTCAAAGGGGTCCGGAAATTCACGTTCAACCCAGTCGACCCATTTTACCCTGTAAATTCTAAACTTAATCCAGATTCTACACACACCTCTCCCCAACACCACCCTCAATCTTTCTCCACTGCCCAACCTGTTATTCCTTTACTCATTCAACAAACCCTTCTGAGCTAAGAGCTAGGTGGGGCAAAGAAAGGAGTTAAAGCAATGAATCAGACATTGTCTTAGTAAAGATAATATAGATTAAAAAAAAACCTGACACAATTTCCTAGCAGGTAAAATGCTTCCAGTATGTATGATTATCATCATCATCATCATCATCACCATCATCATCATCATCATCAATGGTCATCTGACTCTGTAACTTTCCAATCTACTACAGAATACATATATGCAGAAGCAGAGTTGAAAGCTAGAGACATGGTGTGGTCCTGAAAAGGGCTTCAAGTGAAAAAATGAGAGGGTGCCTTTTTTTTAACATGGGAGTAAAATGATCAGAACGATAATATAAGGAAATAAAATGGCAACCATTTGAAAGAATGAATAAAGAGGAAAACATTAAAACAGTGTAGATCCGGGGAATTCCCCGGCGGTCCAGTAGTTAGGACTCAGCACTCTCACTGCTGTGGCCCTGGATTCAATCCCTGGTTGGGGAACTAAGATCCCGCAAACCGCAGCAGCCAAAAAAAAAAAAAAAAAATGTGTAGATCCTGCCTCCCCCTCTGACCATTTCCTCAAACATCAGAAGGGGAGAAAAGAAAAGAAACACCAAGCCAGAATCTGGCTTCTATCATCCAGGTTGAACAGAGGACTAAGTTGGGATGCTGGCCTTATGAGGAGCAGCATTTTAACTGAGTGGTGAGTTGGGCGGGGTCCTAGTTATGACACAACAGGGCAAGCCCCTCCCCTCTGATAGGAGAGTGTGCTGGGCACACAGCCTCCTCCTGTTCCCAATCCTCCTCTGAAAGCAGGAGGAACAGAGCACATCACTTGGCACAGGAGTAGGGGGCCACTTGCCAACTGCCTTAAAAAAGGAAGAGCAGGGATGCCAGGATGAAGGAGTGGAACCCAAAGGGAGGAGCCATCATGGGCAATCAGTGAGGGATCTGTGACAAAGGAGGCCTGTGGGGGCCGAGAAGGATGAAGCCTGGGAGATCAACATCTCCCTTCCGGGAAATAACAACAATGGAGCCAGGTTCTAAGTTAGATTCTAGGCCTGACTGGGAACCTGAGCCACACCAGACACCCATCACCCAGTCAGAGTCTGGGCCAGAAAAGACACCCACAGCTCAGCCAGCATCTAAGGTTCAGCAGGGACCCGATACCCAACAGAAGCACACTGCACAGCAAAGACCCCTTGCCCAACATGAAGCTGAATCCCAGCAGGAACCTCCAGCACAGCAAAAATCTGCTTTGCAGCAGGAATTTCTTGCCCCACAGGAGCCTGCACCACAGCAGTCACCTCCCATCCAAAGGGTGCCCTTCAGGAAACAGGAAGCTGCCTCACAGCACAGACCTGGGCCAGGAAAAGATTCTAGAACTCAACAGGAGCCGGAATTGAGAGAGGGAGCTGGAGCCCAGGTAGGACCTGGACCCCAAAATGGACCACCTGCCCAGACGGAACTGGTGTCCCAAGAGAGAAGGCGACAGTCAGACCCTACAGCCCAGCACGCAGCTCCAGCCCAGGGAGCCAAATCCCAAGAGGGATCTTTGGCTGAGTGGCAATTTCTGTCAAAACCAAACGAACCATCCATACAGCAACCGGCCTCAGAACATAAGACATTTCTTGAATGGGTCACAGATTCAGGCCCAGAATCAGATTTGGGGTTCATGTTAGAGACCAATTTGCCAGCCAAGAGGGGTGGAACAGTGGCCCAGGGAATGAAGCTGGTCTCCAAGGGGAAACCTGGTTATGAAGTGATGTCAGGATTTGGTGGGACGTCATTACCCAGTAAGAAAACCAGCAGCCAGAACCCCAGACACTACCGGAACCCAGGTAAGTTGAGCTTGGAGGAAGGGGGCCTCCCAGGGATGGTCATTCATTTGGTCAGGAAGAACTTAGACCTGCCAGAATGTCAGGTGAGCTCAGGTGACCCCGCAACAGTCCCGGCAGACACTGATCAACAGCCCCATTTGACGGAGGAGGAAGCTGAGCCCTAGAGAAGAGAGGGATCCTGCAGGAGGCTGGGCAGTTAGGGGCTGGCCAAGCCAGGATCCCCATCTAGCCTCTGACTCCTTCCCCTGCTCCAGGCTGCCTCCCCGCGGGGATCTGGGGGAACTCGAACAGAAACTAAAAAAGGCCCTGGGCGAGGGCCCCGTACTCATCCCTTGGGCCCCCAACTCCGAGCACCGCTCTGGGGCGGGCACCAAGTGGGCCACCGCGGCACCCTGCTGAACGTGGACCCTTACCCTCGCCGAGTGTCCACGCAGGCCAGGCCGAAAACCGGGCAGGAGCGACCCTTGAGCTCTCTGGGTTGTCCAGTGGGCAGGAAGACACTCGTCCCCAGGGAGTCCCAGGCCCGACGGGCCCATGGCCTCGTGGGTTGTGATCTCAGGAAGGGGGCGCCTGGGAGAGGCGCTGGGGCTCCGTCCCAGGCGAGGTCGGCGCTGACGGGAGGGAGAGCTGGGGGAGCGGCGTGGGCGGGTCGTGGGCACAAGACTCCGCTGGCGGCAGCATCCCCGCCCCTCCTCCGAAGCCGGCCATGGTGCCCCCGGGGAGCAGGCTCGGGCCCTGAGCTCCTTCTCTGCGCTCAGAAGCCCTGCCCTGCACAAGGGGGGCCCGCAAGTTCTCTCCGGGGAACGTGGGGAGACTCGGTGAAACAGCCAGAGGGGGGGAAACAAGGCGGCCCCAATCCGGAAGCTGAGGGCGCTGTGAGGACGGTTAGTCCGAAGGCTGGTAATGGGGATCTCAGCCCAGAGGCCTGTGTCCCCCGGAAGGGCTGGGCCGCCTCTCTCAGGACTGAGGAGAAGAGGGTCATCGGTGTCTCTCAGTGCCACGGCTGCTCGTGTGCTTTGGGAGGGCGGGGAGGAGGGACGGGATGGTGCTTCTGGTGCTAAACAGCGGTTTCCCTGGGCCTCCCGAACCCAGTCTCAAGGTACGCCTTCACCACAGCGCCGCCACAGACAAAGCCGCCTCTCCGGGACCCTCAGAAAGACAATTGAGTGTGTGCGCACGCGCGAGCCTCGAGCCTCCTCTGTTTCCCGCCTTTTCCCAGGTTCGCGCAGTTCCCGCGTTCGCCTCTCCTCCCTGCGGGCCAGTGCACGGCTTGGAGCTAGTGCGCAGGCGCCGAGCACTCTACAACCCCCTCCCTTCCATTCTCGCGGGCAGGGACAGGGCAGAGAGGAGAATCCCAAGAAACGGAGCAATAGGAGAACTAAAAGACAGAGGACAGGGGGGAAAGGCGGGGCTTCCTCCTCCAAAGGCTCCCTGGCAGAGCCACGCCTCCTGCACTGCAGTCCCGCCTCGGCTTTGAATTGCCCGAGGACCTGGCCCGCTCCCCGCCGCTAGGCGGAGGATAAGTGGCACCCGGCTCACCTCTCGGCGGGCAGACCCGGTGCGTTCTAGACAATCCCTACGTGGGAAGGTGAGTGGGAAGACAAGGATGACAGCCAACACGTGACAACATCGGGGCTTCCTTGCTGGGGTGACCCCCGTGGGACTCCCCACTAGTTCTGACCGAATACGCTTTTAGCCGCCTCCAGGGATGCTTTTTTGTTGGTCGCGGGCCCTTTAATGCGTGCGAGGAGGCGGGGCCAGGTTGTAGGCACTAGCGGTGGTGGGCGGGACCCGACCGTGGAGGGCGGCTCTCCTTGCTCAGAGGGCGGGACCCAGAGAGAAGCAAGTCCAAGATTGGGTGGTGTGGGGGCCCGACGGTGGTACGTAGCGAGGATTGATCCTCGGGGCGGTGACTGGCGGCTGGAATTGGCCCAGGTGGGTGGAATTGGCCCCGGGGCCCGGACCGCGGAAAATTGATGGAGTTGGCCAGGGAAATGCGGTTCCCGGTGGCCGCTGGGGCTCCGGGCTCGAAGAAGGTTCAAGAGGGGTCCAAAAGTCAAAGGCGCGGGCGGTGGCGAAAAGGCAAAGCCAAAGGTGAGTGGGAGGAGGCCGGAAGGAACCTTAGACATCCTGTGGGAAACTGGGGACTGAATGGACTGACCTCCTGCCACAAGAAGTGGGGGGGCCCGTGGACTGTCTCATTGCTGCCCTGCGGGGCGGGGGTGCGGGGATAATTCACTGTGAGAAGCGGGTGATGTGAGAGGGAAATATCATCTCCAGCATAGAAACTCTCGGACGCCCCAGTACCGTCTTGGGAGTAGAGTCCAGAATGTTAGTGTCCCGAACCAGGGTTCCCGCTCTAGCTCCGTATTCGCTGTGTGACCGTGGCAGCTCTTGCCTTGTGATTTCAACGTGGGAGATGGTTCAAACGCCGATTTTCAGGTCTCTGACACTCTTGAGACGGTAATGGAGAAGAGATTTAGAAGCTGTGGCCCAAAGAGGAAGTTTAGGGGTGAGTCAGGTAGGAGGAAGGGGTGCCCTATAGTGGGGAATGCCTGGAGGAGGGGTGCAGTACAGCTTCAGACTGTCCTGTCCCACCATCCTTCATTCAATCCGATCATCCATTCGTTGTCAGTCCGCCTGCCTCAGCCTGGCTGCCCTAGGACATAAATTCCTGACTCCTACTCCTAGGACTAAGGGGCCCTGGGTTGGCTTTGGACAGCCTAACCTTCACTTGGGAGAAGGAAGTGCTGTCACCTGGGTTCCCTAGGGGGTCACATTATTTACAGGTCTCAGCGGGCTGGAGAAACACTGACAGACCAACAGAGATGCTGCAAGCCTCGGGCAGAGGCACACATGAAGTCCTTGCTGGATTAGGAGTATGTGTCAGTCCAAGTGAGGACCTATGGGAATTTCCTGAGCAGGAAAGAAACTGACATAGCCCCCGGGCCCAGAGACCCCCAGACTCATCATCCTCCCTGCCATAGACATCATCATTAGCCAAGGATAGAACTGGAGTTGGCTCCAGACGCACACAGGAAGGCTCAGACAGGCTCAGAGCTCAGACTCTCTTTATCCTGAGAGCAAGGGTGGAGGTGTTGAAGGGTTGGGAGTGTGTGACCAGATTTAAGTTTTAGAAAAATCTTCTGGCTGCTATGTGGAAAAGACATGGAGGGGGCAAAAACAGAGACACAGAAAGAGTTGTTACAGTCATCTAGAGAAAGGGGCAGTGGAGGTGGGAGAAGGGCCAGGTTCCAGTGCTTTCTAGGGGAGGCAGGGGGAACAGGACTTCATGATGGATTGGATGGGACTGGGAGGTGGCCATGCTGATGCCCTGGGTTCGAACTGGAGCAAATGGGAAGAGATGGGTACCATACACACACACACACACACACACACACACACACACACACACACACACAAAAGATATACGTCCATACACATACAAACACATGGCCACACAATCTCACAGGCCAAGAGAAATAGAGACACAGAAACCCTCACAGGCTGAGCAACACAGATAGGCCGTGACACATGCATACAAATATGCTTGCAGACATACTGAGCAACGAAAACACACAGACTGAGAAAAAATGTGGACACACTCACCCACAAACACAGGCCGGGACCAATGCTAGGCATGACAGGAACCTACATATGTATGTACCTCCATGTGAACCTCAAAGACATACTCACACCTGCCCACCCAGAAAGCACAGAGCTGAGACATGACAGAAGGAGCAACACGGATACACACAGAAACACAGCAGAGAAGCTGTGCCATCCTTGCTGGCTCGGTGACCCTGGGCGGTATGTCACCTCTCTGCATCTCAGTTTTCTCATCTGCCAAAATGGGTCATGATGGTTCCTACCTCACGGGTTGTGGAAAGGATGAAACAAGTTACCTGGCCTAAAGCACAGAAAGAGGGCAGTGCCTGGCACACAGCTGTCTTAGAGCAGTGTCTGCTCTTTCGTGCCGACACAGTCAGGGACAGAGCCACGGCCACTGCCCCCTCGCCTGCATCTGCCCCCAGGCCTCTCCCCTTCAGAAGGCCTTGCCCCTCCCAGGCCCCATACCTGGCCCTTCCTCCATCTTCCCCTCACTTACTTCCCTACCACCCTTCTCTCTCCTGCTCAGTCCCCAGGGATCAAAATCCAGGCCGGGTCCAGTTGTCCTGTGACCGTTTAGGGCAAAGGGCTAGTGCCCAGGCTGCAGGACCCTCACCCTTCCCTCTGCCCCAGTCCTCACCCAAGGCCCTGATGGCCTGCCCCTGCCCCAGTGCCCTCTGCCTCAGATTCTTGGCAAGCCTCTGGCAACCTCAGCATCCCACCCTCCCTGCTCCATCCGGCCCAGCCCCCAGGGAGCCGCCTGGAACAGGGCAAAGGGCAGCGCCTGGGATCCAGCCTCTTCCTCACTGCTTTGTGCAGGTTACTTCTTCTGTCCAGATCTCCTGTGCCCTCATGTTCGATAAGGAGCCCTACCCCAGAGACAGGAAGTAAATGACAGCTGCTTTATAAAATGGGAAACCGCAGCCATGCAATAAATACCACGCTAGCCCTGTGCCGGGCATGAGCAAGGGATGGGGGTACAGCAGTGAACAAAACAAAGTCCCTGCCCATAGGGAGCCTATAATCTAGTGTCAGACACAGAAGGCAAACAGCACAAGCAGTAAATTGTACAGTATGTTAGATGGAAAAATGACCCGATACACATCTCAGTGAGGCTGAGTGAGAACCACAAAGCAAACCACGAGCAGAAATGCCGCCGTGGGGTCCTGCTTACGAAGATCATTTCCAGCCCTCAGTGGGCAGGATGGCCAAGTGCAGTTTCCAGATGAGGAGAGCAAGCTCATCTAGGATCACCTGGCCAGTGGCTTAGGCCGGTGTTCTGTCGTCACAGCCACCAAGCTCAGAGCTGCCTCCAGAGGCCTCTGTCTGTCCATCCGTTTGTTTGTCCTGGGAGGGGTGGGCCTGTCCCAAACTCCCATCCAGTCCCTCCTGCCCCCACTCTGTCTCTTCCCTTTCCTTCCTTCTTCAAATATTTGCTGAGCACTTGCTATGTGCTAGACCCCATGATGGACCCTGGGGCCATCCCGTGCCCCCATGGGGATGATATCCCAGGCAGAGTGACAGGGGAGGATTCAGCTACAGCCAAGCACATGACACTGAGGCCTCTCATTTGCACAGGCCTCTTCCAAGACCCTGTACCTAATATCATACTTGTGGTTTTCTATTCTTTTTCCTAAAGAGCCCCACCTCCACTTGTAAAAGCGTCACAGCTCCATGAAGCCTGGTTCTGCCCCTGGGGGGACACAAACAACAAACATGGAAACAAATAAATGGAAAACTGCAAATATGTAAAATTCTAGGAAGAAGAACAGCTTAAAGATGATGGCAGAAAGCAGTGGTAGGGGGTGCATCTTAGATGGGGAGAAGCAGTTAGGGAACGCCCTCCTGGAGGAGGTGAGAAGCTGAGTCCTGAGGGTGAGAAAGAGCTGGCCAGGCAAGGAGCACGTGGCATAACGAAGGTGAAGTGTGTCTGAGCTTCAGTTTCCCATGTGTGAGGTGGGAATGACAGTCACAGCAGGATGGGCTGGAAGGGTAAGTGGCAGGTGCAGGGTGCCCAGGGTGGGAACACCACACGGCAGGACCTGTAGCTTGGGTCCCTAGCTGAGCTTGGCACTGCCCTTAATCAGCTGTTGTCCTCCTGGGAGGGACAGGCAAGGCTGGCTGCCTTCTCTCTCCCCACCAGCTGGGGCCAGCTGTGCCACGGCCAGTCTGGGGGCAGGAGCTGCTATCAGTCATGGTGCTTTTGCTCCCTGAATCCACCCTGGGGAGAAGGAGGGCAGCCAGGCTGGGTGAGAGGGCACACTTTGTTCAGGACTAGGGTGAGACTTCTGGGTCTAAGGGAGGAGGGGACAGGGGAACTGCATGCCTCAGTTTCTAACTGTTGAGGGGACTAGGGGTCTGGACTCCTGGGACTGAGCGAAGAGGGCCTTGGTGGCCCAAACTCCAGGGTTCAAAGCCAGAGGAGGAGCCTGGGAGTCGGGCCCCAGGCTCTGTTTACAGCACTGGGCTCTCACTGTCCTTTCTGGGTGGGAGGTGGAGCTGGTGGCCACACCCCGGGCAGGCTGGGCCCCTCCCCGGGATTATCACCCCAGGCTGCAACTGGCACTAGCCACAGTCAGCAGTCCCAGCCCTGGGGAGCTCTGAAGAGGCCTGGGAGGGGTGAGTTCACTGCCAGCTGACAGACAGGAGTAGCTGCTGCCAAACCCCAGGGCCTAGAAGGGAAAAGAGACACCTTTTTCTGGGGGATCAGGGGACCCTCGACTTGGGAGTCAGGCAAGGTGCTGGATGGGCTTCAGGAGGGAAGAGTATCTGAAGCAGAGGGCAGCATCCCCGCCAAGGGGCGCAAGAACAGCTTGTCCAGGACCTGGGTGACAGGACAGGGATCCCGAAGGGAAGACTAACCGGGGACCCTGAAGTGTGGGGAGTCAGGCCTAGTCCAGGGCAAGTTTTTGAGGGCCAGAGCTAGAGGCCCAGTCTCCAGAGCCCTGGGACGGAGACCAGCAAAAGTAACGGCTCTGGCCCCAGAGATCTGGGTCTGACTTCTGCTCTGCCGCTTTCAATGCAACTTTCATCTCCTTACTTAACACCTCTGAGCCTCAAGTTTCCTCTCTTGTAAGATGGGAATGCTCCTAATAACAGCTGAAACATGAACCGAGGCAGTCTGGGCCTCAGAGGGTTAGTGAGAACCTAAAGGAGCAAACAGAGAAAGCTCTTAGCACAGAGTCTGATGCAGAGTGAGTTCAAGGTTAATGGCAGGGATGAATGCCATCCTAGGCAGGGAGCAGGGCCGGCCCGTGCAAGCTAAGCCAGGCCTGAAGGCCAGGGACCCAGCTGGGGGAGGAGTGGAACCAAGGTTTGGGGACCCCCAGAGAAGATTGGAGGGGATTCCACAGCCAGACTGGAGGGACCAGGAGGGGGCAGGAGTGACCCCTCAGCTGTACGTAAGGCTAGAAATATGAACTCCTGGGTTCAGGAAGAGAATTGGGCTTGGGACCAGGGTCCTGGAACACCACCAGGTGGATGGGAATCGGTGGGTTGAGGGCTGAACTCTCCCAAATATTGCAGAAGGCAAGGGCCTGTGGGCGACCCCTGGGACCTGAGAAGGAGGTAGGATGGGGGCTTGAACTCCTGGTCCTGAGAGAGGGGACCAACAGGGGGTCCAGACTGCTCAGAACCTAGAGGGAGTCCTGGGCCCCGGGAGAGTAAATGGAGACAGATGCCTGAACTTGGGTCCCTAGAAGGGAGAAAGGGTTACATAGACTCCTGGGCTGTAGGACAGATTCTGGAGCTAAGGAATCAATCAGTGTCCCAAATAAGAGAGGACAGGGACTCCTGGGGCCTGAAGAAGAGGGTTCTGGGGCCTGGACTCCTGGGTCTTAGGATGGTGGGGACTGAGGGATCAAACTTGGCTCTTGAGGAGGGAGAAGGTGGGTACCTGGACTCATGGGTCCCAAGGAAGGAAGGAACTGGAGCCCTAGACTCCATCCTTCGGTCTGAAGGAGGGGCTGTGGTCTGACGTGAGTCTGCGGGAGGAGGGGGTAGAGCCTGGACTCCTGGACGCCAGGGCCCAGCTGATCCAGCCCTGCCTTAATGTGCCTCCCGACCTGCCCGCAGCCTCACGGCTCTCGCACAGCATGGACCTGCGCACAATGACACAGTCGCTGGTGACCCTGGCAGAGGACAACATGGCCTTCTTCTCCAGCCAGGGCCCTGGGGAGACAGCACGGCGGCTGTCAGGCGTCTTTGCAGGTGTTCGGGAACAGGCACTGGGGCTGGAGCCAACCCTGGGCCGCCTGCTGAGCGTGGCACACCTCTTTGACCTGGACGCAGAGACGCCGGCCAACGGGTACCGCAGCCTGGTGCACACAGCCCGCTGCTGCCTGGGGCACCTGCTGCACAAGTCCCGCTACGTGGCCTCTAACCGCCGCAGCATCTTCTTCCGTACCAGCCACAACCTGGCCGAACTTGAGGCCTACCTGGCCGCTCTCACCCAGCTCCGTGCTCTGGCCTACTACGCTCAGCACCTGCTGGCCACCAACCAGCCCGGGAGGCTCTTCTTCGAGGGTGATGAGAGGTTCATTGCCGACTTCCTGCACGAGTACGTCACTCTGCACAAGGGCTGCTTCTACGGCCGCTGCCTGGGCTTCCAGGTGAGCCCCCTGCCCTGCCCCTCCGGGCCCATGGTGAAGGCACACGGTGGGCCCCAACCAGGCCCAGTAGCATAGTAGAGGAACCACAATGGTCTGTGTTACTGGATTCAGCAAACAGCAGATGCAGGAAGGGGAAGCCGTCTGGGGCTCAGACAGCACTGCACGAAGGGTCTCAAACTTGTGGCCCTTTGGCCGAATCTACCGTGGAGGAAGAAATCTTTAACTTGCATGGCTTCTTGCACCAGGATCTCCACTGCTCCCTATCGTCCTACACTCAGGAGATTCATTCACTCTTTTTTTTTTTTTTTTTTTAAATTTTATTTATTTATTTATGGCTGTGTTGGGTCTTCGCTTCTGTGCGAGGGCTTTCTCTAATTGCGGCAAGCTGGGGCCACTCTTCATCGCGGTGCGCGGGTCCCTCACTATCGCGGCCTCTCTTGTTGCGGAGCACAGGCTCCAGACGCGCAAGCTCGGTAGTTGTGGCTCACGGGCCTAGTTGCTCCGCGGCATGTGGGATCTTCCCGGACCAGGGCTCGAACCCGTGTCCCCTGCATTGGCAGGCAGACTCCCAACCACTGCGCCACCAGGGAAGCCCCATTCACTCTTTTATGTGACCTGTCTGGCACCTGAATTCATTGGAGACCCTCTAGGAGAGTAGCCAGTACTGTTCTCAAGGCCAGTTTGTAAGAGCACGTCCCACTTAGTCATCCCCACCGAAGGCCTGGCAGGCAGGGAGGAAAGGTGCCAGCCCCATTTTACAGAAGTTCAAGGGGAGGGGCCCCAAGCTTCTCAACTGGACCCACGTCAGCCTGGGCATATCGACTCACCTAAGGCACAGTAGAATCCAGATGTTCAGGTTTCAGGGAGAGCCAGGGAGCATATCCAAGTTGGTGGCAGTGAGGAAGACCTGGTTGTGGCCCCTCTCCTCCCTGAACCGGGGCCCTGACCCCCAGCTGCAGGCCTTCTCCTGTCCTCTGCCCACCCCAAACCACCCTCAGGGAGACACAGCTTATCTCAGAACTGACAGGGAAGCAGCCCTGAGGCCTTTGGACTCACAGGAAGAGTATTTCGGGGACTCAGAATTGGGAAGCACTTGGAGCACCAGGCGCAGAGCCAAGGCCCAACTTGCCCCCATCTGGGGTCAGTGCTGGGTCCACAGTCCCCAGCCACATCTGGGACCCCCAACAGGAGTATATGGAGCTGTGTAACCCTGTACCCCTTCAGACCCTCTCTGGGCCTCCCCCAGCCTCAGTGTAGCTGAGCTTGGCAGTCTCAGCCTCTTCCCACCACACCCCACCTTTCTCTGCTTCCACACGGGGCAGCCCGTCCTCACCAATCCAGCCTGGGCTTTCCCGGGAACTTCCCCTCGCCCAAGCTGAACCCACAAATACTGATCGGCCCAGCTGGGCCAGCCTGCTCCTCCCTGTGACCCGGCCGTCCCCTCGAGGCTCGGGAGTGAGAACCCAGGGCCACCTGAGCCCGGCTGTGCTCTCTGGCCCACTGGGCCCCCGGCCAGGGGCAGGGCCATGCCTGACAGCTCCTCTCTGAGGGCCCAGCTGTGCCATGTTGCAGGACAGCCTGCCCCTGTAAAATGCCAGCCCCAGGGGGCAGAGGCCCTCTCTGTCTAGGTCTCGTTCAGCCCCTGCTCCAGCCCAGTGCCTAGCACGCAGTAGGACCCAGGCCAGTATTTGCTGAATGAACAGAAGAACCCTGCTGGCCCCTTGCCCAGCCTTCTGTGGCTTTCTTTTTCCTCTGATCTGGTCTCTCTATTGTCCTTTCTTAGCTGCCTGGCTCCTCTCAGAAGCTGGGTCTCCCCATCTGACTCTTTCTGCCTCAGGATCTTGGGCCCTGTCTCTGACCTTTCCCATTTCTGTCTCCCTGCTGCCCCTTAACTGGCCCCCACTGCCTGCGTCACCTCATCTCTGTCCTCGCTGAGTTTCAGGGATCCCTGCATCATCCTTCTCCCAGCTCACCACCCTCTATGGCTCCATCCACATCTAGAACAAATCCAAATCCTCAGGCTCCACGTGAGCCGCCTTTGCTTCTCTGATCTCAGCCCCTATCCCCTCCCCTGGCTCACTCTGCTCCCGCCACACACATCATCACACCAAGCACAGAGCCACCTCAGAGCCTTTGCATGTGTCCCGCCCCCTGCAGGGAACAGCCTTCCCTCGCTTCATTCCCATCCCTCCTCAAGTCCCCTCCTGGAGACCCGTATGAGGAGTCAGACCCCTAATCATCAGTCTGTCCCCTCCACCTGCCGTCTTTTCAAACATCGATCGTTACTTCACATTATATGGCACGCCTTTATTTGAGTATTCTCTGTCTTTTCGACAACATCAGCTCCGTGAAGGCGCCTAGAGCAGTGCCTGGCACGCAGCCAGAGCTCACTAAATATTTGCTGAATGACCACATCTACCCCCCATGTCTCTGCCCCACCCCACTCCTGCCCACCCCTGGTCCCTGACTTGGAGGCATGTCTCCACAGTTCACGCCCGCCATCCGGCCATTCCTGCAGACCATCTCCATCGGGCTGGTGTCCTTCGGGGAGCACTACAAACGCAACGAGACGGGCCTGAGTGAGTCCCTGCAGGGACCTGCCTGCAGCCTCCCCTCCCCTCCTGTCCCTCCTCCGCACCGCTGCCCCAGCGAGGCTGCCAGGGGCTCCCTGACACCCCTCCTGACCCCCAGGTGTGACAGCCAGCTCCCTCTTCACCGGCGGCCGCTTTGCCATCGACCCAGAGCTGCGTGGGGCCGAGTTTGAGCGGATCGTACAGAACCTGGACGTGCACTTCTGGAAAGCCTTCTGGAATATCACAGAGATCCAGGTGCTATCGGTGAGCACGGGGCACGGTGAGGGCCCCAACCTGGTGCATGATAGGGAAACTGAGGCCCAGAGACACGTCCCGGGCCTCTGCAGTGTTCCAGGTCCAGGGATAGCACGGGAGGAAAAAGACTGGGGGTCGGGGGGGAGGTGTGAGGGGAACCCCTGCCAGCAGCCCCTCCCAGCGCGCCTTCTCTTCCCTCCCACCAGTCTCTAGCAAACATGGCATCAGCCACCGTGAGGGTAAGCCGCCTGCTCAGCCTGCCACCCACCGCCTTTGAAATGCCGCTGACTGCTGACCCCAAGGTCACGGTCACCATCTCACCCCCACTGGCCCACACAGGCCCCGGGCCCGTCCTCGTCAGGCTCATCTCCTATGACCTGCGTGAAGGACAGGTAGGGTCCCTGCCTCAGCCAGAACAGGTACAGAGCTGAGGAGCACGGGTGCACCTTCCCCAGACGTCCTCCCGCCTCTCACTGCCCACACCTGCCCCGACTCCTGTCTCTGAGCACATACCCTTGGTGGGGTGAGGCCCAGGAGGAGCACACCGGCCTGACCCACCTCCTCGTTCCTCACCCCCAGGACAGCGAGGAGCTCAGCAGGCTGGTGAGGTCCGAGGGCCCCAGGAGCCTGGAGCTGCGGTCACGGCCCCAGCAGGCACCCCGTTCCAGGTGCCTGGTGGTGCACATCCATGGCGGCGGCTTCGTGGCCCAGACCTCCAAATCCCACGAGCCTTACCTCAAGAGCTGGGCCCAGGAGCTGGGCGCCCCCATCCTCTCCATCGACTACTCCCTGGCCCCCGAGGCCCCCTTCCCCCGGGCGCTGGAGGAGTGCTTCTACGCCTACTGCTGGGCCGTCAAGCACTGTGCCCTCCTCGGTGAGCCTGAGCCCCTCACTGCCACCGGCTCCCCGGGCCCGCCCCGGCCTGCTGCAGGGGGAACGAGCCATTAGTTGCTCAGGCCTCAGTCTTGCACGCCCCGCCTCCCCTTCCATCTCCTGCCACCCGGCCCTCTGCCGCCTGTTCGCCCCGCTTGTCCCACCGGCCCACTCTTCCAGCTCCGCCGCAGTGCTCCCACCTTCCATCTCAACCACTTCCTCCTCCTGCCTCCGGCTTCCGCCCACTCTAGTCCCCCACCTCCCCATGGCCTCCGACCTTTCCTTCCCTCCTCCCGTTTCTCTACCCACTGCTGTCCTGTGCTGGCAGCCACCTGGCCTCGCTCCAGCCCATTCTCCCAGCTCCTCCGACCTCCCACTTCCCACAGCTTGGGAAGCACAGGATGAGGCCGTGCGTCAGGGCACAGGGCCCGTGGCCCTCGCGTGCAGTCAGCCTGAACCCTGGCTTCCATCTGCTGGCCTCGATGCCCCTCCCTCCTGAAATGTGCCCTTGCTCTCCCCTTTCCACCACCCTCCCTCCTTGCTTCTGACCTCCAGCCTCCCAAGCTTCCCAGAGCTTCCTGCTCTCCAGGCCTCTCCGTGTCCCAAGGCTGCCTTATCCTCTGACCGCTATCCCCCACATGGGTCCAAATCCCTGCCTTAGTTTTACCAGTGTCTAAAATTGCAATTGGCTAGACCCTGGGGTTGGGCCCCTGACGCCCGACCTCTGAGAGCCCAGTGCTCCTGGCCCAGAGCTCCAGTTCCTCCCTGCCAGGCTTGACCAAGCCCCCTCCAAACCAGGCTCAACGGGCGAGCGGATATGCCTCGCAGGAGACAGCGCAGGAGGGAACCTCTGCTTCACCGTGTCCCTTCGGGCAGCGGCCTACGGCGTGCGGCTGCCAGATGGCATCATGGCAGCCTACCCGGCCACAATGCTGCAGGCGACCGCCTCTCCTTCCCGCCTTCTGAGCCTCATGGACCCCCTGCTGCCCCTCAGCATACTCTCCAAGTGTGTCAGTGCCTATGCTGGTTAGTCCCACACCCACTCGACTGGGGCCCTGCGGGTGTTTGGATACCTGGGTCCTTTGGGGTCAGAGACTAGAGCCCTGTCTCGGTGGGTATGAAGGAGAGGGAATCTGAGACTCCTTGTTCCTGCTGAAGCCATCAGATATTCTGGGTCCCTGGGGGCACAGATGCCTGAGGTTCTGGGTGTTGAGACCGGGCCCAGAAAGAGAAGAGACCAACTCAGCCCCCCACGTACACTCCCAGGTGGGGAGACCGAGGACCACTCTGACTCGGGCCAGAAGGCGCTGGGCATGATGGGGCTGGTGCAGCGGGACACAGCCCTGCTCTTCCGAGACCTCCGCCTGGGCGCCTCCTCGTGGCTCAACTCCTTTCTGGAGCTGAGCGGGCATAAGTCCCACCCGAACTCGGTGCCCATAGCAGGTGAGTGATGCCCTTTCCTCACACACCCATCCAGCGTGGCCAGGAGGGACAGCCTGGCACACCAAAAGTCCTGGGGGAGGCAAGAGGCTGTGCCCTGGGCCCTCAGGGAAGCAGAGATCACCTTCCTGGCTCTGCCCCATATCTGTGCCAAGTCCCTACCACAAAGCCTTGATTGTCCACGACAGCCCACATCCTAGAAATTCCAGGACTCTGGTCCCCCGGGTCAACTCAGAATCCCAGGAACTGTAAGATTTAGCTTTCTAAACAGCCTCTCTCAGAAAGGCACCCTGGGGAATGACTCAGAAGGCCTGCCGAGGGTCCTGATTTTCAGTCCCAAGAAGCCCACCCAAATCCCTTGGGCCCTCGGTGGGAGTCCAACCCTCCTAAATTCTTTCCAGACTTTTAACAGAAGTGCATGGGGATATACCCCCTCCAGGGGCTGGCCCTGGCATGGGGAGATCAGAAGATTGGACAGACCTCAGGAAGGGGAGGAGATTCCCAGCCCTGGGTGGGTAGAAGGACCCTCAGGCAGCCAAAAATCACTTCCATCCAGGGATCCATTTTTTCCCACCATTTCCTAACATTTTAAGGATTTTAAAGCACAACCAATTCAAATCACTTTCAATAGTATTTTCTGGGTAATAGAAATTGCATGTTCAAAAGTAGATACATTAAAAAAAAAAATACCAGATACAGTTCCCACAGAATTTCCTGGTGGTCCAGTGGTTAGGACTCTGTGCTTTCACAGCCGAGGGCGCAGGTTCAATCCCTGGTCGGGGAAGTAGGATCCCGCAAGCCGCGGCCAAAAAAAAAGTAGATACAGTTTCTGTTATTCAGAAAAACATTCCAATTGAATGTGCTTTATTTTAAATTCAGTTTTTAATATTAGGATATTCCAATGGTTGCAAATAAATATACCCAAAAACAATTAAAAGAGATTTTGAATTTCAGGCACATGGACCATTGGGCATAAGCGGTTTCCTTGTAGGAGAAAGGTGACAAGAGCAAACCCTAGAGGCGCACACGCCAGTCTAGAGGCGCACACGCCAGTCTAGCTCCCTACTATACCAGGTACTGGCTGGTTGCTGGCTGACGTGGGCAGGTCACGGTATCTGTGAGCCTTGCTTTGCTCCTCTGTGAAATGGGTACAATAAGAATACCTGCCTCATAAAGTTGTTGTAAGGACTGCATACACCTATTTGTGCCAAGCACCCAGCACAATACCTGGCACACAGTAGGTGCTCCTTGAAGATGCTGGTCCCCTGACTGGTGCCCTGTGACTCTAGCCAACAGTTCTGTTCCAGTGACCCTCTGGGGCACAGGGCACCTTTGCAGTTATTTTCATATCGTCTTGCGTTTTGCCTTTATGGATTTATAAAGGCAAGTGGAAAAAAAACTGAAAAATGTAAGGTCCTGGCCCTAGTGGTAAGCAGCATGAGTCTGATAAAGTCAGTGGAGCTGAGGCCAAGGTGGGTATACCAGGCAGGCCTGAAGCATACCTTTAGCATCATTTGGGCACTTGCTTGTCTGGTCATTCAAAAGGAATGGATGGGGAATTTCCTGGGGATCCAGTGGTTAAGACTCCACGCTCCCAATGCTGGGGGCACGGGTTTGATCCCTGATCAGGGAACTAAGATCCCGCATGCCACCCAGCGTGGCCGAAAGAAACGAAACAAAGGGAAGAGATGAAGTGAACATGAAGGAACTTTTGGGAGCATATGTACGTGGCTAAAGATGTGGGATCTCTAGGAACCTGATATGTCCTCAAGATTCTTTTTAGCTCCCTGTGAACAGAGCCTCCTTTCAAGCCGTGTGGGCCTGCTGACTACTCCACTTTGATCCATTCATACCCTCTGTGTCAAGTGACAATAAAAAGTTGACTGGGCCTCGTGCTTGGGCCAGGGAGGCAGCTGGAACTGGGCACCTGGTAATAAAACATAAATATTGATATATTATGACCTCCCAGGGGTAGCACTACCTAATCCCAAATCTTATTATCCCACTGAGTTCTCACCACCTCCTATGAGGTAAGGGCTATTTTTATCCCCTTTGTACAGAGAAGGAAACAGGCTCCCAGAAGTAAACAAACACCCTCTATTAGCACACAGCTCCACCTCCAAGACCTGCGACTCCTTCCACCTCCCCCTTGGAGTTGCAGCCTGGGGCATCCTGGAGTTCCCCGCCCACCCCCAGGGAAGGAGTCTGGGGGAACACTCTAGGCCTCCACAGCCCTAGGGTGCAACTCCTCCACCGGCCACTGCTCTTCCCATGATCTTCCCGGCCAGCCAACCATACACACAGCCAACAGAGCCAGGCTTACCTGTGTCCCTGGCTGGCCCCCTAACCCTGCTCCTCTCGCAGAGCCGATGCGGTGCAGTGTGTCTGAAACAGCACTGGCCCAGCCTGAGGGCCCACTGGGAACAGACTCCCTCAAAGCCCTGACGCTGCATGACCTGAGCCTAAGGGGCAGCTCTGAGACACCGGACACCCCAGAGCTGTCACTGTCAGCGGAGGCACGTGGCCACTCCACACCCTCAGCCATCAACTTCTTACTTCGGCCTGAGGTTGCATCTGAAGAATCTGAGGCCGGGGCTGAGCTGAGCACCAAGGACGGAGTTCAAGGTGTGTGTGCTGCCTTCCCTGAGGGTTTCCACCCCAGGCGCTCCAGCCACGGTGCCAAACGGATGACCCCCTACTCGTCGCCCATCGTCAAGAATCCCTTCATGTCACCGCTGCTGGCACCTGACAGCATGCTGCAGACCCTGCCACCTGTGCACATCGTGGTGAGTGCCAGACAGGGAAGGTGGAGCTGGCAAGGAGCGAGGAGGGCGGGGCAATGGTGCACCTGGGGAAGGGAGCCCCCAGCGGGGGCAGAGTGGGGGGAATGGAGGAAGCCTGCCTAAGCCTGGCTGAAGAGGAGGGAAGGCCCGGCAACGGGTGGACTAAGGGAGTCTTGTTGAGTACCTGGGGCAGGCGCTGGGCTTGGAGAGTCGGGGAAGGGGAAAAGAGAGGGTGGGTCTCTGGGGGAAGGGAGAAGCTAGGCAGAGGCCAGTTAAACTCATTCTCCGACTCTCCGCCCCCCTCCCCATGTCTCCTGCCTCTATCCACCCCCATGGCCACGTATTTCCCCGCGTTCATCTACCCTGCCCCTGTGCCCCACCCCCGCCGTCCCGCAGGCGTGCGCGCTGGACCCCATGCTGGACGACTCAGTCATGTTCGCGCGGCGGCTGCGCAGCCTGGGCCAGCCCGTGACGCTGCGCGTGGTGGAGGACCTGCCGCACGGCTTCCTGAGCCTGGCGGCGCTGTGCCATGAGACGCGGCAGGCCGCCGCGCTGTGTGTGGAGCACATCCGCCTCGTCCTCAATCCGCCGGGCCCGCCGGTCTGAGCCGTGGAACGGAGCCAGGCCACGCGGGGAGAGGGGGGCTGCGAGGGGCGACACTAAAGGCCTCTTGTACCCATCTGCGCAGGGCTCCGTAGTGAATGCGCCTCGGAAAGGGCGGCGGGGACCCCTGCCCGCGGCTCCCGGCCCATCCGGAAGGGGGCGGGCTGTGCCTTAAATCGAGGGTGCGGCAAGGGTGGGGGCGGGGCGAGGGCCCCCGAAAGCTAAGACCCTGGCCTGCGGGAGGGGGGCGCCCACAAACCAGTCTCCGAGACAGCTGGACCTGCACTCCACCACTGCCTTCTGCTGCCGCGACCACCGCAGGGGCGGGGCCTGACCCTACTTTGCAGAAAGGTTTGCTTTGTTTGTATTTTGTAAATAAAAGTATTTAATTAGTTTGCCCTCTCGCAGATAGAGTGGGTGGGGGGGTCGCCCACCAGGGGGCAGCATCGGAAACCGAGAAACTTGGCCCCGGAGAGCAGAGGCTCAAGGTCTGGATCCTGAGGAAGGAGGGGTCTCCGGGCCTGGATTCTCTAGTGAGGAAGGACAGGACCGCCCCCTACTAACACAGACCCACCTCCCCCTCAGACCTAATTCAGGTACAGTGCCACAGGACTCTGGCTTCTCAGCTACTCCTCTCTACAAACCCAGCCCCAGGATACACCAGGAAAAGAAAACCCGAACTCCGTAGAGAACTGGGGCAAAGCTAACAGGAAACCAGAAACAAACTGGTCACCCAAAATACTGGAACCCAAGCTCTACCCAGCTGTGACAGTCACTCAGTCCCTCACCCTTTGTAGGCCCTAAGTTTGGAGCAGAGATTTCCATCCAGGGCCAGCCTTCAAGAAATTTCCGACCCTGGACTCAGGGAGGGTGTGGGGAGAGACCCAGACACAGGCTGTCGCAGTCCCCGCAGGCTCCATCTGTGGTAGTCAGGGAGTCCTTCACAGAGGAGGTGATCCAAGGATGAGCAAAAGTTTGCTAAGAAGAAGAAACACGCAACGTTGTGGGAGCCCACAGGCAGTGGTCAAGGCTTCTGCCTGGCCAGAAGTTCAGGTGCAAAGTGGGGAGTGGTCAGCAGCAGATCGTGAAGGGCCTGGAGTGCAATTTGGACTATAAATGAAGGGCAGTGGGAGCCACAGAAGGGCTTTGAGCAGGGGAGGGACAGGATCAGCTCAGGCACTGAAAGAGCCTAGTGGGAAACTGGGGAACGGACTGAAAAGGGCAAGACTAGAGCCCTGGAAGCAAAAGAGGAGGCTGGGGACAGGGAAGACAAGCCCTGAGCTGGGGCAGAGGCCATGAAGGTAAGGAGTAGAAGTAGGGGCGGAGCAGATCCCAGAGCCATAACTGAGGCTGGATAAATGGGACTTATTGAGGGTGGAGCAGAGGTTACAGGAAGGCAGGGGGATGAAGGGGACACTCAGGTCTGGACGGGGGAGCAGGTGGACAGTGAGACTCTTTACTGGGAGGAGACTCAGGCATGTGAGAGGTGGGTGAGGTACTGAGGGTTGTTTTGCACACAGATCAAAAGGTCTTCATGAACACAAACAGGCTCAGGGACATAGAGAACAGACTTACGGTTGCCAAGGGGGAAGAGATTGGGGTGGGATGGAGTGGGAGGTTGGGGTTAGCAGATGTAAGCTATTCTATATGGAATGGATAAACAAGGGTCCGACTATATAGCACAGAGAACTATATTCAGTATCCTATGATAAACCGTAATGGAAAAGAATACTAAAAAGAATATATATATATATATATATATATATATATATATATACTGAATCACTTTGCTGTACAGCAGAAATTAACACATTGTAAATCAACTATACTTCAATAAAAAAAAAAAGTCTTCATGAGACAATCCAGGGGTACATCAAGGAGGCAGGAGGAGTCAGAAGAGGGAGGTTCCCTCCTCTGAAACCTTTCCTGACCCACTAAACCCAAAAAAGACTCTCTTGGACTCCCCTGCCTCTGCCCACCCCTGCATATCAATATGTGGGTCTGTCCTCCCACCTGACCTGGCCTCCTTGAGGACACAGCCCAGGCCTGATTCATCTTGGTTACCACCATCGCCCAGCACGAGGCTTAGCACATTGGAAGCCTCAGGAAATGTTTAAGTAATGGGTGGCCGAGTGTGTGAATGAGCGGGTGCCAGTGAGTGGCTATACGAGGAAATCAGTGAGTGAGGTACTTAATGAGGGCAGGAAGGACTGAACGCATGGGTGAGCAGGATGGGTAGGGGCAGACGAGAATCAAGTTTAGGGTGGGAGGAAGGGAATGGATGGATGAATCTCTTAGATTGTGCACCCAGCTCCCCGCTCCGCCTCAAGCCTCACCAAGGCTCACCGTTTCCCGTCCGAGCTATGTCCAGAACCCCAATACTGGGTGTTCTGTGAAGGGCTTACCAGGACAGCCTCGCAGAACCTGTCCACTCAAGAGCCGCTCCAGCGTCTAAGAAGCAGACCCCAACACCAACCGGCAAAGGCCCGGCCTCCTGACACCCTGGCAGGACAGGCGGGGAGACTGGGTCTATCGCTGTCAGACTCGAGCTGTGGGCCCCGCCTACCAGGGAACTCGCCCTGCTCTGAGTGGCCCAGGGAGTTAGGAGGCGGAGTATCTATTGGCTGGAAGATAGTGACTGACGTCGTGGGTAGCTTATCACAGCTCGACTGCCGCGGAGTGCTCGCGTGTCAGACACGCCTCTAGAAAGACAGAAATGGGAGATAGCTGAGGGCGTGGTCGACTGCAGAAGGACCAGGAACGAGGTTTCCGGCTGCACGAAGCTGGAAAGTTCGACGGACTGATCCTGTCCTGAGGGAGGATGAGAGTCCGGATTCCTTGGTCCTGAGGGGGGAGGGACTGAGGAGCCTAGACTTCTGAGTCTGATTGAGGAAGAGGCTGAGCGTCCGGATTCCTGGATCTTGAGGGAGGGAGGAGCTGGGAACCTGAAGGGTCACGCTCTAGGGACAGGGATTCCTGGATCCCAAGAGTCACTGGCCTGACCAAGGAAGACAGATTTGGGGTTCGGGGCTTTATGTGGCTCTGTATTGTACTGGAGCCAGACCTTGTCCCCAGGCCAGAGTTCTGGGTCCTGAGGTGGGGCTTGGAGTAGAGATGAAAAGGAAAAGGCTTAGGGGAAGCTCTGGCCTCGATAATGCCCTTTCCTCATCCCTGAAAGGGAACCCAGGGGCGGGTGCTGTGTGCAAAAGGAACCCAGAGCAGGAGGAGACTTGAGACTCATGTGGAAACAAAGAGAAAAACATACATACCAACTGAGAGATTAAAATACTGAAAACAATAAAAATAATAGAGGCTTCCCCAGTGGCACAGTGGTTAAGAATCCGCCTGCCAAAGCAGGGGACATGGGTTCGAGCCCTGGTCTGGGAAGATCCCACATGCCTCGGAGCAACTAAGCCCGTGCGCCACAACTACTGAGCCCGCGTGCCTAGAGCCCGTGCTCTGCAACAAGAGAAGCCATCGCAATGAGAAGCCCGGGCACCGCAACAAAGAGTAGCCCCTGCTCACCACAACTAGAGGAAGTCCGCATGCAGCAATGAAGACCCAACGCAGCCAAAAGTAAATAAAATAAATTAATTAAAATATATATATATAAAAAGTAATAACACTCACTTGTATGGGATTTACTGTGGCCCAGGTTCTGTGCTAAGCATTTTACATAATTATCTCATGTCTTCCTCCTACCAGCTCTAAGAGATTGGATTATTATTATTATTAATCCCATTTTACAAGTGAGAAAATTGAGGCCCAGTGAGAGAGAATCAAGATACAGATGTAAAGAGACAGGAGAGACACAACACACAGATGGAGATAAACAGATAAAGACAGGCCCAGAGAGAGAAGAGAAGGTACACAGCAAAAAAAGAAGGACTGAGAGCTGGGACTCCCAGGCGGTGGGGGTGGGGGCTTGAGGTCTGGGACTCCTGGGGCCTGGGGGAGGAAGGACCAGGGATGGGGACTCCCAGGTATGTCCTCCTCGACTGCAAGATACCAGGCTTGTTCAACCCTTCTCACTGTGGGTGCTGGGCCTGACTGAGGTCGAAAATAGTGATTAGGAGGGTACAGGTGGGTCATTATCCTATTAGGAGATGATAAGAAAATGATTCACAGGGGTGCTCCTGGCCTGGGAGGATCCTTTCCCCCATGGCCTATGTGTTCTTTGATCTGGACAGATCAGCCTCAGGGAGGATCGGAGAGGGGCAGGTCCCTCTCTGTCCCTCCCCATTGCTGCATCCCCATCACTCAGAACTGTCACTGAGGCCCACTGTGGACGCAGGTGGGCCACCCTGGGGCAGCAAAAGCTTTCTTGGTGGGTCTTCATCCCTCTAGGTCTCTCTACCTTGAACCAATGCCTGCCAGAGGTCCTGGCACATTGCAGGGGCTCAGCAAATGCTTATGGAATGGACGGACGAACATCCACATCTCTCTGTGTGGCTCTTCCTCTGTCCCCATCCGCCATCTCTCTCTGTTTTCCCATCATGTTCTTTCTCATCCTCGCCCAGGCCTGACCTGTCTCCTCCCACCTTCCCTTTCACCCTGGTGTCTCTCCTGAAGCCACTGGGCCCACCATCCCCATTAGGGAGAAACTGCAGCTCATTTTGAAATGAGTTTGTCCTACGGGGCATGTAAAGGAGTGGCTGAGAGATGAGTTCTCAAGACCCCAAATACAGGCACATCCCTGGCACCTCAGAGTCAGAAGTGTAAGATCACAGCAAACATGTGTCCTCACAACACCCGCTTGGTGTGATCTTGCATTTACACCCACACAAGCAGAGAATCCACACACGGCATGTGCAATTACCTACAAACACACACATAGGCACACAATCGTGGAATCGCTCGCACTGACAACACAAAGAAATATCCCATTCCTCATGCAAAACAGACACCCCAGTTATGCAGTTATATGCCCAGCCATAGACAGGCCATTCATCTAATCCCTACTAGGTCCATGAGCAAAGACCTGGTTTTATTCACTATTGTATCTCCAGCAACTAGAGCACCGTCGTCATCCCCATAAACACAAAAATGTTTCCCATGGTCCAGGTGCAATTCTTTACATGGATTAACTCGTTTAATCCTCTCAGCAACTCTATTCCCAGCAACCCATCTTGTAGATGGAAAAATTGAGGTCCACAGAAGTTTAGTGGTTTGCCCAGGGTTTCACAGCCATTCAGAGGCCATCAAGATTTGAACTAAGGTTTTCTGGCTCTGGAGTCCAGCATACAAAGCTACCACTCAAAAAATAATTCCTGCCTTAATCTAGTCAGAATTAGGGAACTTTCACAACTGAGACCACACCCAAACACAGATGCACAGTAAGGAGAATCACAGGAGGGCAATACAGACACGCAAATAGAAAAGACCTCCTCACATGTCATACCCCAGAATGCGGGAACACGCAAAGAGAGACACATTGTGACAAACCCCACACAGATGCACAGCACCCGGAGAAGCACACACCACACAAAAGAGATACAACACACCCAAACCCAGACACGGTGACGCATCCAGAGCTCCGAGTCCCTCCTGTTCCGCTCCCAGCCCCGCTGGGCTGGCCCTGGAGGATGCAGCAGGCTTACAATGGGAAGGGGGCCACCTCACTTGCCTGCTCAGCCAGACCGGTTCCGCCAGTGCCATAGATGGCACCACCCGCCTTGTGAAACCCACGTTGGGCAACTGTACCCTGAACTGGCCTGGACACCTGAATTCTGGGGAGAAAGAGGCTGGGAGCCTGGACTCCTGGGTTCTGAGGGAGTAGGGGCTGGGTACCTCATTCATGGATTCTAGGGGAGGAGAGGAGTGGGAGTGGGACCTGGAGTCTGAGGAGGGATTCCTGGGTTCTGGGAAAAGACCCAGGGACGTGGATTCCCCTCTTTGAAGGTAAGTTTCCAGATTTAGCAAATAAAAATACTGGACACCAAGTTAAATTGGAATTTCAGATAAACAGCAAATACTTTTTAAGTATAAGTATGCTCCATCCAATACTTGGGACATACTTATACTAAAAAAGTATTTGTTGTTTATCTGAAATTCTAATTGAACTGGACATCCTGCATTTTATCTGGCAACCCTATTTGAGGGGGATGCAGGCCAGAAGCCTGGAGACGCTGCCATGCTCACTCCTCAGCCCCCAGCTCTCCTCTTCCTGCCACTGCCCTCCTCCTCACCCCCAAGCAGGCCACCTCACAGCTTTCCCAGTCCTGATTTCCTCACGTACATGAGTTTCTGTATCTATCTAATTGGGGCCCTCAGGCTGTGTCAGAGTTGGGAGAGGAAACTTGAGGACAACTCAGGTTGTCATCTTGGGAGCCCTAGGGTCTGACCCTGAGTCACCTGCAGCCCATGGTCTGGACAGCTGGGGGATGGGGCTCTGTGGCTGCCTCCATAGGGCAAGCCTCAGGATGGGGAGAGATGCTGAGATAGGACGCAGAGACTTCAGGATAAGGACACTGAGACACAGAGCTTGGGAAGAGAGACTCAGAGATGAGGAGACAGAGAACCAGGAGAAATTTGGAAACAGATCTGCAGAGATAAGGAAAGAAGGAAAGGAGAGATTCAGAGCCAGAGAGACAAAGATGTGGAGATGGGGGAGGGGGAGGGGTGGGGGGACAGGGACCCTAGAACAGAAGGGGGCAGAAGATGTTTCCCAGACATGCAGGCTCCCGGACCAAGTGATGGACACTGACAGACAAGACGCTGAGTGCTGCCCTTACGTCTGGGGACAAGGACAGCAAGCCATCTGGGTGGTGTCAGGAAATCAAGGATTGCGGGGGGAAAGCTGGGATCCCAGACCAGCAGGGTGATCCACCTCATCATCCCATACTCATACCCAGTGTGGTGACAGCACCACCTTCTCTGCAGCCGACACCCCAATTTTCTGGTGCCTCCTACATTTTTGGAATGACACCCGTGGTGGGAACCCCACCCAGCTCTAATTCTGCTTCATTCACTGAGTCACCTCCAACCCCGCCAGACCTGTTGAGGGGAGACTTTGGTGACTCAGGCCTCCAGGCCCCCATCTCTTTCATCTCCCAGGAAGCCAGCAGTCTGGGTATTCCAAGACCCCTACCCCACGCAGGGATGAAGCCTAGCTTAACCCCAAGAGTCTGGACGCCCAGCCCCCTCCTCCCTCAGACCCAGGCGTCCGGGGCCCCAGTCCTCTGCTCTGTTAGGACTGAAGTGTCCTAGACCACATCCACCTCCCTCAGGAACCAGAAGTTTCTCAGTCCCCAGCCTCCTCCCTTCCCAATTTGGAGTTGGGTGAGGTGGGTTTATTTACTTTGGTTCCAGCATGGGTCACCCCCAAAACACACTGCCCCCCATGTGCCCGGTGGCCCTGAATGGGGGCACAAAGCCCCTTCTCCCCGGGAAGTCGGGGCCTCACTAAGGATGGTGGGAGGGGGCCCAATGGGATCCCACTCCGCACTCTCCTGCACCACCGGCCTTTCTCCTCTCCCTGTTTCCCTTCCCTCTAAGCCTTGGTGTGGCCAGTGGCTGGCGCCTCCAGTCACCTGACCCTCCACCTTTCTATCTTTGTGTCTTTTTTCTGAACCTCTTCTCCCCCTTGTTATTTCTCCCCAGATCTTTGTGCCTCTCTGTCTCGGCATCTCTTTCTCTCTCTCTCCATGTCTTCTCATCTTATCTCTCTCCATCTCTCTGAATCTCCTTGTCTCTCTCTCCCCTCTGGGCCTCTCCTTCTCTCTCTGTCTCCCATTCCCTCCCTATCTCTCTTGTCTCTCCCTCTCTTTTGGTGTCTGTACAGCTGTGCCCCTTGCACCTCCCCTCAGCCTTCTCTCTCCATCTCTCGGTCTCTCTGCCCACTTCCCTTTAGACCTCTACTCCCAGCTCCTCATCCTTGGACCCCTTCCCCCACGATTTCCTTGGTCCTCTGAGGCCAGGCAGGAGGCAGGAGAGGGGGATGAGGGATGGAGAAGGAGGAAGGGGAAGTCCCAGTGTGGGGAAGAGGGTCAGACAGACCGGCTTGGCTCCCTGGGCATCTCTGTCAGAGCCCCACCCAGGGCCACGTGGCCCGCCCAGATATAAGCAACTCAGTTCCCAGTTGTCACCCACACCTCTGTCTCCATCATCGCCGTAGCAGTCCTGCAGGTAGGAGCATCTGCCCACAGCCTTCTGCACAAAGGTTGGTGCCTCTGCTCTGTTCTCCCCCCACCCAACTCCACTCACATCTCTCTGTCCCCTTACAAGTCTCTGTTTACCTCTCTGGACATCCCTGTCTTTCTCAATATCCCCTGTGAGTTGAAGTTGGAAGTTCTGGGGGCCAGTACCCCCTCTACTAACCCTCTTGGCTGGGCCATCAGATGTGAGGCATTTCTCTTCAGCTCACTGAGCCTCAGTGTGCTGTCTGTGAAATGGGCTTGCAGAAAAAGAGTACTGGGCAGGTGTGACTGTTACTGGTGGCATCTCTATAGGCACCTACCTCTGATCTCTTTCTCCCCTTGTCTCTGACTCTGCCTGTCTCTGTCTCTTGGTCTTTCTCTCCAGCTCTGCCTTTGGTATGAGGAGGTTTCTCTGGGGTCTGTGGGCAGCTGCACAGAGATGGGCGAGTTTCTCGCCCCCAACCCCATACAACCCTATCCCACGTCTCTCCTAGCCGGCAAGCTGATTTGGCCTCTTTCTCCCCAGCTTCCTTACCCCTGAGAACCCAGCCCCCAGTGCCCCTGCCCCTTGCCCTGACCTCCCCCAGTATCCAGCATCCCTTGGACAGATTCTGACGCTGTCACCACTGCCACCTCTACTGTCCCCAACGGCCACCTCCTCAGGGCCAGCAAGATGCAATTTGAGATGCACGACAACGTGAAAGGCAAAGGTGGGATTGCTGGATGGAACCACAAACCTTCCAGCCCCCGGAACATGGCCACTTCCTTCCCCTGGGCGCCCTGGCTTCGAAGACAGACAGCGCCTACTTGCACCCCAGAAGCCCCGACATGCAGGGACCCAGCTCCCCAGGCCCAGGCGTGGAGGAAGCGGCGGCACGTCTCCGCCACGCCCACATGTGGCACCAACCTTCCCTAGACTTGCAGGCTCCCCGCCCACCCCACCCCCAGCTGAACCAGTTGTGCAGGAGGCACCAACAACAGGGACAGACTGGGGCGTCGATGCCCAGATGTGGCATAAAGAACGGGGGAGGCACAGTGGTGTCCCCTCAGTGGGCGGCCTGGTGGCCTCGCCCGGACTGCATAGGTGCAAGGGCCCAGGAGGTGCTGCGAAGCTGCCCGCTGACCCCCGTCTCCCCCCTCCGCAGCCATGTCCTACCCAGTGACCAGCCAGCCCCAGGGTGCCAGCAGCTGCTACCAGACCCAGCCCTGTGACTGGAACACCACTCTCATGGACTGCTGCAATGACATGCCCATCTGTGAGTGCCCGCCGCTCCCTCCCCAGGCCCGGGGAAAGAGCGGGAGGGGAGCGAAGGTCACCCCCAGCCCCTTCCTCGCCCTACTAACCCCACTCCCCGTTTCCTTCCTTGGGCCCTGAATTCCCAGTCTCTAACCCTCATGCCTTCCTGGGACGCCCGACACTCCCTAGGATCCCGGCCTCACACCTTCCAACTTCCACTGGGACCCTCAACGTCCCCCTTGCACCCTCACTTGTCTTCCTTAGGGCCCCAACTCCCCCTTCAAACCCTATTTCCCCATCTTGAAACCCCACTCTTCGGACCCCTAATTCCCTCTGGGACCCTCACTTCCACCAACACTCAGCTGCCTCTGGGCCCCTCAACCGCGCGCCGCGGACCCCGCCTCGCCCCTCCCCGAGGCGGAGCCGGCCGGTGGCACCCTGTGGGCCCCGCCCTTAGAGCCCCGCGTCCCCTCCAGGTCTGTGCGGCACTTTCGTCCCTCTGTGCCTCGCCTGCCGCATCGCCGACGACTTCGGCGAGTGCTGCGGCACTCCCTGCCTTCCCGGAAGCCTGAACTCCCTGCGCACCGGCATGCGCGAGCGCTACCACATCCAGGTGCGCGCCGGCCCCGGGACCCGCAGGAGCCGAGGGCTGGGGACGGGCCTCCTGGGATGCAAGTTAGGGCTGCTAACCTCTTTCTCCCACCCTCCAGGGCTCTATCGGGAAAGACTGGGCGGCCCTCACCTTTTGTTTGCCCTGCGCCCTCTGTCAGATGGCGCGGGAACTGAAGATCCGAGAGTGAAGACGTTCCCCTCACCCTTCTCCTTTTCCACCCGTCACGCCTGCCCTCCTCCGCCTTCTCTTGGGAGGTCCTAACCCTCCGCCCTATCCCGCCACCAGAAATGCACCCACAATAAAAAAAAAACCTAAAAACCAATTCCGCCTACATCCTTTTTGTCCTAGGGAAGGAATCTGGGTGGAGAAGGAGGTTTGGTGAGGGAGGCGGGGACACAGGGAACATGCCTAGGTGTGGAAGGAGTTCCAGAGTCGAGTCAGATGCTTGACCCGGATCTGCTCCGTACGACATTGGCAAGTCTCTTCCCTCACTAAGCCGGGGAGTCCTCACTAACAAAGTAAAACCACCAACTCCCTAGCTGCCTACCTGAAGCTCCGCGCAGAGCCTGAAAATAAGCAAAACCAGAAAGGCTGTCTGGGGACTGTCCAGGTAATAACCATTCAAAGAAAAAATTAGGAGAGTCCCCCTGATCATTCAATACCTATGGACTCTTGGCCTGCACACAATCCTAACAGATGTGGAGGCTCTCTGTCTTCAAAGCACACAACTGTCAGGTTTAAAACTCTCTAGAGCTGAAAGGCAGACTCAAAGATCATACAATTCAATCCACCCCCTTTACTGAAAAGCAACTAGCAGATTAGAAAATGTTTGGGTCTCAAAGTTGGACAGACCTGGGATTCAATCTTGACTCTTGCCACTTACCAGCTGTGTTCTCTTAGTAAATTAATAAACCTTTCTGAGTCTGTTTCTCCCTCTGAGGATAATCCCTAATATGTCATATGGCTACCGTGAGAGCAAGAGATGGAACAGATGGAAAGGCCAGAGTCAATTTAACAAACTGTTGTTAATATTATTAGATTATGTAATAATTTATAACTATTCTAATATTAATATATTATTTGTATTATTTGCTATTCTTCTGTGTGTATTCAACCATCGAGTGACATTCTTCACTTGGAATGTCTAATAAGCATCTTAAGTTTAACGTGTCTAAGACCTGACCCCTGATTCCCCACCGCCCCCAAGTCTGCTCTTCCCACAGTCTTCCTCATCTCAGGAAATGGCAATCCCCATCTCTTCTGTTGCCCACTTTCTCTCTCACCCAGTGTCCAAACTGTCAACAAATTCTGTTGGTTCTACTTTCAGAACAGATCCAGAATCTCCCTCCACCCCATTCTACTGAGCCTCCTTGTTCCAACCACCCTCCTCTTTGGCCTAAACAAATGCAGTGCCTCCTCACTGGGCTTCCTGCCCTAACTCCACCCTTTTAGTCTCTTCCACACGGAGAAGCCCTGTGGCCATCTGAAATAGATCACATGCCTCCTGTGCTCAGAACCCTCTGACGGCTCCTCCTGCACGTCGTAAAAGCCAGAGTCCTCACGGTGGCTCAAGGACCTGCAAAATCTGCCTCTTATTCCCTCTGTGACCTTACCTCCTCTTTATTCTCTCTACTCCACGAGTCTCTTTGTTGTTTCCCTTAAGATGTTAGGCACACTCCCACGTCAGGATCCTTGCACTGGCTGTTCCCTCAACTCGGAATTCTCTTTCCTCAGATGTCCCTATGGCTCACTCTTTCACTTCTGCTCACATGTCATCTTAAGAGTGAGGCCCGCCCAGGACTTCCCTGGTGGCACAGTGGTTAAGAATCTGCCTGCCAATACAGGGGACATGGGTTCGATCCCTGGTCCTGGAAGATCCCACATGCCGCGGAGCAACTAAGCCTGTGCTCCACAACTACTGAGCCTGCACTCTAGAGCCCGCGAGCCACAACTACTGAGCCGATGTGCTGCAACTACTGAAAACCATGCTCCTAGAGCCAGGGCTCCGCAACAAGAGAAGCCACTGCAATGAGAAGCCCCTGCACCGCAACGAAGAGTACCCCCAGCTTGCTGCAACTAGAGAAAGCCTGCACGCACTGACAAAGACCCAACGCAGCCAAAAATAAATTTTGAAAAGAAGAGTGAGGCCCCCGCTTCCACCTTACATTAAATAGCAAGTACCTACCTCCCCATCCCCCTCCTTCACCGCCTTGTTTTTCCAGTCATTTTTCAACATACCGAATCTTTTATTATTTGGCTCCCCACTGGCTTGTCAGCTCCATGAGAGCAGGGACCTTGTTGACGGCTATATGTCCAGAACAGTGTGGAGCCCAATAGAGGTGGAGACAATGTGTGATCACAGGTGGGAGACGTTGGCTTAGAAAAGGCAAGAGATTTTAGAGGTAATACATGGGGGCAATGGAAAGTCAGACAGGCTTGTGTCGGAATCTGGACTCGTCTACTAATCTGCCCTGAGCTTTAGGCAAGGGACTTAACTTCCGAATCTGCAGAATGGGGGAACATGCCCATACCTCCCAGCTGTGATGTTGGGAAGATTAAAAGACTCATGCCAAGCACCCAGCACAGTGCTGGAGTTCTGTAGGCCCTTGGTAAAATTTCTCCCCTTTTCCTGAAGTCCCTAGGGCATCAGTGGCCACACATGGGCTAGAATCCAGGTCCCTAGCATCCCGTGTCCAGGCTTTCTCTCACTTCACCACAAGCCCCTTGCATTCGGGTGTGCGGGTACCAGGGAGAGGCAACCGCTGAGGGGCTGACATGGAAAAGGAGGAACACGTGCTGTGGGGCACTGGTACAGGGGCATCTGCATAGCAGTGACAGGAGCTGGAGTGAAGGTGGCTCTGTGCCCCAGAGCAAAAGTCCAGTCATTGCAAACGCTCTGCTCAGCAAGGCAAAGCCACAGGGTGACTGCTAATAAGAGACCTTACCAAAGGGTCCAAACACAACATGGAGTCTTTTTTTTTTTTCCTAAGCATTTAGCAGGACCTGGCAGAGGGCCAGCACTTTTGTTTATTTTATTTATTTTTGGCTGTGTTGGGTCTTCGTTGCTGTGTGCGGGCTTTCTCTAGTTGCAGCGAGCGGGGGCTACTCCTCGTTGCGGTGAGCGGGCTTCTCATTGCGGTGGCTTCTCTTGTCGTGGAACACGGGCTCTAGGCACGCAGGCTTCAGTAGTTGTGGCTCACGGGCTCTAGAGCACAGGCTCAGTAGTTGTGGCGCCCGGGCTTAGTTGCTCCGTGGCATGTGGGATCCTCCCGGACCGGGGCTCGAACCCGTGTCCCCTGCATTGGCAGGTGGGTTCTTAACCACTGCGCCACCAGAGAAGCCCCCATGGAGGAGTCTTGAAGAACCACCTTAACTCTTTTCTGGTTATGCGGGATGACCCCACTGGCCTCAGGACTCCCTGAGGCAGCATGTCCCACTGCTAGTTAGCTCCCCAGTTGGGAAATTCTGCCTTGTCCGGAGCAGAAATTGGTCATTTGGAACACCTACTCCTAGTGTCCACTCTGTGCTGAGACAGCTAGGTCAACTTATGCTAAATAAAGCAGTCCTTCCTTGGGAGGTGGAAGAGCCTGGTGGTCAGGAACGTGGATGTGAGAGTCAGGTCTGGGTTCAAATGGCAGCTGTCACTCAACAGCTAAATAATGTCTATCAACTTCTGTCTTCTCATCTGCAAGATGGGGATTACATGGTACCTACCTCATAGAGTTGATTGTTGGAAAGATCATGAAAACATCAAGCGAGCCATCTGGCATTAGTATTCAGTAAAATGTAAGCTCACAGTCACGTCTTGGAGGTTAGGTACGACTATCAGCTCATAAAGGCAAAACGTGTGTGGGCAGAGTAATCCCTGAAAATTCCTTAAATTGCTCATAAAGTCTGAAAATACTATGATATTCACAGGCCACACTGGAGACCCACGGGCCCCCTAAATCCAACACATCGTCATGGCCTTGGCTCAGTATCAGATGAAGCAGCCGGTCTGTACCTAGGGGCTGGGTTGTAAGTACACTGTGGAATGCTCCCAGCAAGACTCCCACACTGAGCGAGGCCCACTGACGGGATGGAGATCTCCCACTCCCACCTTCCCTCACAACAGGCCTCTTGCTTGGCCGGGGGACTGGCGGATAAAGGTTCCCAGGATGCTTTTGGTTTGGGCTGAGAATCTACTTGAATTAGAGAAGAATCACCATGCTAGGGCCTCATCTCAGTCTTTGCGCTGCCTGAATTCTCTTACGTCAGGGGCCAGAATAAAACCCAAACCTGGGACCAAGGCAGTCTGTTTTCCTTCCTGAGACGAGCAGGGGTCTCCTTGTGACAGGGATCTGGGCAAGGGTCAAAGGCCTCACTGTCCTCATGTCCCCTCAGTTCATCCCTCCTGGGGAACAGGAGCTTCTGTAGTGGCACCACCCCCGCCAGGAGAGACAGTGAAGAGCCAGGCTCAGGCCACGTGGCTTGGAGGGGGCACCAAGATAAGGACATTTATCTGATTTAACCAGCTCTCAGGTGCTGGGTCAGAGAGCCAAGACGGCCCACCTGCTGCATACAGACAGCACTTGGACACTGGATCTTCCCCACACTATTTGTTGCTTTAATTGCTCCCCCTCTTTCAGACGGCCTCTGATGGCACACATGGTCTCAGACGGAGAGGAAGACACAGGGCCCAGCTCCCCAGGGTCCAAAAAAACAGCTGAGGGATGGAGTCTTGGGAAAGGAGGAGTCCCAAGTTCAAGATGGTTAGGATGGGGTGGGGGGCAGAGGCGGTCCTCAAGGGGCAGAAGGGCTCAGAAGTCCAAGGTGGTGGCTGGGGTGAGGGTAGGCCCTGGGGAAAGGCCAGATGCTGCTTCAAGGCAGCGTTGTCTGGGAAGAGAGCTGTATGTCGAAAACTCTGCCATTTCTATTCCCAACCCTGGTGTCCCCCACCCAACCCTGCCTTTCCTGGGGCGGCATCTCAGGCAGGGGCTTTGTCTCCTTATGCCCCCTCTGAGCACAGTGACCCTGGTCCTGGGGTCAGGTAACACCGCCTGAGCCTCGTCCCCCCAGCCTAGTGGTGGCGGCAGCAGCACCCTGCTCTGGCTCGCCCCTGGGCTGCCTCACTGTCCCATCTCTTCTCGGCAGCGTCCCTCACCAGTACGGCCAATCCCCGCACTCAGCTCCCTTTGCTGAAATACTCCGGGTGACTCTGTTTCCCTGGTTGGACCTACCCGAAGAGATGTCTCTAAAGGGGATCTTAGGTCTAAAGCTGGACTCCTGGTCTCCCCCCCAACAGCTCCAGTCTGCCCGGTCTTTATAAACCCACCTTCCACCCACAGTTTGGGCCACAAAGTTGGGGTCAGCCTGGATTCCTTCCCTCCCTCGCTCCGACGTCCACACCATCGTCACATCCTTCCACCCACAGCCTGCACCTGTTCCCGACTCCTCTTCTCACGGCCACTTCCCTGATCTGGCCCATCTCTTGTCCCCCCGCAGCCGCTCTCTCACCGTCTCCAGTCCACTCTCCACACAGCTGCGTGACCTCTTAAATACATCGGGTCCTGTCATTCTCCCTCCTAAAACTGTCTGATGGCCGCCCAATGCCCTGAGAATAAAACCCCAAACCCTATGTGTGGCCCACAGGCAGGCCCTGGGTGATCCGCCCCCTGCCTGACCCTGACCTCATCTCCTCTTCACACTTGGTCTGGGTCACACTGGCCAGCTTTCCTATCCTTCCAATAACAGAAGGTGGTTCCCGCCTCAGGGCCTTTGTCCTTGCAGTTCCCTCTGCCTGGATCCCACTTTCCACAGCTCTCCCCACAGCCAGTTTCCTTCTTAAAGTCTAGCTTCGCACAATGACCAACTGACTACCCCGAGGTTCCTCACAGCCACGTCCCGTTGCCACCTCACGGCACTCGTCCCATTCGCAGTGGCCTGACTCATCTGTGTGTGCGCGCGTGTGTGCGTGCATGCCGACGGTCTCCCTTCGCTAGAACCTAAATCCCACGAGATCAGGGAACCTTGGCTGTCTTGGTTCCCGCTCTGCCCAGTGCCTTCAACAGTGCCTGGCACATAGTAGGTATTCAATAAATAATTGTTGAATGCAGAACAAAGAATGCCCTGTCTGGGGACCCCACCCCACACCCCCACACCCCCACCCCCGCCCAGGGGAAGGAAACCAGAGGTCTCTGAGGACACAGTGTCCCAGGTGGAGGGGCCCCAAGTCCAGGGCGGCCCCCTCAGGGGACTCCACTGCTGTGGCTGAGGGTCCCACCACGGGTCAGAGGGACATGCTGGTGAGGTTGTCCTGGCTCAGCAGTCCCTTCCGGCCTGCACCAGCCCCGTGCCCACCGCCCCCAGCACCCCCGCTCCCCCCACAGTACTCATGCAGCCTGTGCCGCAGAGTGACAAGGGCTGACCCCAGGCAGGCGCCGTTGGGTGCGTGGGGCCCGCCAGGCAGCTGGAGCAACAGGGTGGCCACGCCGGCCATGCCATCTTCAGTGGGCTCGAGGGTGATAGGCCCGGCTCGCAGGCCGGCAGTGGTGGCGGGGATGGCTGGTGGGCAGCAGCTCCCTCCCACGGGTCCCCAGGGCCCACTGGCCCCCGTCAGCAGCAAGGGTGCCAAGAAGGGCTCAGAGCGGCGGAAGGCGGGTGGTGGGAGCCCGGCCGGCTTCCAGGCGGGGGCCGGGGCAGCAGGGTCGGGCGGGAAGCAGACGGTGACCTTGGCGAAGGGGCGGCTGGCCATCTTGGTCATTTCTTGCAGGTGCCGGCGCTGTTCCTGCCGCTGATCCAGGGCCTGCTTGGCCTTCCAGAGCAGCACGCAGAGTGAGAGGAAGAGGAAGAAGCAGGAGAAGAAGACGGAGAAGAAGACAAACAGGTCGATGTGGGCCTGGTCCTGCCGGAAGAAGAGCAGGCCCTGCGAGTCGGCCGAGCCATTGGCACTGGGTCCACTTGGGTCTCCCACGCCCAGCAGGAGCAGGTAGAAACGGCTGGACTTGAGAGTGTGGTGCTCGTGCGGGTAAGTGATGACCAGCCGGTCCCGCACGCCACGGACCACCAGCACCACGGATGGCTCCGTCACCGTCACGTAGGTGATCAGGCCCCGTGGCCACACCTCCCGCACTCGTGGCTCCGTTGGGGTGGCCGGCCCACCTCCGGCCCCGGGTCCCCCCAGATCCCCAGCCCCCCGGGGCCCACCGTCAGCAGGGGGTGGGGGGGCTGGGGGAGGCGGTGGTGGCTGGATGTGTACGGTGTGGACGCCAGTGTCGGGGGCCACACGGACCACGAAGGTGTCATAGGAGGTGGAGACGTAGAGGTCCACGGCGCCAAAGGTCACGTCCAGCGTCAGGCGGATGTCCACATTGGTGAACTTGGGCTGCACGCCGAAGAGGACCGTGCGGCCGGGGCCCAGAGCGCGGCGCTTTGGCTCGTGGAAGCAGTTGGTCTGGGACGTGGGGTCCAGGCAGTACTCCTGCTCCACGGAGATGAGGCGGTAGCACTGCTGGCCACCCAGCGGGCTCCCGTGGAATGACTCCCGGCACTTGGCACACTGCGGGCAGGGTAGGGAGTGGAAGTGGCCATCAGAGCTGAACTCAGTGTCCAGCTCTCCTCCAAGGAGGACTGATATTTTGTACCTACTGCTAAGTAGCCCGTGCCCTGGGTTTCCACAGTGTCCCAGCAGCTTCCTTGTGACCCCCCTGGATTTCCCTGACACAGTGTGGACACTAACAGCATCCTACACTCCAGCACTGCTGTTCCTGGTGTCACCCCAGTGACCACAGCACCCTAATGGCAAGGCCCCTGGAACTCTGAGGCACAGCAATGAAGAGCTCTGTTGAATCCTGGCTCTACCTCCTCACTAGCTGTGTGGCCTTGGAATAGTGACTTAACCTTGCTGAACTGGAGATTCTTCCTCTGTACACAGATAGTAAACACTACTGAAATCACAGGCCCAGCACAGGTGAGCCAGCCTTGCCTGCTAGCCTTGCTGTTTCTGGACTATATTGGGTAGGTCCTGCCTCAGGGCCTTTGCACTGGTTGAGTCTCTGCGTGGATCGCTCTCCTGCCTTCCCCGCCCCCCGCCCCCCGCCCCCCATGTTTGAATGTCTTTACTCAAGTGTCATATTCTCACTGAGGCCTTCCTTGGCCACTGTATCTACCATTTCCGTTCCCAACATTTCCTAGCCCTCCTTTCTGCTTAATTTTCCTCCTTACTGCTCATCACTCACACACTGCATGTCTGACATATTCATTTGTTGGTTGCTGGACTCCTCCATGAATTCCCTGAGGACACAACATTTCGCCTGTTTTGTTCCCTACTGTGTCCCAGTGCCTTGCACAGTGCCTGGAATATATTAGGTGCTCAGTAAACAGGTGTTGAGTGAATGAGTTGGCTGGATAATAGCTATTTTGATTCCTGTAGTCCAGTGGAAACCACTCAATCTCTGAGATTGACCAGGGTCAGTCCAAGCTCCAAACCCAGCCAGCTGTCTGACCTGGGACAAGTCTCTGAGCCTCCTTTTGCTCTTATGCCCACAGCTCACCGAGGCCCTAGCACGGCCTTCATGAGCCTTCCATGTCTGTGCTGTCTCCACTGTATCTATGGCAGGCACTCCTTACATACTAACCACTACTGCTATCATTAGAAGCTAAAGAAACTGCTGTTTCAGAGCTACCCACAGAGCTGCTGGAGGAGGAGGTCTGAATGAAGCTCTGAAGTTGTCTGTTTTGACAAAGACCAATGGGCCTTTTGATTATGCATCAAGCAAGCAAAAATTCTGGGGACTTCCCTGGCGGTCCAGTGGTTAAGACCCCGAGCTCCCAATGCAGGGGGCACGGGTTCGATCCCTGGTTGGGGAACTAAGATCACGCATGCCGCACGGCAAGGCTGAAAAAAAAAAAAAAAAAAAGAAAGCAAAAATTCTGGTCTTGGATGGAAATGTTAGGGGTCACTAAGGCTTGTGAAGCTCTGTCGTCATTTTGGGTGTAGTCGCATCTTTGCCAATAGATGGGTAGGGAGACTGAGGCAAGCAAGGGATTCCCTCTTCCTTCTGGAACTAGAGAGAAGGTAGGTGGGTGGGGTGGTAGGAGCTGTATTCCAAGGAAGGAACATGGAATATCCCCTCTGTGGGAGGTGAGCCTGCAACACAGTAACCAACGAGGCAGTCAGTACGGGGGCTCCAGGAGCCCCCCAGCTGAAGAAAAGGGATATGGACTCAAGGGGAATTTGCATATGGGTATTAGTAATAATATGAGATCCCCTACTGGCCCCAAGTGATCAGGTGAGGGCCACCACTTGAGCAAAAACTTGCCTGAGAATGAAGCCAACCCAGAGGAAAGCAGAGTCAAGATCCAGGGAAAGAAGGACTCCTGACTGCATTGTGTGAGCACCCCGATCTGGCCATTCCTGAAGTGGACTCCAGACCTCAGTTTGGAGAGCCAACACATTTTCTTTTTTGCTTAAGCCACTATGAGATGAGTTTTCTGGCATCTGCAATCTTTAAGTTGTGACTATCCGTAATGGAGTCCGTCTCCTCACCCCCACCGCCCACAAGAGGCTCATTTCTGGGTTCCCAGCATCACCGCCCGGGTCCTGAAACTGACTAGGGCTCAGGAACAGTCCATCAAGTTGACCTTGATCCCCAAGACCACAGATATCGGAACCACGCTGTCAGTCCTGCCCGGGCCAGGCTACCTCATCCCAGCTCTGACCTCCTCTGGGCATGGGGCCCTTGGCCCATAACTTGCTTCTCCAGCCGCACCTGGTACTTGTAGCAGTCTCGGCGGTCATTGGGGGAGCTGCCCTGGCACGTGCCCGTCTCTGTGTTGTTCTGACACGGGCAGCCTGTCCCGTCCTGCTCGTTACATGTGTCCGCATGGCCATTACACTGACATCTGAAGAGAGGGAAGAAGACAGGGGTTATAGAGCTCCCATGACCTACAGGGCCCCAGGCTGGATGCTGCAAACATGAGCTCCAATCCATGAGGCCAGAAGAGGAAACTGAGGCTCACAGAGGTCAAGCCGTTGACCCCAAGGCCACAGTGTTGTTCAGTGGCAGAGTCAGGATTAGAACCCAGGATGGACGGACTCCAGGGCTTACTGACCATTCAGAAGGAAGGGGGTGGAATGGGGAGCCTGTCTTGAGGCCTCTCCCTCAGGGCCCTCTCTCTTTGCCCAAGAGTCTCCACCAGGGCTGCTCGGTAGCCTGCGTTTCAGCACTGGCCTGAGGGAGAGGGTCTCCCACCTCAGTCTAGTTCATCGCCCCCAACCCCCGCCTCAGGGGATCTCATCCTTTCCCGACTGAGGGCAGAGGACCGGGGAGAGGAGCCTGGCTCCCAGAGCTATTCCTACTGAGCGGGGCTAAGGGTTCCTGGCCCCCCTTCCACTTACTTGGTGCACTTCCCATCGAGGAGGAAGTAGCCATGGAGGCAGCTCTCACATTTGTCCCCATAGCTATTATTCTGGCAGTTCACACACACGGCCTCGTCTTCACTAGGACCCTCTGTCACCCAGTTTTCGATCTGGCCAAGGAAGGACAGGGTGATCACAAAAAGGCATGGACCAGCCCCTCCTCCCTCAGAGCCAGGAGTCCAGACCCCAGCAGCCTCCTCCTCCCTCAGACTAGGAGTCCAAGCCCCCGGCCCCCTCCTCCTTCAGACCCAGGAGTTCAGGACCCCAGCCTCTTTCACCTCATCTGGATCCAGCGAGTACTTCTCCGGCTCCCTCCTGGCCATTTCAAGCTCCTTCCTGGAGACGCAGACCTGGCTGTTGCCCCGGCAAAAGGCGTGGCAGGGCCGGCAGGTCCCGCCCCCCACGGCTGAACCCACGAACAGGGGGAGGCACTGCTCACAGTGGCTGCCCTGGAAACCAGGGAAAGGGCGGTCAGAGGGGGTGAAGAGTCACAGCCGGTGTGAGAGTGGGGGAAGGTTCTGAGAGCACCAGGGGAGGGCAGCAACGGCGCAGGCATTTGGCTTGGGCAGTCCCAGCCCAGCTGCCATTTAGCCCTCCGCCTTCACTTGCACACCTCCAGTGATGGGGCTTCACTCCCTTCAGCCCCAAGTGTTGAGCTCAGAAAGCCCTTCCCCACAGGATTCCAGATGCTCCTCCACGTGATCCCCCCTCCCTGGTCCAGTACTAAATCTGTCCTGCTATCCAGGGCCCTGGATAGCGGCTCCTCTGTGATACAGACCCAGACGGTGTCCCCAGGGTCCTCTCGTACTCCCCTGGGATAGGGCCAGGCCCCCTCCTCCCTGTGCCTAGCTCACTGGGGCTTGGAAGGAGGCTCAAGATGCCTGAGTGTCGGCTCAAGGCACAGAGGCCCGGGGCGAGGGCCTGAGGTCCCGGACGGACACCTTGGTGTGATTGTGGCAGAGCAGGCAGTGGTCGCGGGCCCCCACGCCGGCGCACTCGCTGTGGCGGTTGCAGCGACACTCCGTGGAGCAGTTGTGGCCGACAAAGCCGAAGTGGCAGCGGCAGTGGTCGGGCTCCACACACGAGCCGTTCACGCAGCCCTGGGCGCACACGGGGCGGCACAGCCCCGTCACGCTGCAGGGGTGGGGCAGGAGTCAGCGCAGGGCAGCGGGCCGCTCCCTCCCAAAGGCACACCCAGCCGTCCACACGGTCCTCACCTCGCCTCTGAGGCCACCACCGGCCAGCCCACCCTCTTCACAACTAGTCCACCGCCCGGTCTGCTGCATCACTCCCCTGCCCCAGGTCCAGCCCAGCGCCTCCTCCAGGGGCGACGACCCCCTCCCCAGGGTACCCTGTTAAACTAACTGACCAACCTTGCCCTCCACGACCCAGCCCCCGCCCTCACACCCTCCTCCACACCTTGGACTATGTTTTCTTGTGTCCCACTTTGATCCATGCCCCTTCCTCTACCGCTCCCCACAGACTCTCCCACCCCACGGTCTGCCTGGCCCCGCTCCCCTCAACCCCACCCAAGCCCCCCCGTCTGGCCTGTAGCCTCACTTGTCCATGGTGTAGCCCGTCTTGCAGCTGCACTCGTAACCGTGGGGCCGGTCATGGCAGTTCTGTGTTTCGTTGCAGTCGTGGTGCCCGTTTGCACACTCGTCCTCAGGGGGGCAGGACAGGAAGGCCCAGGAGGCCCCAGGTCGCCCACATGTCAGCCCTGGCACGAGGATACAGGGCTTCACTGTGGAGGCCTCCGAACCACCTGCCTAGCCACCCGGGCCCCTGCTCCCCCTTCCCCTGAGCGCCACCTGTGAGGGCCCCCAGCGCCCCTCCACGTTCCCTGCACCAAGCCCCACGTCAGAACGCAGACAGGGGCCAGCCCCACTCACCCCATCCGCAAACCCGTCTCACCATCGCGGGGGCCGCTGAGTCCACCCTCCAGGCAGCGGCCGCCCCCATCCTGGCCCCCCCAGGCACACCAGCCGCAGTGGGGCCGCCGCAGGCACAGGGCGCACTGCGTTGCCTGAGCACAGCCCAGGGAGCAGCTCTCGGGTCCTCGGAGCAGCCGCCCGCAGCCTCCGGCCATACATCGCAGGGGCAGGTAGGAGGGGCTCAGACACTACAGGGGAGGGGAAATGGCAGAGAAAGAAGATCAAACAAACACCTCCTGGGTATCTTCCTGGATTGCACCCTCTTCTCAGAGATCTCACCCCTGCTGGCCACAACCGGGTGGACCAAAATGGACATCAGCTGGGGTCATCACATTCTCCCTCCTCGGCATTTGTAACTGCAAGTTCAGACCAGAAGTCAGGCTAGGGACATCCTTGAAACTAGATTGTGTAGACTAGGGCTGGCTGGGCCGTTTGAATGAACAAATGACAGCAAATGAAGAGAGCAGAGAGAGGCAAGAAAAGAGCAGAGACAGAAGGAAGCAGAGATGAGACTCACACACCCCAAAGACAGGCAGACAGGCAGCTTTCCGGGCTCCATCTCCAGCCCCTGGTACGGCCTGGCTGCACTCTCCACCTGGGTTACAAGAGGCACCACTGTGTCGGTATGATGAGCCCCTTTACCCACCTGGCTTGGGATGCAGCTGTTTCTTACAATCAAAGAAAGGCAATGATCCCAGGTGGAAAAGGAAACAAGCCATCAGGAGTGGGGGTGCCAGCCACAGCCTCTTAGAAAGAACATGGACCCAGCTGCTGGGGCAACAGGATCCTCCCGCCCTGGGCTGGGAAGCTGAGGAGTCCGTGGTCAGGGGCTGCAGAGCAGCTCACACACACCATCACTTATCGTGTCCTGGGACCCAGACACGGTGCTCAACGAGGTTCACACTCCTAACTTACCTCACTGTATGAGGGCATTTTATTTACGGCTTGGGCCTTAAGTAAAGTATAAGAGGAAAGAGATTAGTCTAGGCTGGCTGTCTGGAAGCACTCAGGAAGAAACAAAGCTACCCTGCAGTCCTGAAATAGAAAACCCCGACAGCTGTGGCCGGAGCTCTGAGTCCCTACGGGTCACGCCGGTGATGAGCCGAGCCTGGCTGAACTGCCAGAGCCAAATTCTCCTCCAGGTTAGGCTTCCAGATCTGAATTTAGTGCACCCCTTGGCAAACAGCGGGGCAATCTGGAAGGGGGCCAAGAGAAGCCCGAGGCTCCAGTCTGCTCAGCACTTTCTGCTGGGACCCCCCCCCCCTAGTGGCCAAATGTGATTCTGCCCAATACCATAAACTGCATTTCCTGTGTTCCTGGAAGAGATGCAGGATCCTAGCTCGTCTGCTGACATATGCCCACAGCCTAGCAAAGTGCCCGGCACAAGGAAGGTGCTCAATGAAGAATTTGGGAAAAGGACAAAGGGAAGGAGGGAAGCCGCCAGCCAGCCAGCCAGCCGGCCAGCCGGCCAGCCAGCCAGGCGGGGAAGAGAGCACCTTGTTGTCTGTCCCAGGCTCTGAGGCCAAAGGCATTCAGAAGAACAATGCCTGACTTAAAATAAGGCTGCCCTTGAGCCGAATCACAACAGGTCTGGTCTGCGCACCTGATCTGTGTTTTTAACACACCTGAGCCAACAGTTTTAACTGATTTTCCCAGAAATCAGAAGATCTGGCAGCAGCCCTCTGACACTCCCATGCAGCATCAGCTCCGCGCTCCCCACTCGGCCGCCCCACCACTCCCTCCCGCCTCACGCCTCCTGAGCTGCCTGCAGGCTCTCTGGTGTCTGGTCCCAGTCCCTGGGATCCCGATAAAGACAAACAATGGAAATCTCAATAATATTTAGGGAGGACGTGTATCACCGGAAGGACCCCAGGCCTGAGGACGAGAGGCCTCTGCTTGTTAGAGGTGCCACCGCAGGGGGCCTCTGCCCTTGCAGCCACCCTGAGAGCCCCACGGGGAGCACCCCCCACTCCCAGCCGCTGCACTGACCCTCTTGGTGTGTCCCAGACAGCGGAGGCTGGGAATCCTCCCAGTGGGCCGAACGTGGGGATGTTACTGAGTTTTTACTGAATAGCAGGTCGGGCTCCACGCTCTACATACATTCTCCCATCTAATTTGGACGACCTTCCTATGGGACGGTGTGGTATGATACAAAAATGTATCTGGCCTTTGTCCCCGGTTCCTGGTACTGAGCTACTAAAACACAAAGGGGTTCCTGAGCAGTGGGGATGTCTTTTGCTGTTTCATAAGGAACCCCTTTTACACCTGAGTTTATGCTAACGGGGTGACTTAGGGGAGTCAGAAGAAAAACCAAGTGATTAGAGCCCCACCCACTCACCCGGGGTCAGGGGAAAGATTGAGCTCTATAAAAACACTTGAACAATGAGATTCAGGGGACTTCCCTGGCGGTCCGGTGGTTAGGACTCTGCTTTCACTGCTGTGGGCTGGGGTTCAATCCCTGGTCGGGGAAATAAGATCCCGTAAGCCGCGCGGCATGGCCAAAAAAAAAAAAGAACAACAACAACAGTGAGATTCAGAGAGCTTCCAGGCTGATGAATGCATCTTCTGGGAGGGTGGCGTGTCCAGAGAAGACATGGAAACTCTGCATGCCTTGCCCTATTCATCTCTTCTATTTGGCTCTTCCTGAGTTGTATCCTTTATAATAAACCAGTATTAGTAAGTAAATGTTTCTCTGAGTTCTGTGAGCCATTCTAGCAAATTATCAAACCTGCAGAGGGGGTGGTAGGAACCCCCAATTTACAGCCAGTTAGCCTGGATTTGTGACTGGTATCTGAAGTGGGAGCAGTCTTGTGGAACTGAACACTTTAACCTGTGGGATCTGACTCTGATCTCAGGTAGATAGCGTCAGAAATTAACTGAACTGTTGAACACATAGTTGGCGTCCAGAGAACTGGAGAACTGGTTGTTGGTGTTGGAAAACACCCCAGACAGGGTCTGTTGATAGCACTCCTATTTTACCAAAGACTCGTGTGGGCTCTTGGGTTGTGAGCTGGTGAGTAATCACACCTCAGTTGGGTCTTGCACAGTCTTGCACAATAAAGATGAATGAGGAGTAGACAGACTCACAACTCTGGCCCAGTGACACTGTTTCTGGATATGAGAGCAGTAGCTGAAGCTTTCTTATCTCCTGCTGGGGATAAGGGGTGGGGCTGGGGTTGACTGCCTGTGTCTGCCACCGGGACAGCTAAATCATGCCAGGCAGAGGCATCTTTGGTTTTTTTGTTTTGTTTTGTTTTTCGGCCGTGCCGCACAGCTTGTGGGATCTTAGTTCCCCGACCAGGGATTGAACCCGGGTCCTCGGCAGTGAAAGTGCGGAGTCCTAACCACTGGACCACCAGGGAATTCCTCCCAGAGGCATCTCTGGATGGACTTTATGAGACAGCACGCACTGGGCAGCCAAGGGGTGGACTGTACCTCCCCAGACCATGCCCATGTTCAAGAATCATCTCTAGACCACAGCCATGGATGAGGGGTGGGTCTGAATGGCCGTGTCAGAAGCAGTGCTCCTTCCCTTCCCTGGCCACATCTCACTGGACCACGGCTGGACATCTAACTCGTGAGCTGAGCTGAAGTCTTCCCCGAGAATGTGAACTAACAGAAGAACACAGAGATGACTGTGGTCTCTGGAATCAGAAAGTCACATAGAGACTCCCCTGGTGGCACAGTGGTTAAGAATCCGCCTTCCAATGCAGGGGACGTGGGTTCGACCCTTGGTCGGGGAACTAAGATCCCACATGCCGTGGGGCAACTAAGCCTGCGTGCCGCAATTACTGAGCCCGTGTGCCACAACTACAGAGAAGCCTGCGCGCCACAACAAAGAGCCCGCAGGCCGCAACTAAGACCCAACGCAGCCAAGTAAATAAATAAATAAATAAATATTTTTTTAAAAAAAGAAATTCACATAGACTGAGGGTCAAGGTTTGCCAGTTGAGGCGGTGTGTGTTGATGATCAAGCCAAGAGAAACCAGAGGATGGAGATGTGCAGAAAACAGCTGAGATCAGACACCAGGCGGCCCGAGAAGGATGAAGCAACAGTACTTCCTACCTTCAGACAACATCAAATACCCCCGGTTCCTTATAATAACACCAGCTCGAGTGGGTTTCTGTTTCTTACAACCAAAACTTCTAAAAGTAGAGAGAGAAAGAGATGGAGGAGGAAAGTGGAAAGGTGTGGGAGGGAGAAGGGAGATGGTATTGAGCCATGGGAAGGATGGGGCGAGGAGAGCTTAATTGAGAGTTGGAGAGACACCAGGGCTGAGGAGTCAGGAAGGGGGCGCTGGGACATGACGGGGAGACTCACAAGGCAAGGAGAGGGACTTCCCTGGTGATCCAGTGGTTAAGACTCCACGCTTCCACTGGGGGCGCGGGTTCGATCTCTGGTCAGGGAACTAAGATCCCCCAAGCCGTGAGACGTGGCCAAAAAAAAAAAAAAAACAACAAGAACAAGGCGAAGGGACTTCCCTGGTGGCGCAGTGGTTAAGAATCCGCCTGCCAATGCAGGGGACACGGGTTCAATCCCTGCTCCAGGAAGACCCCACATGCCATGGAGCAACTAAGCCTGTGCGCCACAACTACTGAGCCTGCACTCTACAGCCTGCGAGCCACAACTACTGAGCCCACATGCCGCAACTACTGAGCCCTCATGCTGCAACGACTGAAGCCCGTGCGCCTAGAGCCCATGCTCCGCAACAATAGAAGCCACCGTAATGAGAAGCCCGCACACCGCAACAAAGACCCAACGCAGCCAAAAATGAATTTTAAAAAATAAATAAATAAATAAATTTAAAAAAAAAAAAAAAAAGAACAAGGCGAAGAGGGAAGAAAGAGATGTTGGAAGGGGAGAGAGAAGAGAAAGTGGGAAGAAAGAGAAAGTGTGATGGTGGGACCAGCCCTAAGGAAATGGAGGCGGACGTAGGACAGCGGCGGCGGGGCTGGAGAAAGGTCAGTGCGCAGCAGGGAGGAGGGCCACCGCACACCCCGCTGGGGGCAGTCAGTACCTGTTGGAGGCTGCTGCTCCAGACACAGTGCTGCCAGCCCCCGTCTGCACCCTTGGAGTCCAGGCAGGAGGTGCAGTTGGGCAGGAGGTGACAGGGCGTGGGGCAGGGCAGCGGGGGCGATGATTCCACCGGCATCGGGGACACGTTCAGCAGAGAGTGGCTGAAGCACGTCCAGTCATAGGTGGGCTGCACCGAGAGGATGCGGCGGGTCTCCCCTGGGGTTGGGGGCACACGGATTAGAAGCAGGTCCGGGCCCCCAGCCCAGCTCCTCCCTCAAACCAGGCCCCTGAGCCCCCTGCGTCCTTGGAGCAGGAATCCAGGCCCCCAGACTCTCCTCTCGGGGAGCAGGCCTCAGTGCTCACCAGTCCTCTTGAACTGCCGCGTCCACATGCACTTGCCCTCCCTCGTGCACTGCTCGCAGTCGGCCGCCCCACACACGGCCTCCGAGCAGTTCCCAGCCCAGAAGACCTCGCGCTGGTTGATGCGACAGTCATTCTCCGAGGTGCAGGACCCATTGCGCCCGATGCAGGCACCCTCAGGGCAGTTGGTACACCACTTACAGCGGGGGGCAGATGCCTGGCGGGGGGATACGGGCTCAGCGGGGTTGTCAGGGCCCCCAGCATCCCTCCAGCCTCAGCTCTTGCCACCCAATCCCAGCTGAAGAGCTCAGTGGTGCCTGAGCCATGCCCCCGCCCCCACCCCCACCCCCACCAGTCACCTCTCCATCTCCAGGCTGCAGGGTCCGGGGATGGCGGGCCAGGCACTCACTACAGGTCCGCAGGCGTCGACATTCCTCGGGGGAGTGGGGCATTGGCGAGCAGGCGGGACCACCACAGCCCAGCCTGGGGGGACATGAGGTCTGGCTCATCACATTCAGCCAGGCCCCACCCTTCCTCCTCACCCTCGCCTCTTCCTGGTGCCTCGTGGACACCGTCCTGCAGGCCCCACATATGCATCCCAAACTGCTCTCAGCACAGGCCTCCCAAAGCTGCTCCTCCCCACCTCACTTGGTGAGGGTCCCACGTCCACCTATCACCCAGGCCAGAGACACTGAACGATACCCCATGTCCTCCTGGCCCTCCAGCCATCGAGGCCTCTGCCTCCTGAATTCTTCTCCGACCGTCCCCTCCTCCTCCACCCCTGCAGCCCCCCGCCCAGTTCAAGCCTCCCCCTTCCAGGCCTCCACCTGCAGCCTCCCCTCACCACCCCCTCCTTCACAAGCCTGCCCCTGCCCTCTCCTGCTTAAACCTTCTGGGGCTCCCCATCACCCACAGTGGAGGGCCATAATCCCTTACTCAAAATCCTTGAAGGCACACCTGTTCCAGAACTTTCCAGGTTTTAGAAAAGCAGTGCGTGCACCCGCTGTGACATAACACCCCTAGCAGAGTCTGGGGGAGCACCTTAAAAATCACTCCCTTTAATATTCTCTAGTAAACATGGTGACACATACAATGGGGCAAAACAAAGCCCGTTAGTAGCCTCATACCAGTGCAGGATAACTGCGCAGTCAAGTTAGTTTGTGCTAAACCTAGGACAGCGCCTTCAGCCTCCTGATGTGTTTGGATTCCCAGACTCCAGACGAGGAGTCTCTGGAGCTGGACGGAGCCCAGTTCAGCCACAGGCACTGGAAGCCCTGTCTGAGCCGACCCACCCACCTCTCCAATCTCGTTCTTCCCCAACTCACATGGTTTCTAAAATACACCAGATACAGCCCCACCTCTGAACCCTCATGGTCTAAACTTGACTGGGTCATTTAGGGCCCAGGTCTGACTCAGCTAACCCCAGCCCACAAACAGGGCTCCCCACTCGGTGAGGTCCCCGAGCCTGCCCCTGCCTGTGATAAGCTGCCCATTTTCCCATGTGAGCTGGTCTCCTAACCAGACCATACCCTGCTGAGGCCTCCCCCACAGGCCTGGCCTGGCACAGAACCCACTTTGGAGGGCACCAGTACCACCCCCCCACCCACGTGCTGTCAGTCTCCATGGTTACCTATGGGCCTGGTCCCCGGACAGGCAGGCCCCATGGCACCAGGTACAGGCCCCAGACTGGTTACAAGCTTCGGGCGAGGGCAGCAGGTGGCAGGGGTCAAGGGGCAGGGTCAGGGCCAGCAGGCGGCCCAGGGCCACTCCCCCAAAGCCTCCTGAGATATACAGGCGACCCCCTACCGCCGCCACAGCGTGGGCCACAGACTCCTCCATTGGCGGTCCCACAGAGGCTGGGCCTGGGGAGAGACAGAAAGTTCAGAGAGAGAGAGCAGGAGACTCGAGGAAGAGATTCACACAAAGGTACCAGTCAGACAGGGATGCTGAGAGGAGAGACAGTCTAAGGAGAGCAGAGACAGACAACGAAAGACAGAGAGAAGGTAGATAAGGCCAAATAGGACAAGAGCATCAGACACAGACAGCAAGACAAAAGAGAGGGAGAGAGACACACAAACAGAAAAGAGTGGAATAAGAACAGAGACAAATGTTGTGGAACCCGGGGACTTCCCTGGCGGACCAGTGGTTAAGACTCCGCGCTTCCGGGCTTCCCTGGTGGCGCAGTGGTTGAGAGTCTGCCTGCCAGTGCAGGGGACACGGGTTCGAGCCCTGGTCTGGGAAGATCCCACATGCCGCGGAGCAACTGGGCCCGTGAGCCACAGCTGCTGAGCCTGCGCGTCTGGAGCCTGTGCTCCGCAACAAGAGAGGTCACGATGGTGGGAGGCCCGCGCACCGCGTTGAAGAGTGGCCCCCGCTTGCCGCAACTAGAGAAAGCCCTCGCACAGAAACGAAGACCCAACACATACAAAAATAAATAAATAAATTTTAAAAAATAATAAAATAAAAGACACTATGGACTTCTGCTATACTTGGACTCTTTAAAAAAAAAAAAAAAAAAAAAAAAGACTCCGCGCTTCCACTGCCGGGGGCGTGGGTTCCATCCCTGGTCGGGGAACTAAGATCCTACATGCCGCGTGGCACGGCCAAAAAAAAAAAAATGCTTTGGAACAAGACCAAGGTGGTGGTTGAACCACACTGTGAAGGTACTAAATGTCGCTGAATTGTTCATTTTACGATGACTAATTTTGTTATGTGAATTTCACCTAAATTTTTTTAAATCCTCAAAAAAAAAAAAAAGAGCCACAGAATAGTGGAAAAAATAGATTAAGAGCAAAAGAGAGTAGGAGACAGAGGGTCAGAGAGAGAAACAAAAAGCAAAGGAGACAGGCCCAGAGACACACACACACACACACACACACACACACACACACAGAGTCAGTCACTTACAATGACTGTCAAATGAAATAAAACTGCAAGATACAATCCCTTTCCAGCCTATGAACTGGAAGGAAGCACCCTCACATATGACAGTCGTTGTCTCCAGAGAATGGGATTATGGGGGATTTTTTCCTTCCTAGTTTACAAATTATCTACAATGACTATCATTACTTCATAAACAGAATTTAAAATTTTCTAAGGAAAAAGAAGGAGGGTGTCTCCGTGGGTGCTTAGATAACGTGGAGAGGACAGGAGCTTCGCTTGTGGGCCTGAAGGGGCCCAAATGACCCCTAATGAGTGAGAGTTGCAGGACAGGGCCAGGGCTCCCCCTGGTCGTCCCGGGGCCTCCCAGGGAGAGTGGCGGACTTACGGATGAGGTCGGGCAGGAGCCAGGTGTTGCAGTTGACCTGGTAGAGCAGAACATCGCTGCTGAACTCGTCAGGGTCCGAGCGCCCCCCGAGGACCACCATGGTGTCCCCTAGCAAGGCTGAGGCGTGGAAAAGTCGGGGGCGGGGCTGATGGGGAGACACACGGCAGGACGGGCTGTCAGAGCCCACAGTCGTCCGCTCTTCGTGCTCCCTCTCAGCTCACCCGCCACTCCGAACCTCCCCACGCCCCAGCCCTTTCCAGCCCACCCAATCCTAACCTTCCTCAAATCTCACCTCCTTCCTTCCGGGAAACCTCCCTCACTCCTCAGAGCCGTCTCCACAGCCATCTCCTTTCCCTGAACTCCCAGAACCCCCAAACCCCATGCAGTTCCTCAGGAACCCAGCCTCCGATGCTTGAGATGAGCCCCACATTTCCTGTGTGACCTCGCCAGCTGGGCCGGGGCGTATCCTGCTGGGGCTCTTACTTCCATCTCCCTTGCGGTCCAGCCCCAAGAAGGGCTTGGGAATATGTTTGGGAATATGTTTGTGGACGGCAAATGCAATTGTCTCTAATCAGCATACCCGGGGTTTCATGCTCTCCCACACACTGTCTCCTTTGGCCTTGAAGGCAGAAGCACAAGGAGCCTCAGTGTCCCGTTTCACAGCTGGAGAGGCCAGGAAGGGGAGGGACCTGTCACAGCCACGCCCAGAGTGTGGCAGAGCTGGGGCAGAACCCAGGCCTCTGACCTCCTGGTCTAGGATTCTTACCTCCAAGTCACAGAGGGAAGAAGGGGAGACTTGGGGTACTGGAAAGGAGGCAGAGTAGGAATCCAAGGTTCAGCCAGTCCCTGGGGCACTGGGAAAGGGGGGCCCCTCCCTCCTGCCCCCTACACTCATCTGTCTGGACCTTCTTTCCTGACCTTTGCCCCCTGAGAAGGGGCCAGCAGGCTCCAGGTGCGGTCAGGACAGTGCAGGGAGTAGAGCTCAGGGGATGGGGCCGCCAGCTCCACGTGGAAGCGGAAGCCCCCAAACACGTAGAGGGAGTCAGTGGCCTCGTGATACACAGCGGAATGACCATAGAGACCTGGGGGCGGAGGATGAGTGAGCACAGAGGCTGGGGGAAGGGCTGGTGATCAGGAACACTCCCCATCTTCCTGGGCTCCCCCTCTCAAGACCACACCACCACCCTACCAGGCCCTGAGGCCAGAGACCGGGAAGCCTTTCTCAACCCCTCCCTCTCCCTTCGGTTCTAAAGGACAACCATTAAAGAGACTCTGGGAAAGGGAAGAGAGGGAGACGGTGACCAGAATGACCTTGCGGACGGTGATCAAAGAATGTAGAAGGAGAGAGAGAGAAAGGAAAATACTTGAAGGGCACTGATCTAAGACCTGGAAGAGGGAAAATGTGACCCACTGCTACTGGGCAGGAGGTGGGCAGCTTCTCATGAAGTCTGGGAGGGGTATATAGAGAAACTGAACTTCTCAAAAGGCGGTATCCTGAGAATGTGGGTGGGTGATGGGGGTAGACAGGGAGACAACAGGTAGTGGGGGCAGTGACTGCAGACTACAGGAGTGGACAGAGAGGACGGCTGGGAGTCAAAAGCGCAGCGCCCCCTCCCCGCCACGCCCCGTCCCCAGGCCCACCTGTGGGAGGTGTCCCGCTCTGGGCTCCGGACACCCAGGTGCCGGTCGCCAGCTGGTACTCAAGCAGCTGCTGGTTGAAGCCATTTTCAGGGGAGTAACCACCCACCAGGAGCAGAGACAGGCCTCGGCGGGCAGTAAGGGTGTGACCAGCAACTGCTGGCAGCTCCACGGTCTGCGGGGCCTCGGGGATGAAGGGTGGAGGTCACGGGGGTGGGGGGGCAGAGGTCAGGGGTCATTTTGTGGGTAGAAGCAAGGCTCAGAGTTCCCCGAACTCCCCTTGAACCACTAAGGAGGTAGTGAGCTGCCTGGGGCTGGTCAGACCCCAGGCCTTCCCGCCAGCCATGGTCCCGGCAGGTGAGCAGCAGACCTCTTGCTGTTTCTGCCTGCTCAGCGTCACTTCTTCAGGTAGGAGTAGCCTGGGAGCCTTTGGGAAGCCCTTGCCCCTCGGCTCTCACTCTGGCTGCATGGGGCTGACCGCACCGGCTCCACAGCGGGCTGCGCCCCAGCCTGGAGACCAGAGCCTCGCGTCCCCTCGGCCAGGGGTTGACTCAGGAATTAAATGTGACCCAGAGCGGCCAATGAAATTCAATGCTGGGACTTGTGCTGGAGCCCCGGGAGGAAGCCTCTTCCTCCGGGGGCAAAGCTGGCAGGAGCTGCTTTGGTCATCTTTGCTAGAGCCTGGTTGTGGGGACTAGGGGAGGGGAGAGATGCTCACCTTCTCCTGCCGCCACTGCAGGGTGGTGAGGTTGAGGACCCAGAAATCCCGGGCGACGCCCCCAGCCGTGAGCCCCCCCAACAGGTACATGGCACCACGGCCAGCAGGCACATAGGCAGCTGCATGGAAGGAGCGGGGTGAGGGGCCTGGGCCCCCATCCTCAGCTCCTGCCAACATCTGTGTCCACCGCCGTTCGCTCACTGAGTACCTGGGGCCAAGATGCAAAAAAGCAGCCTCACTATACAGTCATACCAGCATCCTCTTGGATGACCCCCCCACACACACTGGTATCCCAGCATCCCCTGGGATCACCCCCACACTTGGCAGGTATCCCAAAACCCCTAAGGTGACCCTCCTATGACAATCACCTTACCATCCCCTGGGGTAGCACCACCCAAATAAGTATCCCAGTCCCTGAGGTCAGCCTCCTGCGACAAGTGTCCCAGCATCCTTTGGGGTATCCTTCACCTGTAGAGGTTTTTCTGCACCCTCCCCCCCCGAGGGGACTCTTATGTGAGAGGCATCTCAGTGTCCCCTGAGGTAACCTTTTCTCATTCAGGTATCCCACCTCCCCAGGGCAGTCCTCACCTGTACAGGTTTCCCAGCAGCCCCTGGGGCAGACCCAGGCCCCCAAACATCCACAAGGTGGCCTCAGGTCCCTCCACCATAGTGTGCCCCAGGCGGTGCAGGAAGCGGCTAGCGGTGTCCTGTGGGTGGAGTGCGGATATGAGGGCTCAGGTAAGGTCATTACAGAGCGTCAGGCTGGGTCTAGGGTCTACGGGGTAGTCTCAGGAGTGGAATGGGGCTGCACGGCACCTCCCCGGAGAGTGGCGTCCACAACTCACGGCTGAGAGGCGGCTGTCCATGAGGGTCTCCCAGACCAGCTGCCCACCGTCCAGCTTTGTGGCACAGTCAGGGCCCCCGAAGCCCTCAGCACAGATGCACACGCCCAGGCTCTGGGGAACAGCAGAAGGAAGCTGGGGAGGAGCCCTGACTACCCCCACCCAGCTCCCTGTCCCGCCCAGCTTGCCCTCTTTCACCTGTACCTGGTTACAGGTCCCTGCCCCGTTGTGGGCATTACAGTTCTCAGGACACAGAGCCATGCGGCAGTGTGGGCCAGCCCAGCCCTGGGGACATCGGCAGAGTCCAGCATCTGCGGCCCCGTCCTGGGGCACACACTCCTGGGGGACAGGGCAACTCCCGGGGCCCCCTGACCCACAGCGGGCAGAGCCCACGGAGGCATTGAAGCCCCAGGACGAGGAGCCGTTGGCCTCCCAGTGCAGCACCAGCAGCCCTGTTGGAGAGAGTCCAGAGGCTTGTCACAAGGCCTCAGTAAAGTGATATTTAAAAAGGAGGGGGGGGGGGGCTTCCCCGGTGGCACAGTGGTTAAGGACCCACCTGCCAATGCAGGGGACACGGGTTCGAGCCCTGGTCCGGGAAGATCCCACATGCCGTGGAGCAAATAAGCCCGTGTGCCACAACTACTGAGCCTGTGCTCTAGAGCCACGAGCCACAACTACGGAGCCCGCGTGCCACAACTACTGAAGCCCACGCGCCTAGAGCCCGGGCTCCACAACAAGAGAAGCCACCGCAATGGCAAGCCCACGCACCGCAACGAAGAGTAGCCCCCGCTCGCCGCAACTAGGGAAAGCCCGCGTGCAGCAACAAAGACCCAACGCAGCCAAAAATAAATAAAAATAAAAATAAAAATAAATAAATTTATTAAAAAAAAGACAGAGGGGTGGCCTGCAGGCCCTCTGACCTCATCACCTCCCACTCTCCCGGCCCTCTTGGCTCCAGCACCACCGACCCGCTTCCTGTTCTCAGAGCCTGGGCATCTGCTCTTCCTCCACCTGAACTAGTTGCCCCTTGCCCACACCGTGAAATCCCCCTTCTGCAAAGACTCCCTCCCCAGCTCCCCAGACAAGCCAGGCTCCCCACTCCTTTCCATTTCCTCCTGTCCCTTACCAAAAGTGTCACTATTCTGACTACAACTTGTTCCCTGGTCTTCGTCACTCCCCACCTCTGCTGTGAGTCCGTGAAGGCAGCGCCTGTGTCCCTTGTTCACTGCTACATGCACAGAATTTAGCTCAGGCCCAGCTTACTGCAGGTAAACATTTGCTGAGTGAAATGAAATCGAGGGCCCCTCAGCTCTAGTTGCTCACTGTGAAGGGTCTGGGCTTGTGTGCAATCGCCGTCAGGCCAACTACAACTCTGCCCTCTCTCTCACAGCCTTGGAGCCACTCTGATTTACAATATGAAGAGAAGCATTTCCAAGCCTAGGCCCTTTAACTGCCATGGGTAACAAATTATTTCTAGTGCATCTCCATCAACTAAGCGCAGCTGAGGTAACGGGGCCTGGTAATTCTTGGTTGTGGGGGCTATAGCCTGTGCACTGCAGGATGCAGAGTAGCATCTCTCACCTCCACCCACGGGATGCCAGTAGCAGCCCCAGTCATGACAATCAGAATGTCTCCAGACATAGCCAAATGACCCAAGGGGCAAAGTCACTCCTGGTTGAGAACCAGCGGGCTGAGGAGATAGACGCTCAGGGGCCCTCGCACCAGCTACATTCTGTGTGTCCCTAAAACATGTCCCACGTGGACCTTCTTCCCAGAGACACAACCCAGCCAGTACAATCCTCTCTATTTGCCTCTCAGCTGAAGAAACTGAGACCCAGTGGTGGCAAGGGACTGCCAGCAAGTCTCCCAGCAGGTCAGCTGGCAGAGTCAGGCTGGGTTTTGAGCCCACCTCAGGTAGCAAGGTACAGGGACAAAGGACAGCCCAGGACAGAGGTCCCACTTCCCCCAGTCCCCATACCAGACAGGGCCTGCACAGTGAGGGGCCTGTCCCGCCGCTGGCCGCAGAAGGCAGCAATGAGGCTACGGTCCGACTGGACGACACCAGTGTCCAGGAAGCGTGGGAATCCATCAAAGGCCAGGACATAGCTCAGCTGGAGAGGTGTAGAGTAGGATCAGGGGATGATGAGGATGAGAAAGAGGAATGCTTGGGGTCTGGGAGGAGGTGCAGCTCAAGAAGAGAGGGCAATCTGAGACTGGGGAAAAGGCTGCTTGAACCACCTGGGCAGACTGTCAAACTGTGGCATGGAGGCCACCATTCCCACTCCTGTGTTCATAACAGACATGGTTAATCAATCAGGCACTCTTGTAGGGAGCCTCTTTCTCAATACACAGATCCTGGCAGCCACTACCAATCGATCAGAGTTGGCACACAAGGTACCAATATTTACCATACCTGGACTGGGGAATGGGAAACTGGAGTCCAGGAAACAGGAGGCAATCTGGGAAATGGGAGGGTCTGTGGGCTTAGGAACAAATGGATAGGGGTCTGAGGAATAGAGTTGGGGGTTTGATGGATGAAAAAAAAAGGGACATGGGGGCCAGGGTCCATCTGAAGATTCAGACTGGGTGGGGGAGACGTGGGCCTGTAATCAGTGCCCTTGGTGCTCACCGTGCAGGGGGTGCTGCTGTCGGGGGAGAAGGTGAGGGTAAGTGGGGGACAGAGGGTCCCAGGGGCACAGGGCTGTAGCACCTCGGTGGCTGAGACAACCCACACACAATAGGACAGGCCTGGCCCAGCTCTCGCTGCCCCACCACCTGGAGGCAGTAGCCCCCCAACCCGGCGTGAGCCCAGTGCCACGGAGGACACGTTGGTGAGGAGGGCACGACCCCCACACTCCCGGAAGCAGGAGCCACCAGCCCTGGGGAGATGGAGGAGAGCCAGCGTCAGACCAGTCCTGCCCTATCCCACCACGTCCCTAACCCCACCCTGCCCCGCCTGGCTGGCCCCTGGCTCACCGGGGGTCCCCATAGTAGCCAGGGGAGCAGAGCTGGCAGTGGGCGCCCTCAGTGTGGTCCTGGCAGAAGCAGAGCCCGCTGAGGTTGTCGCAGTGGCCTCGGCGTGGGTCCCCATGCCCGTTGCACTGGCAGGGCCGGCAGCCTCCCGAGCCTGTGGCGTTACCAAAGCTGCCCGGCCGGCACCGTTCGCAGTGTTCCCCCCAGGTCCAGTCTGTGGAGGCCCCAGCAGCCAGGATGCAGAGTCAGGGCAAGGGTGAGAAGGAGCCCGACCCTCCCCAACCCCACCTGGCTCAAAGGAGGGTAACTGGAACCCCGACTGGGGAGCAACTGCAAATCCCAAGAGGGAGTGCTGAGGCCCGCCAGAGAGGTGGGTGGCACCGAAACCTGTCTGGGGGTAAGGGGCAGGCAATGGGACAGAGGGACTCAGAGCTGGGTGAGGGGACGCCGAACCCCACACAGACAAAAGAAAACAGAAGCCCCAAGGAGGCTCCCTTGAGGCCAGTCCCGAGGAGCTCAGGATGAGGGCTGCTCACCCTGGCACTCATCGCAGAAGCCAGGCCCCCGCTTGTGGCAGTGGCTGTGGAAGTTGCAGCCACAGTCCCGGGAACAGCGGGGGGCGGGGGGTCCTGGGGCAGGCGTGGGAGGGGGCGGGTCCGATGTCCAGCCCAGGTCACACACGCAGGTGAAGTCTGGGGGGCCACTGCACACGCCATGGCCACAGTCCTCCAGGCACCTGAGGGGGTGTGGCGGGGGTGGCGGAAGGACTGGGCAGGCTTGGAGCCCCCAAGGCATCCACCCCTCACCCCACTCCACCCCCATTATCTCCATGGCAACACCATCATAAGCTACTGCCTGTTCCACAGATCCTGGACTACATGGGTGGCCGTGTCTCCAAGGCAACCCCATCACATGTAGTAACTCCTGTCTCTATAGTAACCAAATATCACCACTGGTGATCTGTTCCCTGTGAAAACCCCTTTCAACTTGGTCCTCCTCTATCTCTATGGCAACGCTGAAGCCTGTGGCCTGCAGTCCATGGGTGACCTGTCTCCACAGTAACTAGTGTTACGTTGAGGACCCTATCACTCTAATAAGGGCCTGCTCTGCAAGGCAAAAACCCAAGGCTCACTGGGGAGGCAGCCCAGCACCATGATCACTTCCTCCCAACATCTCCGCATGCACCAGCCCTGGGGCGACATCTCCATGGAAACTCATGCCCCACTCACGTGCGGTTGCAGTATGTGATGCCATCACCCTGGTAGCCCCTCTGGCAGTGACACTCATAGCTGAGGGGTGTGTTCAGGCAGGTCGCCCGCAGGTGGCACCGCGCCAGGCCCAAGCGACACTCATCCACGTCTGGACAGCGGGCATATGCCCAGCGGGCAGGGAGGGCCACAGACAGCCCCAGGCCCTCCCCGACCCACAGGGAGCAGTTACCCCCACCCAGAGGCCCGGAGAAGTCCCCCTGGAGGCAACTGGGGAGGGGGGGGCAGGTTGAAGAAGGTGGTTCGGTCGGGGCCGGGGTGCGGGGATGATAAAGAAACAAGAGACAGAGACAGCAAAACAGGAACAGGGAGAGGGGCGATCAATCAGAGAGAGAGAAAGAAATATGAATACGGAGAAAGACAGAAAGCGAAATGGAAGAGAGGCAGAGAAAAACCCAGAGAAGCCAGACAAAAAAAGATTTTAAAAGACAGGAGAGAGAGAGGGATACAGTGAAAGGGAGCCAGAAGAGAAACAGAAACAGACAAGAAGAAAGAAAACAGAAGGAAAGATGAGAGAAAACAAGTCACAGAGACAGGGAAAGAGATGGCAGGGAGAAAAGAGAGAGAGAAACAGAGAGAAGGAGAAGAGGGGGGAGAAAAACAGAGATGACGGTAAGAAAAAGGCAAAGGGGCAGAAAAACAAAGAGGCCGTTAGAATTAGGGTGGGCGGAGAGCCCCCACCCGGCCCCGCCCCCCAGGCCCCTGCCCTGCCTCACCGTCCCAGCGTGGGGTTGTCCTCATTGCCACACCAGCCACACTCGTGGCTCTGCAGACACTCGTGGCAGGTCAGGAAGCGGTCACAGCTCCGGCACCGCGGCTCTGAGTGCACGCTGCAGGGTGATGGGCGTGGGGCTGTCAGAGCCACCCCGCTACCCTGGTCCCTGCCCTCCCCTCCTGGAACCCTGCCCCCCGGACTGCACCTGTCGTCCCAGCCGCGGCAGCCCCCGTGCGGGTACCGGGCCAGGTAGGCGGCGAACATGAAGCAGGCGTGGGTGGACTGGCACCAGGCGCACTGGCTGGAGTTGGCCAGGCAGTCGTCGCAGGTCAGGCGCCTGGCGCGGGGAGCGGCGGCACGGTCACCCCACGGCCTGGCCCCCACACACCATCACGCACCCCCTCCCTGGGCCCAGCTGCGCTCACTGGCTGCAGAGCGGGGGACACTCTTGCAGGCTCTTCAGGGCACCCCGACCCCGGCCCCGCCGGCTGCACGCTGCGTCCCCCTTGCGGCTGGTGCTCTGATGCCACTCGCAGAAGGGGTCCTGGGAGGTCGGAGGAAGAAGAGCCCGGCTTAGCCTTCTCCCTGGGGCTCCCAGCGCCAGTCTCCCAGCACCAGTTCAACAGGCAGCTGCCTCCCTTGCCTGCCAGGGCCCACAGACCCCTGTTCCAAGCCCAGCTCCTTGCTACAGCCACTGACATCCATGGGTTCTGCCTGACCGGCACCCACTCCCTTTTTGGGCAGTAGCACCACTTTATGTGGTCCAGGTGGGGCTGATTCAATCCCTGGGGTCCAGAGGTGGTCAGGGGGACACTCTCCTTCCTCCCAGCCTCATTGATTGGTCCAGGAGCTGGCACAAGCCCCAACTAGAGCAAATGAAGGCACTTTTGAGACTTCTGTTGAACTGAGGGGTGAGAGTGAGATGGGGACAGAAAGGTGCTCTCCTTCCCCTTGGGGCTCCAGTGGCTGGGTGGGGGGATAAAAGTCTGGAGCCCCTGAGGCTCCCTTGCCACTCCCAAGGAATGAACCTCCAGGGAAAACGAGAACGTGGAATGGAGGGAGGTGAACAGCTGACTACACGGTTTGAACCTCTGGAGCTAGCAGGCCTAAAGCCCTACTCTTGGACTCTGGTGTCTAAGGGGATAAATGCCCCTCTGGTGCAGAGGTGCTGAGTTGGGTTTTCTGACCCCTGCAATATGCAGAGTCATGACTGCCAGGAGCTGACTCTCCAGCCCCTCTCCGCAGCTCACAAACGACAAGGGCCCCAACTGTCTACCCCACCACCGCCCACAGGGCCCCTCAGCTGCCCATGCCAGCTCTGGGGGGCCCACCCCCTTGCTCAGTCGCCTGCTTTGGCTGACTCCGTGCCGAGACCTCCCCACTGTGGCCTGGTGGGCACCTGGGTGCAGGCGTGGCAGTCTCGATGCTCCTCACAGAGTGGGCAGAGGGCAGGCACCAGCACCAGCAGGGACCCGCCGGCCCCGCGGTCCCCGCAGTGGGCCCCGCTCTGGCGCAGGTGGCAGGTCGCGCTGGCCAGGCACCAGCCACAGCCCTGGTCTGCCAAGCAGCCCAGGCAGGAGGAGTAGGAGGTGCAGGCCGACGAGCGATAGGGCTCCAGGAAGAAGAAGGAGATCTCCTGGGGGAGGGGGTCATATGAGGGTCAGGGGCCCATGCTCCAAGTCAAGGTTTGGGATAGGGATTAGAGTTTAGAGCTAAAGACTTAAGTGTTTGGAGACAAGGTTGAGAACTCGGGCCTGTAGAAAGTCAGGATTTAGGACATCACCAGACAAAAGGGGATCAGGGTTTGAGAAAATCCAGAGATTAGAGGTCAAAGTATGGAGGGCAGAAGTCAGGGTCAGCAAGATCAGGGCAGGAGGAGTCAGAGACGTGGGCAGGGGTCAGAATATGAGATCAGGTCAGACTCTGGGGGTCGGATGTTGGGGTCTAGGGGGGGTTCAAGGTGAGGCCCAGAGTTCAAGAGCCAAGGAGTAAGAGGTCAGGGTCAAGGGAGTTAGTTTGTGGCCCAGGGCATCTGAGGCCAGGGGCTGGGGTAGGGTCAGAGGCGGGGACCTTGGTACTCACGCTGCCACCTGGCACGCCAGTCCGGTCCCACAGCAGGGTGAGCTCGCTGTGTCCAGGGCCCGCTGAGCCGTTGAGCTGGCCCCGGATCTCTACCGCGTACTTGTGGCCCCGGCCAGGCAGTGGGAAGAGGCGAGCAGACCCTGGACGCTGCAGGCGCCTCGTCTCCTTCTCCTGCTGAGCCACCCAGCGCCCTACCTCCTCCTGAAGTAGGGGTGAGGGGCAGACAGGGGCCTCAGAACTTTCCACCCACGCTGACCCCCTGAAACCCCCAAGAGCCCCAAACCCACCTAGCACCCACCCCCTCCTCTTCCCAGGAGGGCCTCAGAGTTTCTTAGACCCCCAAAACCTCCAAGCGCCCCTAAACCTCCCAGCAACCCACCTCCTCAGGGGAGTCTGACTTGGTAACTCAGACCTTCCCCTTTCTTCAAACCCCCCCCCACCCAGTTCTGTTCACAACTGAAAACCCCAGGGCCCTCCCGCCACTAAGGATAGATCCCATGCCTCTGATTTCTCCCCATTCCTCCTCCCCACCACACATCCAAGCCCCCATATTTACCATAAACAGCCCCCTGCATGTCCCAGGCACCCTCACCATGTTTTCCGTGTCAGGGCCACGGGCCATCCGGGCCAGTACGTGCAGGCGCTGGGCCCGGGCCCACACGGCCACGTCCTCAGCCCCTGGCCCTCCAGGCCCTCCTGGCAGCAGTGGGTGGATGAAGCCACGGTAGACCAAGGACACGTCAGTCTCTGAGCTAGGTGTCAGGGTGATGGTCGTACTGCGGACAATCAAGACCTGTGCCAGCCAAGGAGGGAGGCGTGCATGAGGACCTCTCTGCATCGCCCCACAGTCCTCACACCTCTCCAGCCACATCAGAGCTAGAAAAGACCGGGCAACCCAATCTCCTTCCCTAGTTTACTAAATGGGAGACTGAGGCCAGAAGCAGGGGGGATAGCTCGCCCACGGTTACTCTGGGAGAAGAGTTGGGACTCCGACTCAGACAGCAGACAACAGGGTCCCAGCCCCTGCTCATCTCCACCTCTCATTAAACTCCAAGACCCTGGACCTTTCAGCATCTTCTTCCTCAACACCCCATCTTTCCACCTAAGCCCTTAAGAGTCCAGATCCCGTAACTAGTGGGTTTGGAGAACTTACAGGTTAGTAAACACATTCATGTGCCAGGAGGGTGTCACACCCCAACTCCCCAGGGACAGAAGCTCAGGCCCCTTCTGGACCTCATCCTATGTATCACATTCTTTGTTATATAATGAACCAGTATATATGTTTAAAAAAAAAAAGAGTCCAGATCCAATTCCAACGTTTGAAGCGACGCACATACTATGTGATTTACTGCTAGTATGTGTTCTTGTAATTGTAAAAGAGTGAACAACCCAAGTGTTCATCATGGGAGACTGTTTAAATAAACTGTAACACTACAGCATCAGAATGTAAATAGAGTATTATGAAGCTGTTAAAAAAGAAAAAAAAAAGAGGGTGTTTCCTAAGTTCTGTTAATGGGAAGCTTGCCGGGATACATTAAGAAAAAAAAAGAGAATGAAAAAACAACAACAACAAAAAAAAGACAAAAAAAAAAGAAAAAAAGGGAAGTGGTAGTACAGTGTAGATAATATATTACTTTTGGTGCAAGAAAGAAAAATAATTAAATGTCACATTTACTTGTATTTGAATAGTTGTAAACAGCGGGATATATAAGAAATCCAAATAGATCTCCTGGGGAGAGTTAGGGTGGTCTTGAGTTAGGGGGATGCTGAGGCCAGCTTCCCACACTGAGGGGTGAGGACTGGGGTAGATGGAAGAGACTTTTCACTTAACAAATTTTTACATTGTTGTGGGGTTTTATTCTGTTGTTTTTGTTCTTAACTATCTAGGATTCATTTATTCTATTTTATTTTATTTTTTTTAGCCACACTGTGCACGGCATGTGGGATCTTAGCTCCCCGACCAGGGGTTGAACCCTTGTCCCCTGCATTGGAAGCTCAGAGTCTTAACCACTGGATGCCAGGGAAGTCCCCATTGTTATGGTTTTTGAACCATGTGACTATAATACCTATTTTTAAAATTAATAAGGAACCACTGTGGAAAACACTTTGATGATTCCGCAATAAGTTAAACATAGGATTACCCCAGCAATTCCGCTCATGCTGAAAATAGGTTTTCATTGCAATATTTGCAAATATCAATTCATTATGCTGTACACTTAAAACTAATATAAGGTTGTTTGTCAATTATACCTCAATTAAAAAAAAAAAAAAAAAGAGGGACTTCCCTGGTGGTCCAGTGGTTAAGAATCCACCTTGCAATGCAGGGGACACTGGTTCAATCCCTGGCTGGGGAACTAAGATCCCACATGCCGCAGGGCAACTAATCCCGTGCGCCACAACTAGAGAGCCCTCATGCCACAACTATAGAGCCCACGTGCTATGGAGCCTGTATGCCACAACTAGAGAGAAGCCTGCACACCGCAACAAAGAGCCCCCACGCCACTACGAAAGATTCCGCGTGCCACAACTAAGACCCGACAGAGCCAATAAATAAATAAATAAATAAAATATTTTTTTAAAAAGGATAAATTTGCCAACAGGTGTAAACAACCCAAATGTTATCAGCTGATGAATGGACATGGCTTGGCCATACAATGGAATGTTATTCAGCCATAGAAAGGAACGAAGTTCTGGGACTTCCCTGGTGGTCCAGTAGCTAAGACTCTGTGCTCCCAATGGAGGGGGCCCGGGTTTGACTCCTGGTCAGGGAACTAGATCCCACAGGTCACAACTAAGAGTTTGCATGCTGCAACTAAAGATCCCATGTGCCACAACTAAGACCTGACACAGCTAAATAAATAAATAAAATTAAAAAAAAAAAAATGAAGAAAGTTCTGACACATGCCACAACACGGATGAGCCTTGAAAACGTTATGCTGAGTGAATGGAGTCACACACAAAAGGCCACATGTTGTATGGCGCCATTTATATGACCTATCCAGAATTAACAAATCCAGATACAGAAAAAGGAAAAGGTTAGTGGTTGCCAGGGGCCAAGGGGAGAGGGGAATGGAGAGTGATTACTTAATGGACCTGGGGTTTCCTTTTGGGGTTATAAAAATGTTCTGGGGGGGCACATCTCCAGTGGTCTAGTAAGGCTCCATGGTCCCAATGCAGGGGGCCTGGATTCAATCCCTGGTCGGGGAACTAGATCCCACATGCATGCCGCAACTAAGAGTTCACATTCCACAACTAAAAACAAAAAAACAAAAAAACAGGGCTTCCCTGGTGGTGCAGTGGTTAAGAATCTGCCTGCCAATGCAAGGGACATGGGTTCAAGCCCTGGTCCAGGAAGGTCCCACATGCCACGGAGCAAATAAGCCTGTGTGCCACAACTACTGAGCCTGTGCTCTAGAGCCCACGAGCCACAACTACTGAGCCCATGTGCCACAACTACTGAGCCCGCGTGCCACAACTACTGAAGCCTGCGCGCCTAGAGCCCGTGCTCCGCAACAACAGAAGCCACCGCAGTGAGAAGCCCGAGCACCGCAACAAAGAGTAGCCCCCGCTCGCCTCAACTAGAGGAAGCCCACGCGCAGCAAGAAAGACCCAACGCAGCCAAAAAAATTTTTTTAAATAAAAATAAAATGAATACATTTAAAACAAAACAAACAAAAAAACATGCCTCAACGAAGATCCTGCGGGCCGCAATTAAGACCCGGCGCAGCTTAAGAAAAAAAAAAAAAAGTTCTGGGGACTTCCCTGGTGGTCCAGCGGTTAGGGCTCCGCGCTTCCACCACAGGGGCGCGGGTTTGATCCCTGGTTGGGGAACTAGGATCCTGGATGCCGCGCGGTGCGGCCAAAAAAAAAAAAAAAAATGTTCTTGAACTAGAGAGTGGTGATAGTTGCACAGTATTGTGAAGGTGATAAATGTCACTAACGTTAAGTTTTATGTTATGTGCATTCCACCAGTTAAAACTTCTCTTAAGTCAATAAGGAAAATCAGACCCTTGCACGTAAAGACTTAAGGGGTGAACGCAAGAGTGATAAAGATCCATTTGAAAAATGAAAACTCTAAGACCAAGCCCTTCAACACTCCACACTGGGCCCCATCCCCTGGCTCCCCACCTTGTCAGGCTGGGAGGCGTTGGGCGGCTGCTGGAAGGTGAGCAGGTGCAGGCCAGGCAGGAAGCTCTGGGTGACACAGGCCTCCAGGGAGGTAACGAAGACAGGTACGGGCCCCCACCAGCCCACGGTGCCTGAGATCTGCTCCCCTCGGCAGCGGGCCTGCTCTGTGAGGACAGGAGGGTCGGGAGATGGGGGTTGGCGTGGGGTGCTATGCTGCCCCCTCCCACACTGCCACTGGACACTCACCAGGCCGAGGGAGGCAGCTCTCGTTGTGCACGCACCAGCCCAGGGCGCCGGGCCCCCGGGGAGGAGCGGCGGTGCTGCTGAACGCCAGGCAGGCCTGGCAGTCACCCAGGAGGCGGCCCAGGCCCAGGCAGCTGGCAGCCGGACACTGCAGAGAAGGGAAAGACAGGGGTCACTACCCACTGGGGCTTCAGGGACCTGGGAAAAGCTGTGGATTCCGGAGGCTGGGGGCGGAAAGGTCAGGGGATTGGAGAAGGGAATTGAAAGCTGGGTTGGAACGAGAAAGATCAAGAGGACAGGGGTGGGGGATCCAGGGACAGAGACGTAAGTTCAAAAGGATCGGGAAGAGGGTCATAGGTTCAAGGGTCAGTAGTCAGGAATGCTGATCTTAGGTGTGAAAACGAGTCTCCCAAGCGCAGGTCTGGGCAGAAGAAGACACTGCGGACCAGGTCTCCGTGCTAAGGGGCAGAGTACTAGGACGGTCACTCACAGCCCCCGAGGGAGTCCCAGGAGGCGGTGCAGCCTGGCAGGCTCCCTGACACCAGCTGCATTCCGGGTCTCGGGAGCAGACGCTGTGGTCCGTGTACATGGAGCAATAGTCCAGGTGGTACTGTAGAGAGATGGGCAGGGAGGAGGGGGCGCCTCAGACCTGGGGCCTGCTCCCACGTCCTCGCTCGCTTTGATGAGCCCAGGGAACCCCAACTGCTCAGAACCTCGAGGACCCCTATCCACTTCTCCCCCAGCCCCAGGGACCACTGCCCCTCTGCCCTCAGCTCCAGGGACCACCCACCATTCCTCCTCCCTTGGACCTGGGGACTGACCTCCCTCCTCTCATGGCCCTAGGGACCTCCTCTCCTTCTCCCAGGGACCCCCCCCAACTTCCTCCCTTAACCATGGGAAACATGCTACCTCCTCCCCAGCCACCCTCTCCCTATCACCCCAGTGCTCACATCTGGAGCAGGCGCCTGGAACACAAAAGGAGGCACCTTGTAGGCCATCAAGTCCCCACGGGGCCGGCCACTGTACCCCCCTGCCACCAACAGGACACTGCCACCAAGCACAGCCGCCACATGTGAGTACCGACCACTGGGAGGTGCTGCTCGGCCTAGGAGAATACAGACCCCCAGAGGACATGTGACCCCCCCCATCCCCCCTTCATGGCTCCCACCTTGAGGACCACCCCTGACTCTCCTGTGCCTCAACCCCACTTGCCCAAGGAAACCCTCCCAGCCTGCCTGGCCCTGCTCTAGTCTTAGTTCTCTCACCTCCTGGAGCTCCCACACTGCTGCCCAAGTCACCTTCCAGACAGACCATGATCTTTGGGGTCAAATCCTGGATCTACCATTTCCTTGGTTTCAAATCATGGATCAACTACTGACTAGCTGTGTGTGGCCTTGGGCAGGAGACCCAATTTCTCTGAGTCTTGGTCTCCTCCTCCGTGCATGGAACCTTGCCCTGGGGGAGCGGTGGGGCAGGCTGCCTGGCTCTCACCCGTTGTTGTCTGTCTGACAACAGCCTCCCTTCTGGTGACAGCTGCTGACTTTCCTCTGGAAAACCACCCCTCCCACCCACAGTCCACAAGGCTCAAGTCGAGCTGTCCCTGCCTCTAGCAGCAGCCGGGCTTGAGCCCAGGCCTATAAGACAGAGTCAGTGACTAGTTCAGGGAGGGGACCCAATTGCTACAGTTCTTGGGAAAAAGGTACTGTCTTCCCTCTGGGCATTTTCAAGGGGTAGGATATAATCCCAGGGCTGCTGGTGACCATCTACAAAAGGCAAACCTGCTACAGACTGAAGGAAATCCAGCTGAGAACTGGGGAGAGAAATGGCTCATGCCATTATGTGAGCACCTGGACCCAGGCCGGCCTGCAGCCAGTTTTCACTCAAGTGAGTCAAGAAATTCTTCTTTTTGCTTAAGCTGGTTGGGTGGGGTTTCTGTCACTCACAACCAAGAGTCCTGACTGACGGGTAAGCGGTCAGTGATTGGTGACTCCCTCACACTCTTACTGACCTGTATGCTCTGTAAGTGTATGGGACTTGGCCCAGAGGATCAAAATCTACAAAGAAGGAAGAGGCCTCCAGAAACCTCACACTCCGTGTGGAGGGACAGGAGAAGCACTGGAGCCCTGGATTGGAGGCCTCCAAAGCTAGGCTAAGGCTTTATTCCTTTTTTTCTTTTTTTTTAATATTTATTTATTTATTTATTTGGTTGCACTGGGTCTCAGTTGCAGCAGGCGGGCTCCTTAGCTGCGGCTCGCCAGTTCCTTAGTTGCGGCTTGCTGGCTCCTTAATTGTGGCATGCAAACTCCTAGTTGCAGCATGCACGTGGGATCTGGTTCTCTGACCAGGGATCAAACCCGGGCCCCCAGCATTGGGAGCACGGAGTCTTAACCACTGCACCACCAGGGAAGTCCCATTCCTGATGGTCAAACAGGACTCCTTGGGGACCCTTCCTCTTGCCCAACCCTTTAATGTTACTGTCCCTTCTTTTATGTTTGTCCTTTGTCCTCACTCTTCTGTTCAGAAGGCTGGGGAGAACAGATGGGCCTCTGGGAAGTCCACAGTCCCCTGAAAGGATATGCCCAGTTTGTGCACACAAGTGCCTTTCTGAGGAGAGGGCCTGTGACTTTCCTCCCATTCACAAAGCAGTCTCTGATCTAATGAGCTTGAAAGGCTTCTCCACACCCCCTCCAGGTGAGCCCTCTGGCCTTGCGCTATTAGGACAATGTGTTGGGCCCTCCACTGGACTGTCTTCTTTCTTCACTTCATTTTACTCAATTTATTCTCACAACAGCCCAGTGGTTTAAGTGTTATTACATTTTACAGAGGGGGAAGCTGAGGTGCAGAGAGATTAAATGATGGTTTTTGTACAAAAGGTTGTCTAGGAATGGCCATCCTGGTTCTGCCACTTGCCCACTGTGTGACCTTGAAGAAGTTGCTTCTTTGTAGGCAGTCCCCTGGGACAGCTGATAATTGGCAAAACCTGGATTGGAACCTAGATCTGATGCTTCTGAAAATGTCTCCCATCTCCATAGCAACAATGCCCTGGTCCTAGCTCTAGTGCAGGTGTGCCTCCTGAGGCCAGCTCCGATAGGATATTGGGCTCACCCCAACAAGGACCGGGGTGGCTCCTGCCCAAAGCCCAGTATCACTGTGGGAGCAAGCGTGACCCTCAGGAGCCCCTCATGGAAAGAGAGGGGCCACTCACCCTCAGGAGTTCCTGGAGGGGCAAGCTCGGCCCCCGACACCCACTGATGGCAGCCAAGGTGGTAGAAGAAGATGCCATCTTCATAGCACTTTTCCTCCTGGTAATGGGTGTGCACGTTGCCCCCTGGGAAAGGAGGAAAGGAACACAGCTGGCAAGCCTGGGGGAGGTGAGGACACCCCTGCAGGGAGCCTCAGCTCAGCCTTGGGCCCCTGGCAGGCAGGCAGGTAGGTGGGATCGGGGCGCCTCCTCACCATAGACCACCATGTAGTTGCCCAGGACACTGGCTGTGTGAAAGGCCCGCTCCCGTGGGCCCTGAAGCCCATCCCGGCCCTTCAGGGTGGTCCACACGCGCCGATCCACGTGGAAGAGCTCGGTGGAGTTCACCCGCACAGAGAACCTGTAGGGGAGGGGTAGAGGAGGAGCTTGAGGCAGGAAGGGCCTCTCTCCCTCCTCTGGGCTCTTACGAGTTGTGTGATCACCCATAGTTGAGACTGGCTTTACTGGATTTATATCCCCTCAGAACTAGAAGCTCCTCATGGGCAGGACCCAGGTTTGATTGATCTCTGGGTTCCCCGCATAATCTAGCCAGGGCTAGACACCAAGCAGGGGTTGGTTAAATGACTGGATGAGTGGGAGTGCGTGGGGAAGCAAGTGACCAAGAGATTGAATGACAGATTAGAGAATGTGTGAGTCGGGGAGTAAATGAGTGAATAAACAAATGAGTGAATGAATGACAGACGGGGTGACTGAATGACTGCAGGGGTCTATCAGTGGGCAAAGACCGTTAAAGCATAAAGGCCCAGGGTGCTAGACCGGGCCTGGCCCTGCAAGGCATGGGCTGTGGGGCAGGTCACTCACCGGGCAGTGGAGGGCCGGTGTCCACCGTGAACCAGCAGGGCACGCGACGGGGCATGGAACACCATGGAATGGCCAGTGGCGGCAGGGGGCCGCCCACCTGCCGGAATCACCTGCTCCCAATAGCCCCCACTGGTGCTGTCGAGGCGGAAACGGAAGAGGCCAGAGGAGAAGAGGTCGTGCTGGGTGCGGCCACCAGACACATAGAGCCAGATGCTGTCCACTAGGGCTGCTGCGTGACCTGCCAGGCCTGGCGGCCCTGAGGAACTGGAAGCAGCTGGTGCCAGAAGCTCCCAGTGGCCACCGCCCAGCGGACTAAAGGCCCAAACGTCACTGGTGAGGGAGCCGTCAGCCAACTCACCACCCATCAGCACCAGGGAGCCGGCCCAAGCCACAGCCACGTGGGAGTGACGGGCAGCCTGTGAGGAAGAGACCAGGAGACAGAGATGGAGAGGGAAACAGATGGTGACACAGAGGAAGAGAAAGACAGAGAGAGATGCAGAGACAGGGCAAGATGGAGAGACAGAGATACAGAGAAAGAGAAGGTGAGAGAGGGGCAGAGATAAAGACAGATAGAGACATGCAAAGAGAGAAAAGAAGAGAGACGGACCCAGAAAGACAGACACATGCGAATAAAAACAGAGGTGTGACAGAGAAACACAATAAGAGAAGGCGGAGTCAGGGAGAAATGACAGAGACCAGTAGAGAGAGTAAGAGGTATAACCCACAGAGAAGGAGACACAGAGACCGAGAGAGAGCAGACGACCAAGAGTCAGAAACAAAAACCGAAAGATGGACCAAGAGAGACAGGAGACACACAGAAAGGTAAGATGCAGAAAGGAAGATAAACGAAGAAGAAAGAAAATCAAAGACACAAAAGCAGAAGCGGGAGGTGTAGGTGGTCATGTATCACGCTGCGGGAGCTGGGGGTGTGCAGGGTGATGGGGTCGCTCTGGGGCGCCCTGGCTGGGTCTGACAGAGTAGACAGGCACCTCCAGGCAGGGCAGAGGTGGGGTCCATACCGGGGCAGGACTCAGGTCCCAGCGCTCCCAGGTGTTGGCAGAGAAGTTGTACAGGACGAGGTCACCCAGGGCGCTGTTGAGGTCCTGGCCTGTGGAGAGGTGGACAGTCTCAGGCCCTGGCCACAGGCTGCCAGGCCTCTAGACCCCAGACTCATATCCCATCTGCTCACCTCCGAAAACAGCCAGCAGCCCCGGTGGGGACAGGAAGGCACCAGCCGCCCCGATACGGGCGGAGAAGGCGGGGTCCCCGGCACTCACGTTGTGCCACCAGCCAGCCCCCTGGTTCTCCCATAGGTGCAGGTCACAGGCGCGTCCCAGGAAACCAGGCTCACAGCGGCACGGTCCCAGGGGCTGGGGGGAAGGGGGCACAAAGGCAGGGACAGAGAGAGAGAGAAAGAAACAGACAGGGAGCAGAGAGAGAGCCAGAGTGAGACAGATGGAGCAAAACGGAGAAGGAGAGAGATGAACAGGAAAGGAGAGGACGGAAAAATAAAGATAGAGAGACAAAGAAAGAGACAGGAAGGAGACAGGCCAACAGACAGGAAGACATGGACACAGAGACACAATCAGAGGGAGGCAGAGGAGAGGAGAAAAGAAGACAGACCAACAGAAAAAGGGAAAGAACAAAGAAAAAGACCCAGAAAGGAAAATGAGGACAGATAGAAAGACAGGTTGGAGAAAAAAAAACTGATGAAGTCAATGTCGGCCTGGGCTGGAAGAGCTCAGATCCGCGGAGGTCAAGGCAGGGAGGGCTCAAGGCGTGATCCAGTCCCGAAGCTGGATATGCATGGCTTAGGCCCAAGGTCAGTGGTCAAAAGTCAGAAGTCGTGGCTGGGGGCCCAGGGCCAGACAGAGTGGCTGGGTGGGAGGGTGGAGTCAGGCCTGGCACGAGGAAGGCAGGCAGGTTCACTGGTGAGAAGCGGGCTACAGGTGAGGCTGGGAGTGAGCTCAGGCAGAGGAGGGGCCCCCAGGGAAGGTGGAGTGGAAGTGGAGTAACGGGTGGGGGGAGTGGGATCTGGAAGGAGAGGGAGGAGAACGTAGGAGGGAGCAGGGCCCCTGGCGGGGTCAGCGTCATGGGAGAGGATGGGACGGCAGGGGTTGTTTCAGGCAGGGGCAGAGTCAGGTCTAGGACACGGGAGCGGTAGCGGTGATCACAGGGCAGGGCCCCAGGGGGACACAGCTGGGGGCAGGCTCACCGAGGCGCAGGTGCCATGGCTGCCACAGTAGGCTGGGCACTCCTGCAGGCCGCAGTCAGGGCCCCCCCAGCCCGGCTCACAGACACACACCCCCGGGGGCTGGCACTGCCCATGGCTGTAGCAGCCCCCCGGGCACAGGGAGAAGCGGAACGAGGCGTTGAAGCCCAGCAGGTTGTAGTTGGCATCGCTGAAGAGGTGCAGCAGCATCTGCAGGCACAAGGTGGGTAGGGCTCTGGGGCTGGACTGGGAGGGGGTCCACTCCTGCCCCCACCCCACCCTGGGGTCCCCATCTCCTTTCTTTGTCTCTCTCCACCTTTCTTTGTCCCTGTATCCTTCTGACTGATGTCAAGCCCCCCGCCTTCTGCTTCCCTCTGTGTATCCACCCGCCTGCCCTGCACACTCCACTCGGATCCTCCAGCCACAGCCCCGCAGCCTGGCCCCACCAACCTTGCCTGAGGAAGCCTCAATGGGCGGAGGCCGGGTGCTCCCACTCAGACTGGCAAGCAGGGGCCCGCGGGGGGAGTCACCATCATACACGAACAGGTAGTCATACGTGCATTCTGTGTCCAGGAAAAGGAAGTCCAGCAGGATCCGGTACTGGGAGCTCGGGGCTGAGCAGTGAGAACAGGTGGGCCAGGCTCAGATGTGGACCCTCTCCCCATGCCTCCATGCAGCCCCCCCCCCGACAAACACCGAGCCCTGCTCCTCGTAACGCTGGGATGCGGGCCCAAAGATGAGTCAGACCTGGGCCTTGCCTTCAAGGGGCTCCCAGGCTCACAGCCCAGGGAGGTCAGAGCTGGGACAGCAAGAGGGACAGAAGCTCAAAGAAGAAATTACAGTATCATCCCTGGAAAGGACCCCTGAGATCAGGCTGAACACCGCCTCCTATTCAGATGCGGAAACTGAAGTGCAGAGAGAGGAACCCCATCCCAGTGGTCACACAGAACTTCCCATTTATTCTTGAGCCTCAGACATGCCCAAGCCTGAGGGTCGGTCCAGGCGTGAGCAGAGAGGCATACTCCCAGCTGGAAAAGGGCCTCTGTGAGGGTCCTCTGTTCTGGGCTCAAAAGAGCTCTCAGGGAAGAGGTCCCTTGCTTCCCCCTGGCCAAAGACTGAAGCTTGGAGCACCACAGCTCCCCTCTGTCCCCACCCAGGGTCTCTTCTCTCTGTTTATTGTATTGAATAGTAGCTACGGGCACAGACTCCGGAGCCAGACTGCCTGGGCTCCAATCTTGGCTCTGCCACTTACTAGCCACTAGCTGTGTGACCTTGGGCAAGTCAGCTAACCTCTCTGGATCTGTTTCTTCATCCCTAAAACGGGGATATAATCACTCTGGTCGATTCAAACTTCTTGGCCACTAATCCCATCAAGAGATGATGGCTGACTCCCGGCCCCTTGTATCTGGGAAGAGCCTCAGAGACTAGCTTGGCCAATACAAACCAGAAGAAGTGATGCTCTGGGACTTCCAAGGCTAGATCAGAGGAAGCCTGCAATTTTTACCTGGGCCTCGTAGAATACTCCTTCGCAGAACCCAGCTGTCATGCTATGAAAAGCCAAAGTCACGTGGAGGGGCCGTGTGCAGGCGTCCCAGCTGTCACCCCAGCTGAGCTTCCAGCTGACAGCCGGCATCAACTGCCAGCCCCGTGACGGAGCCTTCTCGGAAGCCCGGCCCAGGTGAGCGTTCAGATGACTGCAGTCCCCGCTGGTCTCACTGCGACCACATGGGAGGCCAGAACGGATAATGCACCTAAAGCCCTTATGATACGGCCTAGCACTTCAGAATGCTACTACTCCTAGCACTGTCGCGCTTCTTGCTCTCTGCCAGGTCCTGGTTGCAGAAGGTTCTCTCAGCCCACATCTCCCACTAGGGGCTCAGGGAAGGCTTGTGGGCTGAGGAGACTAGGAGACCTGGGTTCCAGCTCTGCTCCTGACCCTAGGCCAGCCCCTTTACCCATGCTCCTCAGTACACCCATCTGCATACTGGAGATGCTCGTCCACTATTCACGAGCTGTGTGATCTTGGGCCAGTTCCATGGGCTCTCTGGGCCTCAGTTTCCTTGATGTAAAATGGGGATAATTCTCCTCAGCCACCAAGGCTGGTATGAAGACCCTAGATGGTGACTCTAACGTGCCAGCCCAGGCCTTGTCCTCCCTCACCAGGACCAGTGATCCAGCCTCCTTCCTGGCCTCCTGGCCTGCGCTGACATGGGTCCCTGAGGGATCTCCCCAGCTCGACATCTGGCCCTTACCCTCCCCCGCTCAAAAGCCCTCCATGGCTCCCCACCATCTCCAGGAGAAAGTCCAGCTCCCTGACCTGGTGTTTGGAGTCTCAACTTGTCTCACATCACCCCACGGCTTACAGCTCTATCAGGAGCTGGGCCTGTGCAGAAGTTCCTCTCTCTGTCTAGAGCACATTCTCCCTTCCTGCCAGCAAACTTCCCCACCTTCTCCAAGAAGCCTTCCCTGATGCCCCCTGGCTGGGTTAGGTGCCCCTCTAGGTTCTCACTTTCCAATACGACCTTCATTCCTCTGGGCCAGGACCATCTGTGTCCAGGTGTGTCTCTCCTGCAGCCTAGGAGGCCCACAGGACAGGGCCTGGGCCTACTCATCTTGGGGATCCCTCCCCGACATTGCCCAGAACAGGGCTTGGTATTGAGAAAGGGCTCTGGATACTGGATGAAGGAAGGAAGAGATGCACAAGACAGAATACTGAAGTTGGCAGCTCTCCCTCAGGCTCTGGCCAGAGCCCCCAAGAACATCACACATAGACCCCGAGCTGTGGTCTGGAGAACGCAGAAGAACAATTCAGTCAGGCCAGGCAGCCAGACCTCCCAGAATCTTACCAGCCACAACCAAACTATAAAGCTCTGATCCTAGAATCACAAGCACATCTTTGCCAAGTGCCCACCAGGGGCCGGCTCACCATCTGCCTTCCTCACGTTCCACCTTAAGTTCAAGTCCTCCTGTTTCTGCCCAACATGGGCCTAACCCCCAGACCATCCTGGACAGAGATCTGACCCTAAATGCCCCTGCTTTTCAAAAGCATATGCCTCTTATCCACGAGGATGTTATGAGGACTGGCCACAATGAAGTGTGAACACGGTACAAAAGTAAGTGGGTCAGTTGCTTATTTTTTAATAGATGGGGGAGCATGTTGGTTCTTAGAGGTGACGGACATTGGGAAGGATGGGAGCTCAAGGGGGGTCCAGAAGTCTCCTGGACTCCTTCTTACCCCAACATCCAGCCAATCGGTCCCCCAAGTCTCACTGGTGAAACTTCACGAATCTCTCAGTGTTCTCTGTGCCTCTCCACCCCCTTAGTTCCTGCCCCAGTTCAGAACTCATCCTCTCCCACAAGACGAGCACACCAAGTCTCCAGTCCACCCCCGACCCAGCCTGAGAGCCATGCCCCACTCCTGCTCAAAATCCCCCTTTGGCTCCCCATCAATCCCAAGAGAAAAGTCAAGTTGCTCAGCATGGCATTCAAGGCCCCTCTTCCCCTCCTTCTGGTGCCCTCCGCTCCTCCCAGCCAACAGTTTAGCCAGACCAGACAAGCCTAGACATGGCTCCTGAGACCCACCAGGCCCTCTTTTGTCTTCCTAGAGGCTGTTCCCTTTTCTCACCAGGTAAACCCCTTTGTATGTTTCAGAACCCTGCTCTGGTGGCTCTTCCTCTGTGACTCCCAGCAGAGTCTTCTCACTCCCCTAGGCCCGTCTACCCAACCCTGCACCTCCGTCGGTCTCAGCCCTGAGCACACCGGGGGCTAAATGTCTGTGTCCATCCCCAACCAGGCTGGAGCTCTTCAAAGCCAGAGAATGATTTATACCCCTAACACATACACACACTTCCCATTCTCTTCTCATCCCCTAGACAGGAATGGCCCCCAAGCTGGGGACAACACACTTCGCCCCAAAAAACATGCTTCATCCATACCCCACACAACAGCCATAGAGATCTTCTAAAACGTAAATTAAATCATGTCTTTCCCCTGCTCAAAACCTTCCATAGATGCCCAGTGTCCCCAGACAAAGACCAAGCTCCAAAGGCTGCAAAAGGAGGCCCTGCACGATCCAGACCCTGTCACACCTCTGGCCTTTGCCCAGGACCTCCTCTGGGGGACTCCCACCTCTCCCTGGAGGCCAGCTCCTCATCCACTGCCAAGGGAGCCTTCCTGGACCTCTCCAGCCACTGTCTTGGATTTCTCTTCCACCTCCCTACTGCCCTCAGGACACAGCTCAAAAATCACAACGTCCTACACCGCCTGCTTCCTCCCAACCCTTCAACCTCTGGCTCATTGTTTGTCTTCTTGGATTCTGTGTCCCAGCACACAGATTTCTAGTTCCTCAAAAGCATCATATCCTCCTGTTTCCAGGCCTTTGCACAGGCTATTCTTCTTACCTGGAATGCCCTTTTGCTCTCTCCTGCACATGCCTCTGGTCTCAGGTATAGCCCAGGCTAAGTCAGATGTCATCTCTGGGATTCCCACTCCCTGGGGGTGGGTTTGTTTCCCCCACTAGACTGGGAGCCCAGGAGGGTAGAGATGGTGCCTTTGCACAGGCTGTTCCCGCTTCCTGGAATGACTTTCTCCTCCTCCTGGCTAATTCCTATTGGTTCTTCAGGTCTCAGCTCAGACATCTCCTCCAGGAAGCCTTCTCTGCTCTCTCCCGCCCAACAGGTCAGGCACCTCCTCTGGGCTCCCCAGACCCGTGGGGTTCCTCCATCACAGCCCCTACCACTCTGGACTGGACTGTCTGTTAACATGTTTGCCTCCCCCACTGGATTCCAAGCCCCAAGTCATCGGGGATTGCTGGGGCTGTGGAGGTCTCTGCTATGTCCCAGAGGCAAAGACAATGCCTGGCACATGAATGACTGAAAGAAATGCTTTTATTGAAGTACTTTAAAAAGGACAACACTAATAATCCTAAGACCATTTACTGGGCATTTATTATGTGCCAGGCACAGTAAATACCAGTTCTCATTTAAGTCCAACAGCCCTATGAGGGGAGTACTATTACTATCCACACTTGCAGGAAGGGAAAGCTGAACCTCAAAGGAAGGAAGCCACCTGCCCAAATTCACAAAGCTGGTAAGAAGTGGAACCCAAATTTGAAGCCAGGTGGTTGGGCTCAGAGCCTGAGTTTCTAACAGTTACTCAGAATACCCCTCACTGATGCTTCTGGCTTGTAATTGTCCATCTGGGTCTGGGTGCAACTCCCCCATCAGACTTCAAGGCCTTCCAAGGCAAGGCCTAGGCTGGCTGCATTTTAGAGCAAAGGGCCTGCACCAGAACCGGTTCCGGGAACATGGTGAGTGGATGCAAGATTGCACAAATGGATGAATTAGCACACCAGCCAGTGTGTGACCCACACGGCCCCACTCACCCTCGATGAGCCACTCGCAATTGCCATTGACGCTGTAGTTGCCCGCACCATCTGTCACGAAGCCTGGCGCCTCCCGCAGCACTTGCCGCTGTCCCTTGCAGTCCCCTGCCCGGGCCCCAGGGGACAGTGGCCCCAGCACGGCCAAAGATAGAGCCAGCGCCGCGGCCAGAGCCCGGCCCAGGGCCATCGCTGTCTCCAGCACTGACCCTTACAGAGGGACGGGTCCTAAAGACCCGGAGAAGCCCCTCCACCCGGTTTGAAGACCTGCAAATGCGACCTCTATAGATGGGACATGGTCTTGAAGACCAGGGAGGTCCAGGAGTCGCTGTCCCCGCGACGGAAACCTCCGCTGTTGATGGGCTCTGGAAACCGAGGGGTGGGCCCTATAGACCCACGGAAAACCCCGTAAATGGGGTCGTTACGTACGGGGCAGACCCCTAGGGGCCATGGGAGTCCCTTATAGACATGGGCCCCCATACGCTGGCTGACCTCATAAACGGGCCGCTGCAGGCCGAAATGGACCTCGTAGACCACTGGGTCCCCAGTGGGCGAAGGGCTCTACAGCTCGGCGGGGGCCTACATAGAGTGCGGGCCGGGCCTGGCCCGGATGGTCCTCCGGGAGAGACCCCCCTCCAGCCAGGGGCGGGGCGCGAGCGGGTGCCCAGGGCAGAGTCAGTCTTCAGGGGCTCAGGCCTGGACACCACAGACGAACTCCCTTGCTCACCCACCCGCGCCTCCCTTCCGAGCCGGATGAGCCAGATCAGAAAGATGAAGGGACGCTCGGGCCAGAGCGGCCCCGGGAAGACCCGCTTGGAGGGCGAGAGGGCGGGGGCCGAGTGGCCGCGATGGGAGGGAGGACGGAGAGGAGGCGAGAGTCGCGGAGACGCAGGTCAGAGCGGCCCTGGGAGGACTGCGGAGCATCCAATCCCACCCCTCCACAAAGGGAGACTTCCGGAAACTTCCCCGCCCATTTGTTCCTAAACGCATGCGCAGCAGTGACCTCCTTGGCTGGCGAAGTAAGAATCACACATGCGCAGTGCTAAAATCGTAACCCGAACTCCCGGCGCAGGTGGCTGAGCGAAGCTTCGGCCACTGGAGGGCGCGTCTGCCTCTAACTGGGGAAGAGAAGGTAAAAATAAAGAAGCCGTACAATAAGAGGACTCTGCTAGATGATGATTTATATTTTCAGGGCTCCCAGATTCTGGGTCAACAAAAGGTCAGGTTATGCAGGCCCCTCCCAAGATACCATTTCACAGTTGGGCGCACTGAGGTCCCGAGCCTGGAACGGTTCTTGCTCAGCCCCGTCTCTGAGCACTGTCAAGATGTAAAAGAGCCCATCTTAAACATAAAAACTCAACGAATCCTCTTTATTTTGGCAAGAAGGGGAAAAAAGTCTTTCTGCCAAGGACCTGAGGGAGGGCCTCCGGGATGGAGATAGGGTGGACAGAGTACGGGTCCTAGGTCACAGAGATCCCAAGGGAAGGTATGAGTCGAGACTAGCTTCACAACATCCGTCCCGGGAGCGGTGGCTCGGGGTCGCGGAGTCCTGGAGAGTCACAGGCAGGGTCCCGGCGATCGTCACTGGTGTTCCGGGGTCCGGCGGGGTCAGAGGTCTCGGAGAGGGCCAGGGGGCCGGAGGTCACGGAACAGCGGGAGCCCAGAATCCGGTGCCGCTCGGGGCAGGGGCTGAGGGAGGGGACGGGGAGAGCGGCTCCCGCGGGACTGTTTGGCACAAGAGTCGGGGGAAGGGGCGGGAGCGGGACACTACGCACCCCTACCTGGGCGCGCGGGGTGGGGAGGTTTGGGAAGGCCGGGGTTGGCAGAGCCCTGGGGCCGGGATAGAGCGGGGATCCGGAGCCCGGCCGGAGTCCGGCCGGGGCCCGGCGCGCGGCCCATGGGGCAGGGGCGGGCAGGGGTGCTCAGACCGGGGGTGCGGTTCCCCCGGCCGTGTGCATGCTGAAGTATTCGGTGAAGCCGGTGTGCGGCGCCGCTGTCTGGGGCACGAGCGGCTGGTAGGGCGGCGTCGGGCCATCCCAGCTCGGGTCGGCCGCCTTGGGGAACCGAGAGGAAGGGGACGGGGAGGCCGCGCCCGGCTCGGCCATGGTCACCACGCGGCCCCTCGGGGCCACCGCCGCCGCCACCGCTGTCTCCTCCACCTGCTTCCCGGCCTGGGAGGGGGGTCAGGGTCAGAGGCCGTCCAGGACCCACAGGGGGCAGATGCGGCCCCGAAGGCCCGTCCCTCTTCCCCCGATGATCCCCCCTCCCGAGGTGTGGGCGCAGGTGTCAGTCAGGGGCGCCTGGACAGTGGGGCCAGGTACTCAAGGGGCGGCATCGGGGTGCGCCGGGCGAACTCCGGCGGCGGCCGGGGAGGTGGGGGAGAACCGCGGAAGGCCGGCGGCGGCGGCGGGGGCACCGCGCGGGGTGTCTGAGGGGGCGTACGCAACAGCGCCAGGACCCAGTCCGGCAAGGTGGGCGCGGGCGCCGGGGGACGGTCGCGGCGCGGCGTTGGGGCGCTGGGGGTGCGAAAGGCAGGGGGTGGGCTCAGGCGCCTGGACGTGGAGGGCGGTGGAGGGGCCGGGAGCGGGGTCAAGTACTCCAGGGGCGGCGCCAGCAGCTCCTCCGGCGCCGGGGCCGCGGGGCTTACGCAGGAGGTGGGCGGGGGGATGGAGAAGAGCTCCGTGAAGTTGGGCACCGAGTCGCTGATGAACGTCACGTTCCCGTAGACGTGTTGCGGGAAGGCCTTGTCTGCGGATTGGCTTCCTCCGGGGCCTGGGGCTCCGGCCGAGGCGATCTGCGATGTGCGCACGTGGTACGGGAAGTTCTTGTTGGCCGCCGAAGGGCGTGTCATGATCTGGGGCGAAGGGCAGGCGCAGGTTGGAGAAGGACTGTCCAGGTCTCAAGCTGCCTCCATAAACATGAGGCCCTGAGGATTCCCCTTCACTTGACATCCCCCGCTTCCCTGAAACCCTTCAACTGGATTAGGCGCCTCCCCTGAGCTCTCGCAGTGCCCTGGCCTCTAACCTTTCCCGTCCATCACAACTCTTACTACTCTGCCGATGCTTCCTCCATCAGAGCCCTGATCAGCCGGTTATCACTGAATGGTTAAGCTTCAGCGTCCTACTCTGTCTAGTATGATAGCTACTAGCTATATGTGGCTATTTAAATTTAAATTAATCAAAATTAAACTAAAACTTTCATTTCTCAGTCACACTAGCCACATTTAAGTGCTCAATAGCCACATGTGGTTAGTAGCTATTGTATGGGACAGCACAGATTGTAGAATATTTTCATAAACACAGGAAGTTCAATTGGACAGCAACTGACAGACTCTAGAATGTTAGCTCCATGAGGGCAGGTACTTGACTGTTCTCTTCCCTGCTGAATCCCCAATACCTTTAGAACAGTGCCTGACACATACAAGCTCTCAATAAATATTGGTTGAATGCAGAGATGTCTCCTGAATTAGCTGGCAGGCCATGAGGGCAGGGACCGGGTGTGACCCTAGCACTGCAACAAGGGAGCCCAGCACAGTCCCTCTAAGGTAGTTGCTGAATAAGTGAACAAGGAGCTGAAACCGAAGAACTGTAGAGTGCCAGAGGTGGAGCTGTGCTGAGCTAACATGAGCATTTTTAGGAAGGAAACTGGTTGAAGGTGAAGTCTAACAGAAAGGGCACCCCACCTCCCGGCCCCACAGCTCACTGAGTGTGGGATCTGGGGCACATTGATTAAACTCCCAGAGCCTCACTGCAGAAAAGGGGTTACAGTGCCTACTTGGAAAGATGAAGAGAGGGTGGAAATGAAAACCACTGGTGCAGAGCCTGGCACGTGGTGGGTTCTCAGCATTTCTCCTCTCTCTGTCCCTTTGTGACTTCCTGGAACAGAGCCTCAAGAGGGACTGTCCCGGGAAAGTGAGTCTGTACGTAAGGTTCTAGGGTAGAACATGTGGGACCTGGCCCCCTCCCTCAGTGGCTCAGTATATTCCCTGCAAAGAATACATGGTGGACCCCTTGAGTCAGGAGCCGGGGTCTTCAGCAATGCCTATTTCCCTGTGTGATTCCTTCTTATGCCAGATCTTGTGGTCTGCTGGAGAAGGATGGGGTTCAAAGTCTCCCTGCCCCCCGCCACCAAAGGCCATGGAGCCTGGCAGGTCACCTCCCTTCTCTGGGCTTTAGCTTCCCCTCTCTGTATAGTGGGTTCAGTGATGGTTATCCATCCTGGCTGGGGTTGCTCTGCCAATTAAACAAGAGGACGAAATAAATGCACGTGAGTGTTCCCAGCATGAAACAGAGGCTGGTTCGAGACAGGTGTCCGTTGAATGGTGGATGGATGGATGGATGGATGGATGGATGGATGGATAGAAGAACTGTCAGCCAGAAGGCCAGATAGGATGTAAACCAAGGCAAAGAAGAGGTTTGGTGCTCGAACCCTCTGCTGCCATTCAGACTTAGGCCCCCTGAAGCCCCAGCCTGACCCACCCCAGTTGCTTCTTCCTGTGATAGAGCAGCAGAGATGGAAGAGTGTGGGGGGGAGGGGGGAGGAGAGACCAAGGGGCTTAGGGAAGGCAGTGGGGATAAGAAGGGAAGAGTGAGAGTCTAGGGACACAGGGTCAGGATGGAAATGGGGAGGGGGGCAAAGAAAGAGGGTGGGGTTGGGGGAAGAGGCCAGGACACAAAAGTGGGAGAGAGGAATAGAAGAGGGTGGACTCTGGGGGATACAGTGGAATAGCCTGCCAGAACCCAGCAGGCTCTCAATAAGTGTCTATCGAATGCCTAAAGGGATGAAGTGAAGGAAATGGATCAAGAGCTCAGAACAGAAGGTTCAGGCAGCTCAGGCGTGGAGAGCCTCATGTACCCTCCACCCACTGGTTTCCCATCCCCAACTGGATGCCCAGCCTCACCAGGAACACGCCGTGGGCATACAAATGGATCCCCAGCTGGATGCCATTGACAATCTTCTCCCGGGCCCACTTGGGGATCCCAAAGTTGGCGATCAGGGCCATGACCGGAACTGCAAAGAACCTGAAGGGGAGGTATTGGGTCTGTAGAGACACTGTCCCTGCCTTCCACCCCACCCCATGGCCCCAAATACCCTGCTATGCACACACATAGGTCCCAGGTGGGTCCCAAACTGGAGGGAAGCCAGTGTGACCTTCAAAAGCCAGAGGTTAAAAGGAGACAGGAATCCCACTGGCATGGGAAATTTGGGGGGGGGGGGGGCAAGGAGTAGGTTGAATTTAACTCAGTTCTATCCCACCCCAATCCTGGCACCTGATAGGAAATCAATAGATGTTTGATGAATGAATTAACATATGATAAAAACAATTAAGGACTTACTTCATGCCAGACCTGTTTCTAAGCATTTCACATATATACGGTCATCTAACTCTCACAGTGACTCTATGAGGCAGGTACAACTTCCATCCCCATTAAACAGGTGAGGAAACCGAGGCAGAGAGAATTTAATTGACTTGTATAGGGTCACACAGTTTACAAGCTTTAGAACTGGGTCTAAACCCAGGCAATCTGGCTTAGAATCCATCTACTTTACTGCTGTGTTATGTTGAATAAAAAATATCACAACTAGCTTTTATTGGACATTTACTATGTGCCAGACTCGAAGCCCTCATCTGTTGCCCTATGCATGCTCAAGATAACCCTTTGCAGGAGATACCCCTGACAGCCTTTCTTTATGGGTAAGTAACCTGAGGCACTCTTTTTTTCACTTAGGGAAAGTAATTCTTTCCAGGTTACAAAGTGAGTAAGTGGCAGACTCTGGTGACAGCTGCCTAACTTGAAAGCCCATCTGCCTCCAAGAGGAGGGTTTGAGTTGGGAACAGCCATTTCTGAGAAGCCGGGGAAGGCAGGGGCAGGTTGGGGGCCCAGCACGTCTCACCAGAGGGTGTAGGCAGCAAAGAAGGGCACATAAAAGGGCTGCTTCTCTGGGAAGTGGCGCAAGGAGATGAGCACGGCATAGCAGAACCACACGTAAGCTGCCACCTGTAGCCCGATGAGCCCGTAGCCCGCTGGCGACTCATACGTGTACAGTACCTGGCCCGGGTCAAAGAACTGGACCCAAGGGAGAAGGCTGGTCATAGCCCTGGCCTCCAGCCCTCCACACAGGGACCCCAGACCCCACCCTCAGGTACCCAGGGGGCAGAGGTACTTGGTCAGGACAGAAGCAGCAGGAGAATGAGAGATAGAGATGAAAGCATATAGAAGTAGACAGAGAGGGCGAAAAGATAGAGAATATATCTGCTACCATGGGCCCAACACTGGGGGCTAAACAGCACCATGTGTAAGCTTTTCCATTGGCATCAACTTGATGAAGTAGTTCTTATTTTCACCCCACTTCACAGAAGGGGAAACTGAGGCTAAGCAGGAAGACTTTCGGCCAAAGTCAAGGTGATATAAAGCCTTAGAGAAGTCCCCTGGGGGTAGGTAAGATCCTCCTAATTTTACAGAAGAGGAAACAGGCCCAGAGAGGGGGGCCATCAGCCAAGGTTAGCCAGCTGGGAAGTGGGAGAACCAGAGCGGAATCCAGGTCTGTGTGACTCCTGAACTTAATCACGACACTGAGCATTAAATGTGACAGACAGTGAGAGACAGAGGGAGGAGGAAGAGAGCTACTCAGAGATGGTGAAGAGGGGAGGAATGCACTTAGACAGATGGGAAGGCGGAAAACCACAGAGTGGGAGAGAGGGAGCCAGGAAGAGCGCGATGTGGGGAAGGGCTAGCAGACAGGTGGAAGAGGCCACCAAAAGCTTTGAAGGGCGAGGAGGACGGGGCAGAGCCTGAGCAGTGGCAGGCAGGACTCACCTCGGCCTCATAGATGAGCAGCGCCACGTGGGTGAGGGTGTACAGGGTCATGTAGACAGACAGCTTCACCGAGCCCGAGTGGCTGATGCGGCCCCTGGCGGCATGCCGTGAGGGGGGACAGCAGGGGTGGGGGCCGTCAAGAGAGGAGGGGGCAGCCACCCCCCCAGCCCAATCTCTGCCCTGCTCCCTAGCCCAGCCACCACCCCCCCACAGTGGTCCCTCCCGCCCCAGCCCGGGCACCGTGTCACCGTGAATCCCTTCCCCAGAAGGATGAGCATCAGCAGGAAGATGAGGAAGCTGGAGGAGAAGAGCAGCTTGGCTGGTAGGAGGGAGGAGAGGGCAGCTCAGACACAGGCTCAAATTGGAGAGGAGCCCCAGCACCCTCCCGGACCCACTTCATTCTCACCCAAGATCTTCAGACTCTCATTGCCAATGCCATCAGTGGCATATTGGCCCCAGTAGATGCAGAAGAACAGGAGGCTCAGGACTGAGGGGAGGATGGGCAGAGAGAGGAAAGGACAGAAAGCAGCTTTAGGGCATCACTGTTCCCTAACACTATGATCCAGATGACCAAAACCCTTTCTTCAGCCCCGTCAGGATTCTAGACCCTTTATTCCCACTGACCTCCTAGGAAACTCTGGAGTCCAGGCCCCAGACCCCTCCTCCCTCTGACCCAGGAGTCCAGGCCCCCAGCCCCTCCTCTCCCAGGACCCAGGAGTCCAGGCCCCCAGCCCCTCCTTGCTTAGGCCCAGGTACATGAGCCCTAAGGCCCTCCTCTCACAGAACTCAAAAGTTGGAATACTCTACACCTCACCCTCCACTCCTGCTGCAGCCATGAACATTTTATAAGTCGTGTGGAGCAACTGACGACCCTTCAGCAAATCTGGAAGGAGGGTGGGGAAGGCTGTACACAGACAGGAGGGGAGAGCAGCTCATCTCCTCCAACCTTGTTTCCCCTCTCCCATCTCTCCCCCCCACCCCATGTGCTGGACTCACATCCAAAGTAACAGGAGAGGAAGAAGATGAGGATGAAGACGAGAAGAAAAGTCACATCCGTCTCCAGGATCCCTGCCAATTTGGTGGAAGGAGGAAACCGTGCAGTCAGGATGGGTGTCCCTCAACAGGCTCCCAGCTCCAGGCTCCCACAAAAGATCTGGGGTCCCCGTATGCTCACCAAACTCATCAGCAGAGAAATGCCGTGTCCAGAAGGACTTGCCATTGGTGAGGACCATCTCATACTCCAGCTGCAGCCCATCTCCCTGTGGGGAGTGTGGAGGCCTAAGGGGGGCCCTGGGCAGGGAGGGGGTCGGCAGGAAGGCAAGGAGGAGAAGGCAGGCCCTGGTGGCCGGCCCAGCCCCTTACCCCACACTTGCTGAGTGCAATGTACCACCACCTTTCACGCACTGAGCGGAAGCTGCGGCCGCTCGAGCAGCTCAGGTAGCGCATTCCCTCCTCTGACACCACCTGGGGAGGAGCAAGAAGGCTGAAGCCTGCCTGTGCCTCCCCCTGGCCCTTGACCTCCAGCACCTGCCCATTCCCCACAAGCTGGGCCCATACCTGACAGCCTGACCAGGCATACTGGGTGGTGAGGTTGATGACCTGGTTGTTTTCTGGCCTGATCACCGACTCCTTGGCCAGGCAGTCCTAGGGGAGGCAGGGCCATGGTCACTCCTTGGCTAGCCTCAACCTTATCGCCCCTCCCCTACACCCTCCTCACAGACTTCACCTTGTCCCCTGTCTTGTACACGGCTGGCCACTGGGATGGGTCGTCGAAATAGAGGAGGATGTTCTGACAGCACTTGGCCTGCAGACCCAAAGATTTGGGGGGTTGGGGGAGCATAGGGAGCTGGGGTAACCCTTGCCTTGGGAAGCCAAGGGAGCATCCAGCCTTAGCATGGTGAGTGCTTGGGGAAGGCTCACCTCAGGGTATCGGAAACGGAAGTCCAGTCGGCCGTAATCCGAGAGGAAGCAAAATCTCGTCAGGAACACCCAGTCCTGGAAAAGGGGCCCACTCAGACCCTCTTCTGAGTCCCTTGAGAACTCTCCTCGACTCCACAGACAACCCCCCAACTTTTCGTCCCTACCCTGGAATACCTGCTTTCCCAAGAAGCGTAAGGGGACCAAGTCACCTCCAAAATTCTTCTGCGATCATTTCACCTTGGTTCCAGGATTCCTCCTTCAGATGCCCCACCCCGCCCCAAGTTTCTTCCCCTCCTTTCAAACACTTCTCCCATTTGCCAGGCGCCTGAGAAAGACCCTGGAGGGCCAGATCCCCATCCTGGACACCTTTTATCAGGGATACCATCCCACCAGCTTTGCCCTAATTATCCACACATGCCCTCACGGTGGTCCCAGAGACCATTAGGTGCTGGGGAGTATTCCAAACGGCCCTCTCCTGGTCCTGAACAGGAGTGTGGACTCAGGCTCAATGCGCAGTGAAAAGTGCTGTCCCTTCAGCACCACCTCGGCGTCCCCCACCCCCACCCCAAACTCCGACTCTCCCAACCCGGTCCCCCTCCTCGCCCAACTCTGACCTCAATGTCCCTCCTACAATCCCCGAGTCTCCTCTCGACCCAATGGCCCCCCTCAGCCTCAACCCAGACCCAGTCCCGCACTGTGCCTGCCCACCCCCCACCCCAGCCCCCACGCAGCACTCAGGGACCGCCCGGGGGAGGCGGCAGGGGGCGGGGCGGCACCTGCCCACTCCCCTCCCTCTCTTCCCTCGAGGGCCTGGCGGGTGGCAGGGGAGGGCCCGGCGCGCTCACCTCCTTGGAACTGAGGTTGCCCCTCACATACTTGGCGCGGGCGCGGGGGTGCAGTGGCAGCAGCAGGAGTAGCAGCGGCGGCAGCAGCAGGCGGCGCAGAGCGGGCGCGCGCGGGGGCTCCATTCCACCCGCTCCGGCCCCAGCTCGGGCTCCGCTCCGGCTCCCACTCCGGCCCGGCGACGGCGGCGAGAGCGCGCGGGCCGGCTGGCGCGCGCCCCCGATTAAAGGGGCCGCCGGGCGCCGCGTTCCCTGCCCCCTCCTCCACAGGATGACCCGGCCTGGACCCTTCCCAATCCCCGTGGGAGGGGACGCCCCTTTCCCATCCTCTCCACGCCTCCGCAGCCTCAGTCCTCCCCTCTGGGAATCTCCTTGGTACCTCCAGCTCCCTGTGTCCTAAAGTGAACTCACATTCCCCCAAGCCGAGTATCCTCCTCCAGATTGCCATCTCAGGATGGCCCACAACCCCCAGGCCCCAGCTCTGTCCTGACCTCCCCCCAGTTTAGTCCCCAAACTGCTCTTTGACTGCCCATCCCCGCCCCCATAACAGCCATCACCAGCTGTGAACACCACAAATCCCATGCACTCTGTGAAGTTCCTACAGAGACACAGAGGCACAGAGTAGGCAAACCACTTGTTCTGGGTCACACAGCTCCAAGGTGGCAGAGAGCCCTCAGCCACAACCACTACACCCTGCTGCCTGACCCTGCCCTGTCACTGCTTACCAGGGTCTGAAACCAGCTGCTGTGAGGCAGAAGAGGTGGTATTGCGAGAAACCCACAAGCAGACCCTGAAATCAATTGCTTGGGCTCAGATCCCAGCATTGCCACTTCCTTCCCATAAAACCTCAGCCAAGTCACAGCTGTGTGACCTCCCAGTTCAGTCTCCTACACCCTGGTACTTACTTTATGGTTTCCCTGTGGGCAATGGGGAGGCCTGGAAAAGCTTTACAGAGTACAGTCCAAGCCCCTCAGCTTCATTTTCCTGATCAGATTCCAACACATTTCCAGCTTCATCCCTCCCCCTCCACTGCAGAAAATCTGCTGCTCCTCAAAATATCATTTTAAAAAACTTTCTAAGTCAGGAGGCCAAGCAGGAAACGTAAGTGTGTGAAATGCTTTCAAAGGAGAGTGTGGACCCCACAAAAAAGGAGCCTCTGCTACTTGGCTTCAGCCAGTTGTTGACAGGAGGGATAGTAGGTCTGCTGCCAGGTTTTCCTTCCTCCCTCCCTCCTTCCTTCTCTCCTTCTTTTCTTTCTTTCTTTTTTTCTTTTGAGAGAGAAGCCAGAATTTCTTTTTTTTTCAAATCAAGCACACTGGTTTGTAACAGTAGATAACTGATTCTAAAATGTTAAATATACTGTAGCCCAAAGAAAAAAGTCTATCGCCATAGCCAGGCTTCATGTGCCATTCCTGCCCGGATCCTGCACACACACTGTTCCTGTGCCCACCAGACCAGAAGCCTCTCACAGGTAGAACCCAGACGGGACTCACTCTAGATCCCAACATGGCCTAGGGATATAGGCTGAATGAAAATGGTCCCACATCCCCTATTTGCCCTCCTCCAGGCCTTACACATGTTGTTCCACAGAAGAGCATTTCTAGATTGCCTGAAATATTCTTTTCCTACTGTACTAGCAAGTTTCTACCAAACTTAAAAAATACAAGGGTCTTATGTCAACTCCCTCATCAGCAGGGCAGAGTCATGACTCCCTCCTTGGACTCTCAGCCCCTGCACCTCTCTCTCTCCCAGATGCAACCACTAGGGCTGAAACTGTCTGTGTTCACCACTGTACTGGGAGTCCCCTGGGGACACAGCCTCAGTCTCACTCACTCTGGAGCCCCAGCATTATCAGAGCTCAGAGTCGAGCACATAGTTGCAGTGGGTGGATGTGTTAGACTGACTGAAGGCCCCTGGGCCCTAGGAAGGCAACAAGTGACAGTACCTTCCCCTCCACCCTGGACCCAGAACTCAGAGCTAGGAAAAGCTGCTCTCCTGGGCCAGCCACTCACTAAAAACCAAGAGGATCATGAGGAAGGTACTTTATTGAAGTGATCAGAGTATGGGATTCCTTCCCCCAACCCAGCCTCAGCCTGCTCAGTACAGTCTCATGGGTGGAAAGCACCAGGCCCCTGGGCTGCTCTGGGCCACCACCCAGGAGAGGCTGGGCAGTGGGGCAGGGGGGCTGGGGCTCCAGTCCAGGGCAGAGGTTCGGGACAACAAGGGTGATGGTGGCTGAGGCAGGGGTTGTGGTGGGCCAATCCCCCAGGGCCGGGGAGGGGGAGGTGTGTCTACCAGCCAGATGCTTTTCAGCAGATCAAAGGCTGTTGGGGGGCCGCAGGCCGCCCCAGATGGCGAAGGCAATGGGGACAATGGGGGTGGCCAGGGACCTTTAGGTGGTGCCAGGTTCACCCGGTACACAGTAGAAGTGCTGGCGGTGTGAGACATGGCGAAGGTGAGCTCCTTTGTCCCCTCTCGCCTCCTCTGCCTCCCCTCCCCTGGGGCCTCCTCAGGGCTGTTGATCCAGGAGGGTGTCATCCTTTGTCTCTCAGGGCCCCTAGGCTTGGTCCCTGGCACAGAGGAAAGAAGCATGGGGCACAGCTGAGCTAGAGCAGACAAAAGAAAAGGAAGCTCAGGGGGCAGGAGGTGAGCTCACCTGGCAAGTGTGGCTGGCAGCCCCGGAGCACCAGAGTAAGGTCAGGCACGCAGCCATGGCAGGCCTGTAAGGTGCCCACGATGGCATCCCTGGCCTCTTGTACTAGGTTCCTCCTGGGGAAGGCCTGTGGCAGAATCAGCTGGCATTGCAGCTCCCCCAGCAGCTGCCCCAAGCCAGGGAGCTGGGGGGGACTAGGTGGGCCTGGGCCCGAGGCTCCAGGCACCTGGTTTTCCTTGCCCCTTGACGGTGGGGCTGGTTCTTGGGCCCTGCCTGGGCTTGGGGAGGACTTGGTGGGGAGCGCAGGGGTGCCTGACTCCAGGGACCCACTGCTAAGCAGCCGTGCCACGTCCAGAGATTTCACCTCGTGGTTGAAGAGACCCCGGTGCTCCCGGCTCAGGCGCCCCTGGGTTATGACCACGAGCTTGGGGGCAGCAGGCACCACAGAATTCCGGAGGACCACATGAGGATCCCGACTGGCCACGGGAGGATCCTGATGGGCCAATGGCCGGCGACTGCCCGCCAGGGCCTCGTTAAGCTCCCGCCTGGTCTTCCGACGGCGGACACGACCAGGTTTCTCAGGCCGCTGGAAAGGCTTGGGGGCTGGCCCCCTGGGGTCCATGGTGCCCTGGAAGATAAAGACAGGGTGGTCATCAGCATGCAGAAAAGTCAAAGACCTAGAAGTGAGTAGTGAGAAGAGATGGTTTGGGATGAGCTGGGAGTATTATTTAGAGACACAAGATGGACAAAGGGATTGGTAGAGAGCAACTGGAAAAGGCTTGGTCAGGGTAAGGTCAGAAAAAAAGGCAGGGTCATAGGAGTAGGATGAGGTCAAGGGAGTCATGCTGAATGGGAAGATTTATCAGGGGATAGAGAAAGGGTTAGAGAGAACAGGGATATGAAGAAATAGCTAAAAAATGGGGGATGGGAAAGGGATCATTATATTGGAGGGATCTGGTGAACCAGAAAGGGACTTTGGACAGAGGAGAAATCCAGGGGTAGAGGAGGTACTGGAGATTGCAGAAAGTGGAGAGAGATGGTAGAGAGAAAAAGGCAGGAAAGAGAATGGAAGTTGGAGAAACAGAGAATAACTCGGAAGGACACAAAGGGCAACAGAGGAGCTATCAGGGACTGGGGCCTGGTCATGGAAGGGGGTAGGAAACAAGGCTGCGTGAGGCAGATGAGGTAGGGAAGGGGGTACAGTTGGTGGGGACGGGGCAGGGCAGGGAAAGGGCACCTCACCTTCTCCTGACTCCAACGAACCCCCCCCTCCCCGCCCACTCCACGTGGCTGTGTGGTACAATGGCTTCTTTTCCGCGGTGACCCTAGCTCCGGAAGCGCCTGATGCTCTTCCGGGCCTCACACAGGGCCTCGTGCAAGCACGCATGCGCGTGCCCCTCCCACGCCCTTTGGCTCCCCACCCCCACGCCAAGAGGCACAGGCCCAGGGGCACGTGCCAGCTGCCCTGAGTGCAGGTTATAGCCCCGCCCCTCCTGACCTCACATTCGGAAACCTCTTTCATTTGTCCTTAGGCACCTCCTATCCACCAATTGGCTGTGAGGTCAACTAGGCCCGCCCCCTTCCTCAATGCTGATTGGTTTAGACATCTACCGCGGACTTTCTCTCTGGAGCGCGGAGATGTAGGCGAAGCCAAGGGGGAGAAGGGCTATGGTAGCCTCTACACACAGCCAGTCTCCAAGCAGTCACAGGCTTTATCCCTAGAGAGTCAGTATAGTGTCGTCATTCAGAGCTAGGCTCTAGAGCTACACTACCTAGGTTCAAATGCCCAGGCACATTTGAGCTCTGTGACCTCGGAAAAGCATGTAACTGCTCAGAGATTCAGTTTCCTAATCTGTAAAATGGAGTTGGTATCTTCTCCTTCTTATAACTGCTGTTAAGTATGAAATGAGCCAACATACAATTTGAAAACAGCGCTTGGTGAATGGATGCCTGTAAATTTTGTTTCTCACTACACTTGTCCCCTCAGACTTTTTTTTTTTTTTTGGCCGCGTGGCTTGAGGGATCTCAGTTTCCTGACCAGGGATTGGACACCGGCCACAGCAGTGAAAGCCCGGAATCCTAACCACTAGGCCACCAGTGAGCTCCCCCCTCAGAGTTTCAAATCAAGCTATGCCAGGGTATTCCCCATACCCTAATAAGCTATATTCTATATTACCTGGTAATATTGCTTGCCCAACCTTCACTATCTTTCAAAGCCTAACTCCTTAGATACTACTCCTTCTAGGAAATCCCTCACCCTGAGTCCTTCTCTTTCTCCTCCCACAGAGGTCCTCTGTGCATTCCTTAATCACAACCTTGATCCCTCCCTCAGCTTTGTGTCTGGATCTGCCTCCCCCAACACACTGGGACAAGGCCAGGATCTGACCCATTCCTTTAATACTCATTCAGCAAGTACTTGTGAACAGCCATAGATAGTACTTGGTATTAATACTGGGAGTCAGGCCCTGTTCCAGGCAAATGGATTGAGGCAAAACACAAACACAATAAATAAGATTCATCTCTATATCTCAGTATCAACCTACCTAGAAGGAATGAATAGATAGGAAGATCCCATCTGGGAGTGGAGCTACAGGAATATGACCAGGACTTTGAGGGTGGTGTGGGACCCCCACCTGGTCCCCCAGAACAGGGAGATCTGGGAAGACTTGAGGTCTGAGATTAATTTGGGGCAGGAGGTGGGGGGCAGCGACCTTAGATGGCCTTGGCTGTGGATGTAAGTTTTGGAGCTCAGACACACCCAGCTGAAATTGTTGGTCAGCCATAGGTTTAGGGAGGGGAGCAGAGGCCACAGATCTGTAAGACGAGCTGCGCGGGAGGGGCTCCAGGCTGGATTTGGGCCTTGCAGCATCTCTAATTTCCTTTATCTTTCTGCGTCTTCCACTACCCTCTTGGCAGGGTAATGTCTGTAATGCAAAGACATATAGTTTAGAAATCATGCCACAAAAACTGGCATAATTTGAGCAGGGGAGGCCCATTAGCAGATAGGCTCACTAAAGTCCTGGCACTGCCTTAGCGTGAGTGTCTCCTTACAGCTGAGCCTCTAATTTTCACATTTCCATCCTCCTTTTCTCTCCCCCACGTCAGAAGAAAATGGGAGCGTCCCTTCCTTGCCAGGTGCATTTGAGCCACCCCCTCAAGGATCCAGCATGGACTCGTCCACTCACTCCCCTACCACCACGTGAATGAGACACACAGACACAGACACACACCCCCACACACAGTAGGTGGTTCCTTCCCCACATTTCTCGCCCTACAGCAAATGGTTTCTTCCCCCGAGGAAGGGCGCTAGATTTTCCCCACTCTGCTTTCACGGTAGGGTGGTTTCTCTCTCCTCCCCTCCACGGGTGCTGGATGGTCTCGCCTCCCCCCACGCCCCGTGCCGCCGCCGCTGCCGGAGAGTGAGCGGCCCGGGCAGGAAGCGCCGGACGAGCCCACTGCGCGGCCGCCGTGGGGGAAGCAATTCCTCTAAGTGAAGGTTTCCGCCCCGGAGAGGAGGTGGCGCCCGGGATCGGCCGCGCCCTCCGCTGGAGTGCGGGCTTCGGGACAGTCCATTGTTGCCTGAGGGGTAGGGGTGGGCGTGGCGGCGCCGCCTCCTCCGGGAACACTCCCCGGCTGACCGCGCTCGCTCATCCTGCTGGAGACGCGGCGCCAAGATGAGTGGAGAAGAGAACCCAGCCAGCAAGCCCACGCCGGTGCAGGACGTGCAGGGCGACGGGCGCTGGATGTCCCTGGTGAGCGACCCCGCCCGCGATACTTTGGAGTCCGGGGCTGGGGGCTGGGGACTGGGGGCTGGGGGCGGGGGAGGGGGGAAGGCTCTGAGAGAGTAGCTGGTTTGCGCCGCTCTCATTACGAGATTGGGAAACTGAGGGCACTTGGCGTGGTGCCGCCTAAGGAAGCGGGGCGGGGCGGGCCCAGCAGCGCGCGTGCCATTGACTCCCCCTTTACGTCCCCAAAGCACCATCGGTTCGTAGCCGACAGCAAAGATAAAGAACCCGAAGTCGTCTTCATCGGGGACTCCTTAGTCCAGCTAATGCACCAGTGCGAGGTGAGGCCCGTCCCTCTCCTCCTGCCCCACCCCCGCCTGTGCCCTCACAGACAGACCTGGACCAGAGCCCAGGCCAGGCGGTGTATGGGGTACCCGAAATAGCCTCAGGTAGCGCCGGGCACCCAGAATCTCAGTATAATGTGCCACATTCTACTGAGAAGGAAGTGTGTGTCCTGGCTTTGTCATACTGGGTTTGTGTATAGTGAGACTTAAAATGAGGCTTCGTGCAAGATTGCCTAGGATGAGGCTCTTTGTTTGCTTAAACTAGTGCCCAGCCCTAATGGATTTCCACAAAGCTATAGTTATTTCCACAAAGTGAAGGTCAACGGTAATAGGTCTCTACTAAGGGGGCTCAATTCTATCTTTCCATTAAGCGATGTTAAACCATGGCTTTCCTCAAAGTGAGGTTCAACTGGAATGCTGCTGGTTCGATGCCTGGCTCAAGTAGAATGGGTTTCCATGCCTGGCTCAAGTAGAATGGGTTTCCGTGAAGGGAGTCCTGCTTCCATGGGGTTTTGTGAAAGTGAGACTATAATGGGTTTGCATAAAATGAGGTTTGACCATATTGGGGTTTGCTCAAGGTGAGATTTAACCAGACTGCTTCCGTAAAGCAAGGCTCTTCCATGATGACATTTGGTTAACCTTTGGATAGGGAGCGGTGGTCCATGCTGACAGTGCCCCTGTGCCCACACCACTTCTTGCCCACAGATCTGGCGGGAGCTCTTTTCCCCTCTTCATGCACTTAACTTTGGCATTGGCGGTGACAACACGCAGCATGTGCTGTGGCGTCTGGAGAACGGGGAGCTGGAACACATCCGGCCCAAGGTGAGCAGGGCTTGGGTGGGCAGCTCGAGCACCCTTAGCCTGCCCCCTCACCACTGCTTCATGCCTCTCTTTCCACAGATTGTGGTGGTCTGGGTGGGTACCAATAACCACGGGCACACCGCAGAGCAGGTGGCTGGAGGCATCAAGGCCATCGTGCAACTGGTGAACCAGCGGCAGCCCCAGGCCCGGGTCGTGGTGCTGGTGAGAGAGTGGGAGGATGGGAAGGGAAGAACGGCAGTGTTCTGGGACCCCTGGGCAGCTTAGCACAGAGCAGTGGTTGAAGGCAAAATCTCATGTTGAAGCTTGCTACACCCATCAGAGGGGCTGTGGTTAAGGACATGTTCAGGGACCAATTAGCCCCTTTTGCCCAAGGGACTGCTAGAGATTCCTGGGGTGTTGAGAAATTCAAGACACTTAAAGAACCAAAAGTTGTCAGGCATTCCCAGGGTTAATCTTGCTTCCATTACTTCCAGAAGGTCTCACTTCTAGAATAAGGTCTCAGACCATCATCTTCCCATCCCTAGTGTATTCTGCAGCTGGGGACTTACTGGTGGGGGGTGGAGGACAGCTTGGCACAGGGAACAGGATACCCAGAGGCTGGTAGGATGCCTCCTCACAACTTTTCTTGCCTTCCTCAGGGCCTGCTTCCTCGGGGCCAGCACCCCAACCCACTTCGCGAGAAAAACCGACAGGTGAATGAGCTGGTACGGGCAGCACTGGCTGGCCACCCACGGGCGCACTTCCTGGACGCAGACCCTGGCTTTGTGCACTCAGATGGTACCATAAGCCACCATGACATGTATGATTACCTGCATCTCAGCCGGCTGGGGTACACACCTGTTTGCCGGACCCTGCACTCCCTGCTTCTGCGTCTGCTGGCCCAAGACCAGGGACAGGGTGGTGCTCCCCCGCCAGAACCCACACCCTAAGCATCTGCCTTCCTGCAACATTAAATTTTCATTCTTCAGTCTCCCATTCTCTGCTTTATGGCCAAGCCCTTCTGGGTACCTGAATCTCAACTCCAATGTCTGTGACCCTGCAGCTCTACCCAAGGCAGGCCACACCAATCCATCAAGATACTCTGGCTCTTGTAGAGTCAGGCAGATTTCTGTCATCACAGTGGTGCTCCAGGCAGGCATGACCAATCAGTAAGACACGAAGTGAAACTGGTTTGCTAACATGACCCTATAGGATTATGGTCAAGCAAGAATTCTGGGTGACCCAACAGTCAAAGCCCACCCAAAGCTGCCCTCCAATCTGCACATGCTCTTCCCCCTGACTGGAACTTCTGGTGCTCTGGTCCTAGCTTAAGTGTGGCTTCCTGTGGAAGCTTCCTGACCTTCCCACCCCTAGCAGTCATCCCTCCACACAGCGTATGGGTATTTTTCTCTCCAGAGAAGCACTGTCCCCAGGCTGTGACAGAAGCGTAAACCAGGAGAGGTTCCTTCTGGCCTGGCTGCAGTGCTGGCTCAGGCCCACAAGGGCAGCAGGGGTCACTGGAGACAGCATGGTACTCGGGCTGACTGGCCTCCCCACCCAGTGCCACCCCTGGCTCAGACCTCTCTCGTTCAACTGGAACGTCAGAGGTGAACTGCCCTTCCTGCAGTACCACATCACAGGCCTCCCCCAACTCGTGCGTGTTGGACGGGTGAACAGGCATCTTGACTCTGCCCACCACGTCCCCCTGATGTAGGGAAGGGACGGTCCTGGAATCGCACCCCCCACCTCACGGTGGTTAGGGGGAGAAGTCCAGCTCCACGGCCAGCTGGGGGTCGGACTGGTACGACCAACATCCCTTCTCCCTTCCGAGCAGGCAGCCACACAGGTGTGTTAAACAGCTTTAATCTCGGTCATTGCGGCTTCTCAGCACAGTAAGAAATATTGCACATGATCAACATGTTTTGTTCTGGGGATGGGGACAGGGTCGGGGAATCACCTTCTTAGAAAGTACAACCCAAGCTGGGAGGGCAGAGGGGGTGGGGAGAGAACCCTCCCCGTGCCTGTGGCAAAGTGCAGGAGCCCCCACCCCCAAACTAACCTGAGTCCAGCCCCTCTGGGGAAAAAAGGGGTACATGAACTCCCCCTACTCCACAGGCGCCTCCCTGTGGCCCGAGGCCCACACTACCCTCCAGCTTGCAGCCCTCACACGAGCCATTTTGCATAAAGTACAAGTGAAAAGGTCTGAAGGTAACACACTCCAGGTTATGTACAGGGGCTCGGTGGAGGGAGACTGTGCCCCCTGCTTCCCCTCAGCTGCCCCCCATCACAGGGAGGGAGCTGTGGGGGGAGGGGGATAGACAAGAGGAGCAGGCCTCATTCCGTCCCAAACTGGAAAGGACGCAATGGCTTCGCTGGGGAGGAGGTAACCATCCTGCCCCCCCATTCCTGCCACCTACATACTGTCCGTGTCCTGAGGGGAGTACTGTGGGTCTGGGGTCTTCTCAGGAGCCCCTCACCTGCCTGTGGCAGCTGTGGAGGGACCAGAGGGGGGTGGTGAGGGTTGGGGGGGCCCCTCCCAGCCAGGCTGTCCGGGCCCCGGCTCTGGGGGCGGAGGCAATGGCGGGGCAGCCGGGGCCGTGCCAGAGTCCGAGCCAGGTGAGGTGGGGTCAGGGCCCCCAGCAGGGCTGGGAGTGGGGACAGGGGCAGCAGCAGTGACAGTGGGGGGCGGTCCAGGGAGGGGGGCCTCGGCTCCCGGGGGCTGCTCCGTGGGAGTGGCCGCCTGCATGATCTTCTGGCGCACCTCACGGATCTTCAGCTGCAGACAGACCTTAGAGGGGAAGATGTCTGCGTAGCGGGCCTGGAAGGCTGCCGTGGCCTGGGCTGTGGACAGAAGGGTGGTGGGGAGGGCAGGGTGAGATGAGTGGGTAGGCCCCCTCCAAGTGCCCCCCAAGACTCCGACACCTGCTCACCTGATGGGAAGAAGCCATGGTCCTGGAAGAGCTGCATGACGAGGGCCCGGCGCTGGTCCAGGGTGCGCCGCAGCGACGAGTATGGCACCTTCTCATATTCCAGCTCCCCGAGCACATCCTCAGCTTCTGTACCTGGGAGCAGCGCAGGGAGCACAGTCGAGCCTCCGCAGCAGCCTGGCCCTCCACCACTGTCCGGGGGGCCACTCCGCCCTCACTGAATTCTATTTCACAGCGGGGTTTAGAGACGGAACCCACCCAAGGTCACGTACCAACTTAGGGGCCTGTTGAATATCAGAACCCACCCTTGACCTGCTGTCCCTCCTCTCAGCAACACCCACCCCACCTCTCCCATCTTTAACCCCGTTCCTGAGACCCCCACCCCTCTTGGAGGCCCAAGGACCCCCGTAGCTCTGCCTGCCACCACACCGGCACCTGTACGGTCAAAAGTGAAGATGTCCCCCTCGCACTTGGCACTCTTGGGGGTGTTGGGCTCCGAGCTGCAACTGGAGCGTCTCCTCATCTTACGCTTGGGCGAGGTGGGGTCCTCGGGGGCTGAATCCAGGTCTGGTCAAATGGAAGCAGGCTCAGTGGAGATGGCCCCGGTCTGTCCCCCACCTACCCTGGGTGCTTTACGCTCGCCTACCAGTGGAGTTCTTCCTCTTCTTGCGGTAGGAACCCAGGATGGCCCGGGGTGAGGTGGCCAGAGACTGCAGGGTGGGCGAGGGCAAGACCTCCTCAGGCCGAAACTCGGGCAGCTCAGCAAAGCGCTCTTCGAAGTCCACCTCTGACAGGACCCTGCTGGAGAGCGGGCAGGGTCACCTCCTCTGCCCCAGCCTGCAGCTGCCCCCTCTGCCACCAACCCACACACTCCAAGTCCCCCAGCCCATGCTCACTTGTCCACAGAGTCAAAGGTCTTCTTCAGGGGCGGGGGCCGCACCTTGACCTTCTTGCCAGCACTAGCCGCCTCCTTGCGCTCGGGGGTGTCCCCAGCTGCCCTCCCACTGCTGCCCTCACTGCTGCTGCCGCTGCTACCAGGGGCTGGGGCCGGAGCTGGGGCCGGGCTGGGAGGGGTGGGAGGCTCCCCTCGGCTCTCCAGGCCCAGCCCGGGGACACGCCAGTCTGAAGATGAGCTGGGGAATTTGCTGGCCTGGGGTGAGGATGGCAGGGAGATGGAGGACACTGGGTTCAGACTCACCTGGGCAAGACCCAGAAATACAAGAGATGAACGCTGACGGCCAAGACACAGAGCCACGGGGAAGACCCAGTCATGCAGACAGACAGGCAGGAGGACAGAGGAGGAGCCACAAGAGTTCAGACAGAGACAGAAGAGGGGTGGAACAGAAGGGCAGGCAGGGGACTGAGGGGCCGAGCCCAGCAGCAGGGAACCCCCAGGCCTGCTGGGCACTCACCATGGTCTCAGGGCCCTTGGCACTGGTCCGCTCCTCAGCAGGTGGGGGCGGCGGGGGACTGCTCCGGGCCGGGGGAGCCCAGGTCTCTGGGGGCAGTGGAGGGGCTGGTGTGGTTGGCCGTCCCTCAAGCTCTGACTCGGATGCAGGGGGCTCACGAGCTGGGCCAGGCTCCAACGGCTGCCGGGGCGCAGGGCCTGGCCGCCCAGGGGCACCTGCCTCAAAGGAGCCCACGGGAATGCTGGCGATGGCCGCCTTCACTTTCTGGGGGGCCTTGGGGGTGGGCCGCTGGGCCTTGGGGGCCACTAAACTGTAGGTCATGGAGCCTGCTGGTAAAGAGAGTATTCGCTGAGCCAGGCCTGACTGGAGCCCATCCCCTGGGTCTCCCCACTCACCCCACCCTCGGTTGGCCCGACACCCACCTGTGGCACTAGGGAAAGGGCTGGTAGGGGCCGGGGTGGCAGTGGCGGGGGCCGGTGGGCCCTTGGGCAGGATGGTGGCAGCAGGTGGGGTGGTGTTGGTGGCCACGGTGTAGACCAGGCCGGGGGGGGCCTGGGATGGCTGGGCCAGGGGTGCTGAGGAGGTGGGTACGGGGCTGCCAGGGTAAAACGCTGTGATGACGGGACCACTGGGGGCTGCGCAGGTGGGAGGCAGCTGGGGGCTGGGCACGGGTGACACGCCCACCTGGCCAGGAGCCAGCAATGGGGCTTGGCCTGCAGAGAGAGAGACAGAGGAGAGGCAGGGGGCCGAGTTAGGGCCGGAGCTGCCTCAGCCCCACCCTTGGTCCCCAGCTGCCTGCCAGGCCACCCCTCACCTGAAAGCAGGGGCTGCACGAAGGCGGGGCCGCTGGGCCCCAGCGAGGTGAAGCCTAGGGCTACTGAGCTCGTGGGTCCGTACGAGGTGACTGTTCCAGCCTGACTGGACGCAGGACCGGTGCCCAGGGGCAGCGCATGCCCGCCTGCTGACTGCACGTAGGTGATTCTGCCGCAGGGAGAGGAAAGAGGAAGGTGTAGGTGAGCTGGCCCCACCTAACCCCTTCCCTGCACTCACCTCCCGATGAGGGCTCAACTGCCATTACCTGGTGGAGGAGGGCAGCAGAACCTTCTGAGGCTGAGAGGCGGGTCCGGGGAGCGTAGCCGGGCTGAGGGGCGGCACCAGGCCGCTGGGTGTGCTCACAGGCACTGGAGTCAGCTGGATGATCTGTGGGCAAGGACACCACAGGCTGAGGTGAGCTGGGGACCCAGAATGGGGCAGGGGAGGACCAAGACCTCGGAGGCTGGACCTCAGCAGAGACACAGGACAGAGAAATCGGGATGCGGACGGGAAGGGAGAAACAAAGACAAAGAAGACAGCGAGAGATAGGAAACACAGAGAAGGGACAAGGTACAAACACGGAGAGCAGAATCAAGATAGCGAACAGATGTCGAGCAAGACAGGGGCCAAAAGACAAAAAGGGAGAAAAGGAAAAGACTGAACAAAAGGCAAACACAGAAACCGTGGGACACAGAGGCTAACACCCAGGAAGAGAAGAATAAGAAACAGGCGGGGCCACCACCAAGGTACCCTTACCTTGCTGGGTGGCTGAGCACCATTCTGCACAGGTACTGAGAAGGGTGGGCTCACCAGGGGCAGCGGCTGGCCGGCCCCTCCTCCCCGCACTGACATGCTAGGGGTGGCCAAGGGCACTAGTACCTTCCCAGGTAGCAGCTGGGCTGAGCCACCCGGGGGTGGGGCCTGCACAGGAGAAACTGACTGGGCTGCAAGTGGAGAGACGAGGGAGCAGGTGGTTACAAAGGAGTTGAATAAGCCTGTGGTCCCTCTCCGTGTGCTGCGCAGCCCAGGCCTCACCTTTGGGGGGCGGGGCGGAGGGTACGGACTGCAGGATGGGGATGCCAGGAGTGGGTGCGGTGGCAGCCAGGACTTTGCCGTTGGTGGAGGTGCCCGGCGGGAGGGTGAAACGGATGCTGGTGGTGGGTGCAGGGCCGCTGGGAGCCGCTGCCTTGGTCCCAGGGGCTGGTGCTGGGGCAGGCGCCACTTGAAGTTGCTGGGGCAGCGTGGGCAGAATGTACTGCACCTGGGTGATTCCCCCAGCCTTGCCCAGGGGACCTGGCTGCAGGATGCCCAGGGGCATTGGCCCATTGGGCCCACTCCCAGCACCTGCTCCTGAGCCCGCAGCCGTCCCGCTGCCAGGGCCCCCCTGGGCAATGAACTGGACAGCGGGGGGCGCTGGGGCCCCATAGCCCGGGGCGCCCACCAGCAGGTTGGTGACAGTGGCAGGCGCCTTCCCCACAGTGCCCAGTAGGGGTCCAGCCACCAGATGTGGGGCTGTTGAGGTGGCTGCTCCCGACTTCTTGTCCGAATACACTAAGCTGACGCCCAGTGGGGAGCCCCCAGGTGCCCGGGACCCAGCGACTGTCTCAGTCCTGGCACCGGCTGTGTCATTTGGAGACGCTTCTGCCCGGCCAGAAGTGGGGAAAGGCTTAGAGGCGATGGGCACAGGAGTGCTGCTGACAGGCCGCACCACATTGGTGACCATGGTGGCGGCCGGGCGGGACAGGGGGGCTGCTGGGGCCCCATAGGCCAGAGATGGGGCTGGGGCCGAGGGCATGCGAGCTCCACTGCCCTCCCGTTCCTCCTTGTTTGAGGGCAGGACCAGTGTCTGCAGAACACTTCCTCCCCCGCTGGGAGGTGCCGCAATGACTGAGGGGCCTGGTGGCTCCAGGCCCCCCACGCTTTCAGGTCTCTTGCGCCGGAAGGTGGCAGGATCCGTGGGGAGAAACCGGGTGGCCTTAGGTGTTGCTGGGCCCCCAGTTCCAGGGGGTGGGGGCCGTAGGGGACCTGTTGTGCTGCCCTGACCTGACTCCTGGGCTTTGAAGGTCCCTGAGCCCAGCGGGAAGGAGGTGGCTGCTGAGGCTGAGGAGGAGGCAGGCGAGGATGAGGAGGATGGGGTGGGCCCGTAGCCTTTGCCGAAGCCTGCAGGTGGATCTGGGGGCCCTGGGGGCTCAGGGTCCAGCGATGGACGGCAGTGAGTAAAGGAGGAACGGATCACAGGCGAGAACACCTTCCGACCAAAGCCCTGAGTGGCAGGAGAAGGGAGACACGAGCATGTCAGGGGAGCCTGGATACCCACACCCTGCCCATCCCGCCCATCCCAACCTCCCCGTCCCGCCTGGCAACCAGGCCAGCCGAAGGCCTCCACTCATCCAGACTGAGACCCAGTTCCCCATGAAGCAAGTAGCTCACCTTCTCTGCGCCTTAATCTTCCCCTCTGTCAAGGTACAGAGAAGTAACATTCCCCCCCATTCCCAGGATGCATGAGACCAGACAGCAGCAAGTCCCAAGCCCTCACCTTGCTGCCCTCTGGGTCCTCCCCAGAGCTGTCTCCGCTCTCGCTGTCGGTCACCCGCTCCTTGCACTTGAGGTCAATGTCAGTGGTGCTGAAGCCATCGTCAGCTGAGAGAGCAGAGGGAACAGGGCTGGTAAAGGGCTGGGTGCAGGGCTGCCAGGAGGGACAGTGTGGAGCCTGGCTCTGGCCTCGGCTCTGCCCCGAGTTAGCAGTTAAGTGCTGTCCAGGAATGCTGTTCCTCACCAGGAACAAATGTTGTTCCAAGTGTTGTCCAAGAATGCTCTGCCCACCTGCCCGCCAGCAGACCCTAAGAGCACACTGGTAATAGCATCTAATACTGTGTCCATTGGCCCGGCCATGCCCGTGTCCTCCCGGCTTCCTGTCAGGCTTGGGGCTTCTTGAGGGTAGGGCTGGGCTTACTCAGTAGGGCCTGAACTGAACATGCCCGCAATCACAAACGCAATCACAAACGAACGTGGAAGGGAAGAAAAAGAAGGGGCCTAAGGGCCTGGACCAAATCTTCACCCACCCTCCAAACCTTAGCCAGCTGCTCCCTGGACAGGATTCTGGGCCCTGCAACTGCTTACCAATGACATCATCATCCCCTTCCTCCTCACAGATGACCATGCGTTCCTCGTCACTGGTCATGTCCTCACTGGCTGCACGCTGGGAACGGGAGGCCCGGGTGGGCAGCAGTGGGGGCCGCCCACTGGCTGCCAGAGTGCCTCCCTCACCGGGGGCCGCAAAGGGGCCTGGAGCCCCATATTGGGTGGAAGGCTTTGGGCCAGAGTAGGATGCAGGGCCAGACACCATCTGCAGGGGAAGTGCAGGGAGAGTTCAGCCAGTGCTGTCACCGTGGGCAGCGCTCCCTGCACATCGCCCCTACCCCCATGGCCTGCACTCCAGACCTGAGTCAGTTCCTGTAGTGCCTGGCTGTCTACTTCCCCACCATCCAGGCTGTGGACCCCGCTGTGGGAGAAGGCTCGGGGCCGGGCTGAGGCAGGTCCGCCGACTGCGTGCAGACGTTCTGCCCCACAAGAGCTGCTCCCCGGAGCCTTGGTGTCCGAGCTCAAGAGCGTCTGGGCTGTGACGGACAGGAGCTCCGAGGACACTGTAGGGTGGAAAGAAAAAAGTGTCGCAGTCAGGAAGCCTCCTCCCAGTACCCAGGCTGGCCAAGCCATCCACAGATATTTCTAGATACCAGGCAGAGGCAGGTTGGACTTCCTGGGCCACCTGGCAGAAAAGAGATACCACCTACCAGGCCAGCATTTCCCCTGGTTCCTGCCCTCTTGGGCTGCGAGGAGGAAGCCCACTGCTCCCTGGGAGGCAGCCTTTCTGAGAGCATGAAAGCCTGGAGACAGGTATGTGTGGCGTTGCCTAGCTAATAACCAGTGGACTGTCTGAGCCTCTACTCCCTCATCTCGGAGAAAAAGGAACGTCTCCTCCCTCACAGAGTCATGGGCCCAAACCCACAGGATCACTCCAGAGAAGCGCCTCAGAATGGTGCCGGGCACACTAAACACCCTCAGTCAGTAGAAGCAGCCAACGAGGGGCTTCCAACTGTGGTCTTGAGAGCCAGATGAGCTGGGGTTTAAATTCAAGCTTTGCTACTTACTAGTTTTTTAGTGAGTTCAAGCAAGTGCTTTTGTCTCTCTAAGCCGTTTCTTCATCTGGAATATTAGGTGTGCTTTTGAATACTAGAGATTATGCCCTTCTTGATGCCTGTGACATAGTAAATGCTCAGCAAATGGCACTTCACAATAAGATTTCTGTTCAGAAATCTAATCTATTTGGATCTCTCTGACCCCCTCACAAGAGATAAATACCAGTTCCTTTGTGAATAAGGGTCCTCAGATAAAAGAGATAAAGCTGAGAGGAGCTTCTGGGGAAGGGGGTGAGCAAGCAAAGGGGAGGTCGGTGTCAGGGCAGAAAAGCCAAAGGGCTCACTAACCTCCAGGGGCAGCGGCGGTGCCTGTCTCCGACATGCTCCGCTCCCTTGGCTCCTTGTGCCCTCCTGCCAGCCCCAGGCTTGTAGGCTTGGCCTCTGAGCTGGACTTCTTCCGGTCCTTGTTGCACCACTTCCAGTCTGGGTGGGCCTTAAAGTGGGCCTCTTTCACCTGGCAGGAGAGGGCAGGGAGACCCTTCACTCACCCACCCTGCCAGAGGAAGCGGAGGAGCCAAAAGGAGGTGGAGTTACCTGGAAGGCCAGGTCGTGGTACTTCTGCTTCTCCTTGGGCCCCAGAGCGTACCACCACTCGCCCAGGATCTTACTGACGGTCCGGTTGTCCTGGTTGGGGTGACGCTGGTGGACCAGGGCCCGGTGCCGCTTGCTGAAGATCATGAAGGCATTCATGGGCCGCCGGATATGGTCCTTCTCCCTCTGCAGCAGACACGGGCCCGAGCAGGAAGGTTAGGACTGGGGAGACGGGCTTGGGCGGCCACAGGGTGAGTTGGGGACAGGTGGAGATGAGGCACCTTGTTGGGGCTGCGTCCATCCTTCTCTGAAGATGAGTCTCGTTCCTTGGGCAGGGCGCTGAGAGACTGCGTCCGGCGTTTCCCAGGCGGCAGAGGCAACTGGATCTCAGGAGACATGATGGAGAGGAAGCTGTGGCGGGAGCGGCAGGGCAGTGAGAGCCACGTCTCTGGCCACTCCACCCTCCTCCCCAGTCCCAAGCCTCAGGGCACTCACGCATCGTCGTGGTCACTCTCTGTCTCACTGTCCAGCCTGGGCTCTCCTGGAGGACCGGGGGCCTCCTCCTCCGTGGTGGGAAGGGGGCCCTTTCCAGGTTCCACCACCCCCAGAGTGTGGGGGGGTCCAGGCCCTGGGCTCTCAGGGCATGTAGCTCCAGGGGGCCGCCCGGGGTCAGCATTCCCCGTCCCGCCTGGTGGCTGCTCGTGAGCAACAGCCGCCGACTCAGCAGGTTCTGGGGACAGAGCGGCAGGCAGATCAGAGAGCTCCTGGGCCATCTCGACCCCATCCCCATGCCTTCCCACAGCCTCCCAACCCTCACCTTTGCTCTGGTTGGAGGCCACTAGATGGCTAGCAGGTTGCTGGGCCTCACTTGGCTGCACGGAGGGGTCAGGCTGGCTGGGGGCCAGGAAGGGGACTAAGGAATGCCAGGGGAACACGGCCACAGAGCGAGGTTCCACGTTCGTCCACACTGTGGGAAGGACTCAGCTGAGCTGTGCGGCAGGAGAGCTTGGCCTTGACCCCCAACTCAAACTCTTCTCCACCCTGGACAAGGTGGCTCCACCCCTTCTTTACACCCCCTTCCTCAATCCCAGAGCCCCCTGGGCTCGTGCATGCGACATCACTCAGGAAAAACTCCTCCCTGAAAGATTTCTATATTTTTAAGAAAGAAAACAGAAGCAGGGAAACGGTCCTCACACCCCACTCCCTCCCCCACTTCCACCCCCACCTCCACCTCCACCAGCCTTGCCACCAGGGACCAGGCCAGAGAAACGACTGGCTCCTGTCGCCAACCAGGCCATGTTCGCTTGCCAACTCACTCTCTCAAGGCCCCTAGACCTTAGCAAGGCCGCAGACCCTCCCTCAGTCAATTCCTATCACCGTGTTGCCGTCTGACACAGCCCCTCACCTTGGCCTCATACTCCCTTTTTCCTTTCCTGAGGCAGATGGCCCAGTCTCCCCACCCTCCCCTCTCCTCCCCACCTTCCCCTCCCCTCCCCACTACTCACAGGACATGGGGTCTCAGGCCTTTCTCCTTGCCTCCCTCCCCCCTACCACAGACCCCAGGGAGCCAGATCTGCCTTTCCCAGGCTGGGCACAGGTGACTCCAGCATCTCCTTCCTCCTCAAAGAGAATCTACTGCCCATGAAGAGACCTCCCAGCCTCCCTCACTCTATACCCCTGAGCTTATCTCTAGTGTAGTGTCCAGCCCCCTTACCCCAAAAGATGGGAGGGTGTGGTAAACTCTTCAGACAAAAAGGCACAGACAATGGGACAGACGAGAGAATTATTACGAGACTCTGCCCAGGCAAGGCAAAGGGGCCAGGTGTTTCCTTAAGGCTACGCACAGGAAGGTACTTCCCTCACCAGGGCGCTGCTCCTAGAGGTCCAACCTTCTGCTCCAGGAGCTGGGTGGTAGAGGAGCCAGCCCACCCCTTATGGCTGAGTCCCACCCCTGGCTGGACTCCTGGGGCTGGCCCAGGCTGGGAGTGGGCTTCCTACTCACTGCCAGCTCCCTGGGGGAAGTGGAAGCAGCAGAGGAGGCCCCTGCTAGGGGAAGACCAAGAAGAGAAGAGGGAAACGCCCTAGCCCTGGTCCCCATCATTCCAGGCTCCCCCTGATCTAGATCAATCTGACCTAGGCTGATCCCCCCCCACCCCCGCCAATGCCTTCAGAAGGCTGGCCTAGGGGAGCCCCTATGTGAGGCACTGACCTCAAGACCTGATTCTGTGAGGTGCTGACAAAACAAAAAAGTAGACATCAAGGCAACAGGAGACGAACAAAGAAGCCCACACTAGAAAAGGACTCAAAACACTGTGAAGATTCCATCCACTAGCACGGGGGCACTGGAGCCCCAAAAGCCTGCTGGGCCCTCCAAACCCATGACAGCCTTCAGAGACCTGGACCTGTCCCTCTCTTCACAAGGATCTTTCCCATCAGGCCCCCTCATCTTCTGCTAGGTGGGAAAGAAAGGGCCCAGTATACAATGGTAGAACAGTCCTTTGGTCCTGTCCCTCCTGAACTCCTCCCTAGTGCACTACCCTCCAGGTTCCTGGGTCTCTTCCTCTCTCTGAAAAGCAAACCACCAACACGTCACTCTGTTCTGAGCAAACAGTGCCTCACTCCCTTCCCAAGACCTGTCCTTAGCCCCACTACTCAATCACAGCCCCTAGTCCCTTCTCCCTCTATTCCACACCTGGCACCAGCAGGTCTCACGCTGCTCCTATTCTAATCCATGCTCTGAAGCCAGGTACTCTGCACCCCTCCTCACCTCCCATGACAACATACCTTTTCCACCCTACACCTAAACACCACAGCTGTCCTCAGCTACTCCCCACTCTGCACTCCCATCCCTCCACTACACTCCCACCTGCCGTCACTAACCACTCAGCCCAGCCGAGCTCTGTAACTTTCCCCTCTACTCTGCCTCCACCGTTCTCTTACTATAACCCCATCACCATTACTCCGCACTCAGCACCCCGACACCTTGACCCCTGGAGTCCCAGGGCCCAGGCGCTACTGACCGAACATGCCGAGGCCACGGGAGGCCGCGCCGGACGCGGGCACCAGGGGCCTGTGGGCTGAGTACATGGTCCGGCACGGGGTGGCCCGGCCGGGGCTCGCGCCTCCTCAGCGGCCGCCGCCGTTCCGCCCGCCGCCGGCTCCTCGGCCGCCACCGCTCGGGCCCGGGGGGAGCTGGAGGCCGTCGCCGCATGCCCCCCCCCACCGCCCCCCCTCCGGCTGCCCCACGCGGGGGGTCTCAGCCGGGCGCGCCTGCGCACAACGCCACCTGCCTCCCGCCGCCCGGGGGGCGGGGGGAGGTCAGAGCGCGCCGGCCCCGCCCCGCCCCCCGGCGCGCGCGGGGGCCGTCACGGGGCGCGCAGCACCCAGGCCATCGGCGCCGCCCCCTCCTTCTCCCTCCTCCCGCGCGGAGCCGGGCGGGCGGGGCAGGTGGGGCGGGGCGCGGCGCGCGTGCGCGGGGGCGGCCCCCTCCCTTCCCCGTTCGCTGGCTCCCTCCCTCCCTCCCTCGCAGCTCTGGCGGGTAACGGCTCTGGCCCCGAGCGCCCCGGTTTGCCGGCGCCGCGCCCCGCCTTTCCGGGCCTGGGGCCCGCGGCTCAGCGCCGGGTCGGCCTCCGGCCCCGGGCGGGCAGACGGACGAGCGTGCGTGCGTCCGTGCGCTCCGAGCGAGCCCCGCGCCGAACCGCCGCCGCCTCCCCGCCCCGCCACTACTACGCGCTCCCCTCCCCCCGCGCACCTCCCCCCGCCCCTTCCCCGCTTCCCCCGCGGCCTTCCGCGCAAGCCCGGCCCACCGCGCGCGAGCCCATTGGCTGCCGCCGCCGCGCGCGGGTCAGGCCCCGCCGCGCCTGCCCCCATTGGCCGCCCCAGGGGAACGTCAGTCATATGCAAATAAGGGCAGGGCGGGGCGGGCTCCGGTTGGACCCAAGCCGGCCCGGGGCGGGACCGTGGGAGGAGGGCGGCAGGGAGGGCGCACTGCAGTAAAGGCACTGAGCCAGGGGGGCGGTTCGGGGCGCCGCGCTGCAGAGGCCCGGGGCTGTGGGTGGTGCTTGTGTGTCCAGTCCGCGCGAGGAACACGCTCACGCGCGGCTCGGCCCACCTCCCTCACGCCCACCTGGGCACGCGCGGCCCCGCAGGGCAGACAAACTGCGTGTAGGATTGGGCGAGCCACCCCTGAGCCCTCACCAACTCTCACAACAGCAGTCACAAACACACACACACACACTCCTCATAGACAGACTTTCCTACCACACCCATTATCTCATACACAGTCCAGGGTCACATGTACCCTCGGTCTTACACACGAAGTCACACACCCGGAACACCTCACATAAATGTACTACCTCCCACACTAAACGTCCATCACTCCCCACCCACCATCACACACACTTGTTCTCACCCATCTTCTTCACATCACCCATTTCATACATGCCCTGTCATATGTGCTTCATCAAAGCATATCCTCATACACATCCACCAGCCCATGTGACTCATACAAACACACAACATATCAAACAGGCAGAATTATCTCATACACCTCATCACAGCCACTGCTTGTCCACAGCACACATCCTACATCCCTCCAACACAACCACACACTCATATGGCCTTCCCGGCACCCCCCAACCCCAACACAGGTAACTCTCACAAATGCCATCATACTGACCCCAAACACTATGTAAACTTACCCTGGTGAGCACTAACTACTTCAGTACCCTGGCTCATCAGGTATGCAAAGTGCCATGGCCATTCCCATTGATTCAGCTACCCTGCCTGACACTTAGCAGCCACCTGGGACCCTCTACCTCACAGTGGAAGGCAGGGGGCCACCACTCTGGCCTGGGAGCCACCCTTTCCAAAAGACGGCCAAGAGGAAGAAAGGAAACTAACACTGGGGCTGCTACATGCTGGGAGCTTGTATGTATAACCCTGTGCATTGAATCCTCACAGCCACTAGGGAAGTACACTTTATTATGCCTATTGTTCAGATGAGAAAATGAGGCTCAGAGAAATTGAATAAATTGTGCAAGATCATGCAGCCAGGACGTAACAGCCCAGCACTCCAACTCAAGTGCTCTTTCCACTACTGAAAATTTCACCTCAGGGTGGACACAGGCAGAGACTCCCAACAGAGGCCTGGGAATATGTTCAGACAATGGTATCGGAGAGACTGGTGAACTATAGAAAGGTCAGAGGGTACACACCGAGACACAGGCAAGGTCTGGGGCCCACCAGGCAGAGAGGCAGAGGCCTTGGATCACCCAAGAAGGGCCCTGAGGCCACATCCAGTAAAGGCAGAGGCGTGGGGTCATACCTGGGCAGGTAAAGATTGCACAGGCTCAGATGCACCAAGACTGGGCTCCCACACATGTGGGATCAGTGATGGGCACAGACAAACCCTTTTCCCAGCCTTCTGCAGCTACAGACAGAGATGAAGGCATGGAGAGGGGGCAAAAACCGGGTAACCTGGGCCCAGAGGGGAAGGGGAGGTCTGTAGTCCTCTGACCTCCAGAGACTACAGGGCCAGACACTTGGCTGTGGGCCTGGAGAGACCAACAGAGGGACTATTAGGTGACTGCCCCCTCCTCCCTATGCAGCCCCAGACTCAGACCCTCCATTACCTCACTGCCCCAGGGACTGCAATGTGAAGCAGAAATCAAGGCTGAAATCAATGTGGCCTGCTCTATCTCCCTACCGCTGCCCCCTCCTCTCCCCACCGGTGAGTCACCTACTGGCAAGTTAACCCCTTCCCAACTGCAATGAAGCCCAGGGACTGAGCTCAGAGGAACCCTACTGCCAGCTCCCCCAGTTCTGTTGGGTGAGAAAAAGAGCTAAGCCTGGCACAGTAGGGAAAGAGGGCCCCATACATCTGGGAGGGTTGCACATCTGGTAGAAGACAGTGCCCACATAGGAGGGATGGGAAGAGGCCCCTTACAGGGTAGGGTACAGCCAAGTGGGGGCCCAGCCTAGCAGGGAGGGGCCGGAATCCGGGCGGGAAGGGCCCCCCTGCCCTGGGCGCTGGGCCAGCCCTATACTTAGCTTCCATTGTTTGGAATGGAGGAACCCTGAGTGGGGGTGATTAGGAGTGGAGAAGAGGGAGCAGGTCCTGTCCCCAGACAGCTCCATCTCTCTAGCCATCCCCAACCCTAACTGGGGCCTCCCTAGTTGGAAAAGTCTGAGGGAGTTCCCCCAAACCAGGGCCCCAGCCCCATCAGAGAGGGGGGTGCATCGCCATCCTTCACTCAAAGCAGGTACTAGGCAGAACTACGGTGCAACCACCCCCTGCACTACCCCATAGCCAACTCCACAAAAGGTTTGGCCCCAAACAGCCCGCACAGCCCCACCCCACCCCAGCCTGGGGACAGGGAGCCCAGATGGAGAAAGCAAGTGCCACCCAGGGTGGCACAGGCTGAGGCCTGCCCAAAGGCCTGGGGCGCACAGCCAGGGATGCTGACAGGCTGAGGGACAGGCAGACATGCTCTGAACTCACGGGCCCCCGTTTACTGAGCCCGAGAGGCACCGCGCCCTGCCGCCTGCGGCTCCCCACCCTGCTCTCCAGGCCCGGGTCCCCGCCTCGGCTCACCACCCCAGTGTCCCCAGCTCCCCTCACCCGCTCCCCACATACACACCCACCCACCCACCCCGGGCGGCGTCGGAGACGGCCAGGGTTGCCTGGGGAACGAGCCCAGGATTGGACTGGTGCTGCTCGGGAGGGATGGGGGCCTAAAAATAGCGCCAGGGTGAGTCAGTGAGTGGGGCTGGGGTAGGCAGGGGGACCAGAAGGGAAAGAGAGGCAAGCGAGAGGTGCGGGGGAGGCTCCCCAGGGATTGGAAGATGGGCGGGATAGGATGGAGAGCGGGATGTGGATTTGGGGGTAGAAGAGGGGGTTGAGCGGGAGTGTACAGGCGCCGGGGCTGCGAGGGCTGGTCCGCGCGGGCTGAGGGAGGGGCCACTGCCTGGGCGGAGGAGGGGGCGCCGCCCTGCGCTCTCCTCCCCAGCCCCGAGCTCACGAGATTTTCCACTCGCCGCCTGGCCCCCAGCCAGCCCCCGGCGGGCCCCACAAAGCCGCTTTGTGCTGGGAGGGCGGGCGGGCGGGCACCCGGCCGGGCTGACACCCACGCGGGCAGCGGCGGTGCGCGGGTCAGCTGGCACCCGAACTGTCTGCTGCGGGGGGGTGGGGGCCCCCACCCAGCCCGAGGACGCGGCCGCGCAAGGGTTAATGACGCAGGGGCCAGGGTAGCAAGTCTCGGCCAATCGGCGTCGGCGGGCGCGACAGCGGCCAATGGGAAGGCCGGAGGCCCGACGCCCCGGGCCTACCCCCTGGGGCGCGGGAATGGGCGCGGCCCTGACTGGGTGCCCGTCTGGATCCACAAAGCCCCCGATGCACCGTTTCCCGGGCTGCTTCGCAAAAAACAGGCTCAGAAGGGCGTAGGATCTCGCAGTCAGGAGGTGGCACGGTCAAGATTCGAGCCCAGGTCTGCCTGGCTTCACAAATCAGCTTTTCCACCGAAATGGGGAGACGGGGGTTCCCAGTCCCAGGCCCCCAAGCGGAGCGGGAACAGGCAGGGGACGGGGTGCGGGCGGAGGCGGCGGCGCGGCAGGCTAGGGTCCAGCCGCCTGCGGTGCAGCCGCTGCCGCCGGTGGTAATGGGAGCCAGACGCCGTCGTCGCCGCTAATGCGCCTCCCTCTCGGCCACTAATGGAGCCATTAATGCCCGGGCGCCGGGGGCTGCGGGCCACACACACCACCCCGCCGCTGCGCATGCGCGCGCCAGCAGCCCCGCCACCCGCCGCCAGCAGGAGGCAGCCTGACCCCTTGCAGTGCCTGGCGCCGGGGGCTGTTCCAAGACTCACTCCTGCTACCTCAAAAAAGCCTCTTCTCTCTCCCGCAAATCATCCTCTTCTTCCCAGTCTAGGTCTCCTTCCTTTCCAGGGATCTTTGACACCCTGATCCAACCCTTTCCCTCTGCTCTAAACCCTTTCTCGGCTCTTCACAGGCTGACATTCAAGCATGGCCTGGCTGGACCTGTCCTCCTTGGCACCCTTCTGCCAAGACTAGGCTCGTGTCAGCTCCAGCCTCAACTGGCCACTCAGAGGTCATGCACTTTCACCCCTCCTGGCCTTTGCTCCTGTGGCTGCCTAAGCCTGGATGGCCCTTCCCTTTCTTTCACTACCCTGAAATCCTCATTCCTGCTTCAGCTCAAATGTCACCTCCAGCGAGAAGCCTACCTGAACCTTCACTCATGGCCTCGCATTAAGCCAGAGTTTTCTCTCTCCTCTGGCCTCCCCAGGCTCTGTATCTCCCTCTGCTCATCCTTGCCGGTGCCTGCATCCACATCTGCCTCCCCCACCCACTTATCCCAGGGCTGCTCAGCCTGGACCTGGTAGAGGGATGAGGAGTGACTTCCGGTGAGAGAGAAGGGGTTCACTGTTTGAGACAAAACAAATTCTGGTGAGCAGAATCTGGATCTGGATATGGGGAGTCAGGACACTCTTGGCTCCTCTTTGGGCCTCATTTTCCCGACACACCCAAGCATAGTTGGTGGATGTTGCCTGGTCTCTGAGGTCCTACTGGTTGGGGTGGACTACACGTGGGACTCAATTAAATGGAGCTGGCACCAAAGTGTCTCCTGAAAGGCGATGGGGGTGGTGGTGGTAAGGGTGATCTGGGTCATGCCCTCGAGCAGGTGGGTGGGCACAGGAGCTGCTTTCCTGCTTCTCCCCCACAGCCGGATCTCCTAGCTTGGCCCAAAAAGCCCCCGCCTTCCTGCCTGTCTTGGGAACAGGTGCTTGGGTGTGATGGGTCTGCAGGATGGCTCCCAACACCTCTCAGCAGATTTCAGGGACATTAGTGGGCATTTAATTTGTCAAGGGACAAGCGGGGGCTCCCAGGCCTAGACATTCTCCCAACACTCCCCATTCTCCCACCTGTTCCCCAAGGAGCAGGAGATCTGGTGCTTAGCAACTACCCACTGACTTAAAGGAACAGAGTACCTGATGTGCACAGAGTGTGGGTGGGGGCTAGGATGGGGGAAACATGTCTGTCTAAAGAATGGGAGAAGGAGGGCCAGAGGAGAGGCCAAGGCTGGACCAGAGACAGGATTCCAAGATGGGGGAATCAAAACAGAAAGAAGGTGGAATGAAGCCTCAGACCAGAACTGATGTCTAAGGAGGTACAAACCTGGAAAGGCATAGCGAGCCAGACTCAGAGAAAGTCAGACAGAAGTCCAGAGAGAGAGAGACTCGGGGCCAGAAACAGAGACCTAGACAAGAGACAGACATAGGAACCCGAGAGAGACAGACATACAGTGGGTCAAACAGGCAGATGGGCAGACAGGCCCAGGAGAAGGGGCACTGCCTGTGAATATGGGGAAACCAGGCGGGAGCTGGGAGCTGGAAGGCAGGCCATGCCAGAAACAGGGCTGAGACATCTGGCCTCCTGGGTCAGGGCTGCAGGCCCTGGGGCGGCTTCCTCTCCTGGGGAGCAGGCGGGAAGAGTCAGAGGGAGGTGGCAATGGCAGCTGGCTGGCCCGGCCATGCATAGAATGTAGAGAATGCAGGCCCGCCTGCTCCGGCAAGTCCCCCAGCGGAAGCAAATGCCTGGCGGGGGGCAGAAGCAGGCAGGCTGCCCCGGGCCACCCCCTCACACCTGCTGTCCTGACTGAGGGTCAGGCCCTGGCATGGGCGGGCAGAAGGGGCCAGGACTACAGCCTCACTCTTCCACTGGGCACAGTCTGCCCTATCTGGGCCTCAGAGAGAGAAGGCCCCAAGGTGCCTACCTCCCAAGGGTTTAGGGAGGCCTCTGAGAGAAGAACAAAAGGGCCTGCTGGCTGGGAACCTGAGGGCAGCCTGGATACCTCAGCATGGGTGTAGTCAGGGAGGCGCTGCTCAGAACCGCCAGGACAGGCACTGGACAAGTTCTGACGACCAGGTGGCTTCCAGCAAGGGGCCTCCCCTCCCTGAACCGCAGTTCCCCCCCTCCCCCTGACAACAGGGCTGGTAATCCCTGTTTCATAGTATCAGGAGGTTTCGATGAGATGGCCCCACGCTTGAGGCTGGGCACATGGTAAATGCTCGGTAAAGTGGGCTACTATTATTGTTTTCATTATTCTAATTGAGAGTGCTTAAGAGCCTGGGCTCTGGAGCCAGACAGCCTGGATTCACACTCTGGCTCTCCCTCTTCCTAGCTGAGTGACCTTGGGCAAGTCACTTTGCCTCTCGGGCTACAGTTTCCTCCTCTGTCTACTGGAACTAATAATCGTGCTGATCTCCTGGGTTGTTGTGAGGATTCAGTGAGTAAAGGCTCAGTCAGCGCTTACTGAGCAGTGTGCCAAGCACATGCATGGGTGGTACTCAATAAATTATTATTACTGTTACTTCTAGTAGGAAGACTCCTGTGATCTAGAGATCAAGAGACCTGGTTCAAGGCCCAGTCCTGCCCCTCCCTGGCTGGGTGACCTTAATCAGGACTCTTTTTCTGTCAGGGCCTCATTTTCCGCATCTGGAAAATGGTGGCAGGAACCCCCCACCCCCACCCCCGCCGGACCACCCTGGTAGGTCTCAGGTCACCTGCATCGTGCCATCCCTCCCCACACAGCAGCAGTGAGGGTCATGACTGACCGATGCTATGTATGAGGGCAATGTCGGGGGCTGTAGGCATGCGGGGGTGGGGGCTGAGGGGGATGGTAGGAGTCCTTCTGCTTCAGTTTCTTCATCTGCCTAAGGATAGGAATCCCCGCTGTGCCCACTTTGTGGAATTTTGCTCATATCAACTACGATAACAAATGTAAAAAATGTTGGGGGTGGGGCAAAAAACACAGCTCACAACCTCAGTATATGAGCATGAGGGGCAAGCGTAGCCTTTGTGTCCCTCTGCCCGGGTCTGGGCTGGAGCTCAGTGAGGGCAGGGTCTGGGCCCCTTCCTATATTGGTCTTTGCACCAGACCAAGACACAGCGGCTCCTACCCAGATCCACAGCCCAGACTCCTTCCTCCCTGGTCTCCCTGCCTCTGGTCTCAGGGGCTGGAACTCACCCTTCATGGTACAGCCGTGGTTGGGTCGGCTCAAAACCTTGCATGGCTCCCTAGTGCCCTCAGGATAAAGTGCCCAAGTCTTAGAAGGACCCTCTAGGATCTGCCCCTTGTTGTACTGCTCACCAACACAGCCACACATCCCAACACTCACCCACTGTCTAGAGCCCCTGACTTTGCAGATTCAACTTCCTTCAAATTCTTGCTTTTGCCTCAAGGCCTTTGCACACTCTTCCCTCTGCCTGAAGGTCCTCCTGCCGGCCGTGCCAGGCTCCCTTCTGCACACCCTTCAGGTCTCACTTTAGACTGTGCAGGTCTCACTTTAGACCCTGCAGGTCTCACTTTAGACCCTGCAGGTCTCACTGGCCCCTTCTCCAAGAAGTCCTCCCTGACTTCATATGGCCTCCTGGGCTTCCTCCATCCCAGCCCTGACCACTCTGGACAGCTACTATCTGGGGACAGGTCTGTCTGCTCCAGGGACCATGAGCCCTTTGAGGACAGGGCTGTGTCCTTAGCATCAGCCAGCATAGGGCCAGACACAGAGAGGGGGCCTCAGTCAACAGTGAATTCGTAAGTAAATAAGAAAAAAATGCTAGGGAAGGGGCTGGTGATGGGTCTGTCACCCTCCATGAAAGTTGCTCTGACAAGGCCCAGGCCAGCTGGCTCTCCAGCACCATCTCAGAAATGCCTCTCCCCGCACCGCTGGCCTTAGCCCTCTAGCCACTCTGGCTGTCCTCAGCTGTGCTCCTTCTGGCCTCGGAGCCTTCCCAACGGCCTCCTAGGAGGTTCTCCTGTCCCACAGCTGCTGGTTCCAACTCATCCTTCAACTCTCGGCTTACACGCCCTTTCCTGAGGGCAGCCAGACTAGGTTCACATCTGGAAGCATGCCCAGCACACGCCCAGCTCCCCGCCATGGCACTGACCACACCTGTGCTATTTCCCAGGTGCAGCGGTGAAGATGAGGGCTCCAGTCCTGGTCCTGCCACTACCTGGCCGAAGGACCTGTTGGAGCCTCAGTCTTCCCATCAGTAACCCAGGCAGGTTGGTCACGAACCAACCTGCCTGGGTTTGAAGGCTGGCTCTAGGATTTACTAGCCATGTGACCCTGGGCAAGTTACTAACCTGGCCTCAGTTTCCTCTAATTTTTTTTTTTTTTTTTTTTTTTTTTTTGGCTGCACTGCGCGGCTTGTGGGATCTTAGTTCCCCGACCGGGGATCGAACCCGGATCCCTGCAGTGGAAGTACGGAGTCCCAACCACCGGACCACCAGGAAATTCCCAGTTTCCTCTAAATGAGCATAATCATAGCAGAGTTCAGAATGTTGTGAGTGCTACGTTAAGGGGTGGGTGTGAGGATTAGGTGCGATAACCCACTTGCAGTGCTTGTCACGGTGATACCCCTGCCAGTCCTCCAGACGTGCGAGCTGTCATCATGATTATCATCTCTGTTACCCCATCAGCTCTGTGGGGGTCTGGCTTTGAGCCTGCACTCAGGAAAGGTTTGCTGACTGATGGACCCCTTCAGAGTACATTCCCAACAGGAGGCTTCTGGAAACACTGCACTGAGCCTTCAAAGTCCACGCCTGGGGACTTCCCTGGCGGTCCAGTGGTTAAGAATCCGCGCTTCCACTGTAGAGGACACGGGTTCGATCCCTGGTCGGGGAACTAAGATCCTGCTTGCCACACAGTGCAGCCGGAAAAAAAGAAAAAGAAAAACTCCACGCCCTTGCCTGACAGGTGAACTCCCACCGGAACATCTGTGCAGAAAGGAGGCCAGCCTCCACTTGAATCCCACCCAAGGTGGGGAGCTCACCTCTCTTGAGAGCCAGTTAGCAAGGGGCCCTGTGCAAAATGAGCCCTCGCCCAGCCCATCCACCCGAACCTCTTACCTGTCCCAGGCCGGCCCATGATGACTTCCTTTTTGGGGGCAGGATGGCTGGTGTAGCTGCTGGGCACCAGGACGGGCAACAGGGCAGCAGGTGAGGGGTGGAAGGCCACCGGCTGGAAGGGCGAGGAAGCCAGGCCAAAGGTGGGCATCGGCTGGGCCACAGCCGTCGGCGCAGCTGGAGGCACAGTGATGGGCACAGGGGCCGGCAGAGGTGGGGGCAGGCCAGGCTTCCCACTGGCCATCCCGGGCGGCACCGGAGTCTCTCGGCAGCCCCGCCCAGGCCCCCCGGCCCGTGCCTCACTGCCAGCGCCCACCTCCCCAGGGAATTTGGAGGGCAGCGGCACGTCGGGGTTGCGGACGATGACAGGCGAGTCCCGCTGCACGGCAGGCACCCTGCGCACGGAAGGCCCAGGATCCGAGGTGAGGCCGGCAGGTGGAGGCAGCAGCAGCAACGGCGAGGGCTGGCGGGAGCGGGAGAAGGGCACGGCGGGCGACACGGCACGGAAGCCAGCCGGTGTGGAGGGGGTAGGTGTGTGGGACACCGAATCCACACCAGAGTCTAAGCTGTCGCTCTTGGGGAAGTCTGGGGCGGCTCCTCCGCCCGCTGCACCAGGGGCCCCCAACGCCCCTGGGTGGGGCAGCAGCTCTGTCTTCCGTCGCCCAGGGCTGATGGGCACAGTAAAGGTCAGGTTGGTCTGGAAGGTGGGTAGGATGCCAGAGGAATGGCGCTCTCGGGGGGCAGGCGGGGGTGGGTGAGGGCCCAGGTCTGGTGGCGTCAGCACGCCTGCCTTAGGGGTGCTGGCGCTGAGGTGGCGACTGCGAACAGCAGTGCGTTGGATGACTGGCGAAGCGTTGATGGGGCTGAAGTTGGCAGGGCGGAAGCCGAAGAGTGGTGAGGGTGAGGGTGACGGGGCTGGCGAGAAAGGTGACTGCGTAGAGACGGGGGAGAAGGAGGGTGTGCCCGAGCGAGAGCTGCCCAGTGACACCAGCATCACAGCCGCTTCACACTCATCGAACTCAAAGCGTGACAGGTCCGCGGGGGCCACCAGGCGTGGGCGTGAGTCTCCCCGGGCTGCCACGCTGCTGGCCTCACTGTCTCGAGACGTCTCGTCACCCCAGTCGAACTCGGTGCTGCCCTCACGGGCCGCCACCCCAGCTGGCCGCCCAGCCCCACCTGGGCCACTGTCCGCCAGGCCCTCCATCTCCTTGGTTCGCATGGACAGGTGGCGGGAGCAGTAGCCCCGCCGCTGGGACTCCTTCATGCAGCCATCTCTCGAGCACAGCCGTCGCCACTGCTTGCCGTTGAATTTCTTTCGAATTCCATTGGGTGTGCAGACCACGTCGCCCTTCTTGTATTTCTGCTGGGCTGCTGTCAGTGGCGTGCGGGCCCGGGCAGCCGGTGCAGCCCCCTTCTCCAGGGAGGCCACGCTGCTGCTGCGGCTGCCGCCCTGGCTCCCCTCCTGGCAGGGCGACGGCTGCTCACCAGGGCGGCCTGGGCCGGCGAAGGCTGGGGACTTGGGTGGCGGTGACAGGAGCTGGGGCGGGGGCAGTGGGAGCAAGGCCGGGGTGCCCAGGGCTGGCGGGTGCTTCTCCTCACCCTCCTCGCAAGCCCCCAGGTGGCCACCAAAGCTGATCTTGGAGACCTCGGCATCCTCGGGCTGCTTGAGGTCCAGGGCAGCAGGGCAGGGGGGAAGGGCGGCCCCCGGCTCGGCCTGCTCCTCCTCAGGACCCGCCGGGGGCTTCCTCGGCAGGGCTTCGGGCTCCCACGGGGGCCGCAGCAGGCGCAGGCTGGAGCGGGCCACCCACACCGCGTCCTCGGGCTCACGCTGTGGCGGCTGCGGCGGGGTGGCCGCCGGGCCCGGCTGGGAGCTGGGGCCAGGGCTGAAGCGGACCTTGTAGGCAGCCGGCTTGGCGGCCACCTCCACCACCACCCCCGCACGGTAGGCAGCCACACCGGGCTCCACACAGGTACAGACCGCTGTGCCCACCACCAGCGCAGCCGGCGGTGGCGTGGCATCCAAAACCACATCCACACCACTGCCAGGTGCCCCCTCGTAGAAAGTCAGGGACCGGTCCCCAGGGAACTGCACACCCAGGTCCTGGCTTCGGCGCACCTGGCGCACCACAGCTGGCAGGAAGAGACCGTCCCCACGCCGAGCCAGCACCCGCTGGGAGCGCAGCTGCCGCAGGTCATAGCCACCGCTGGTGCTGCCAGGGGGCCAGGGGCCTAAACCACCAGCTTCGGCCGGCTCATCTTCCAGGTCAGCCGAGTGCTCGCTGGCTGTGTCGGTGGAGGAGGAGCGGGCAGAGGTGGGTGGCTGCGGAGGCACCCCCGGGGTGCCCGCCTCCTCGGGGGTCCGTGCCCGCTCTTCAGGGGCACCAGCCGCCCCACTGCTGCCACTGCCAGCCCCATGCTCCTCCACATACTTCTTCTTGGGCGCTCGTGACTTGAACGTGGCCGTCTTTCGGCTGAGTGAGGGCTCCCAGCGGCCTGCCTCGCCCTCCCCCTTGGGTTCCTCGGCTGGGCCTGGGGCCGGGTGGTCAGGGTGCAACTCTGGGGGCAGCCCTTCCGCCCCAGTGCCCCGCTCGGCCTCCTCCTCCTCACCCTCCTCAGCCTCTTCTGGCCCCGGCTGCTGCTGCTGCGCCTCGTCATCTTCCTCCTCTGGCTTGTCACCCTCCCCAGCCCCTCGCCGCCTCAGGGCCTTGGCCCTGGTGGCTGGTGGGGACTTGCCACCGCTGCCAGAACCTGGGAGGCCGGTGCACGCCTTCTTCATTGGTTTCATCTTTCGTCCACCTGCAGGGTGAGAGGACAGACGAGGCTCACTGGGAGCGACTCAGGAACACCTCTACACCCACTGTCCCCCAAGACTTCCTACTTGCTGAGGTCACTGCCCCAACTCCATGGTCCCCAAGGTCTCCTTCCTGGCTGTCTTCAACTCATGTAGGCCCCTGGCCAGCACCCAGACACAGACTGGCACTCATGTCCCCTGAGCTATACACTCTGGTTCCTTGGGGACCCTCACATAATCTGCTTCCTCTGCAGAGGACAGTAGGTGCATGCACACACTCTGACTGCCCCAAGGGGACGTGAGAAGCACTAACGGTTCACGTCTATGGAGCACTCACTTTGAGCCGAGCCCTGGGCTAAACTTGCCTTTATTAACCCATGTCATCCTCACAACAGCCCTAAGAGGCAGATGCTACTATCAGTCCCATTTACACTCGAGGAAACTGGGGCACAGAGAGATCAAGCAACTTGTCCAAATTCATCCAGCTAGGAAATGGCAGAGCTAAGATCTGAACCCAGGCAATCTGGCTCCAGAGTCTGTGCTCCTAACCGTTTCAGCGTGCCGCCTGTCACATGATCCTCGCACTGTCACTGTCCAGAGAGCACACACACTCACACACACACACGCGCACAGGCACACAGTCACAGAAAGGGAGGCGACTGGGCTGTGATGTGAGCCTCTCTCCACCACCCCCCACCCCTGCCCGGGCAGCCTGGCATGGCCAGGCATTGTGGGAAGGAGTGGGCAGCTAAGAGTCCCAAGGGACAGCTGCCCACTCTGCTCTGCACCCCAGGCCTGCCAGGTATAGCCATCTCCCCAGATCCTGGCAGGGAACAGGCAGGGGCACGTCTGGGGCAATAGCTCATACCTAGTGCTACCACAGGGCCGTGCATAAGCACACACACGCGTGCGCGCGCACACACACACACACGGCACACACACACACGGCACACACACACGTCATCACACAGTGGGACACAGCGCTACACCGCAGGGTTTCGCTGTCCCACTGGATGGGAGCCTGCCCCTCCCCCCACAGCACCCAGCATGATACCCAAAAGCCCAGCCACCCCCCTTCTGGTCTGCTTGCATCCCCGCCCTGACTGGGCTGGCTCTGACAGGGTGGCTGAGCCGACTGGGCCCCCCTGGCCCCCAAATATGCCCTCGGACTCCAGGTGGGGGTAAGTGGGAGAAGGTCAAAGAAAGCAGGACAAGCCCAGCGGGCCAACCTCACCCACTTCCTGAACAGTCATTACTGCCCGCCCCCTTTCAAGCTGCCCTGAGAAAAGAGAAGGGAAAAAACTTTACTCTGAAGTGACTAAGAGAACCTGAGAGGACAAAAAAGGGGCCTCTGGGAGGGTTGGGGGATCCAGGACCATAAGCCAAACACAATCAGAGGCACCCCGACTCAGTCTTCAGGCTCCCATGGTACCCCTGACCTCATGGGAGAGTGACCTATCCCACTTGGGGCCTGCTGCTCCTTAGGATCCTGCAGTCCCAGGATGCCCCTTCTCTGAGCCAATCCTGGGGTCCTCATAGGCAGAGGCTGGAGGGCCCGGGGCTTCTCACACTGGGGCAGGCACCCAAGTACCCGGGAGTTGGGCAGCCGCCACCATCTTCTCCCCACTGACCTGCTGGGCCACCATCCTGGGCATACCCCACCCAGGGCCTATAACCACACTGCTTGGCACCCCTGGACCCTGCTGCCTGGCCCAGCCTCTTCACACCAGAAGCCAAGCCTCTTTCTTTCCCCTGGGACCTACTCTCTTCCTGTCCACACCTCTTTGGATAACTCCCACCCAAGGCCCTGTGGGCCCTCACCTCCCTCAGAATCTGAGCAGTAACTCCTGAAGCCCAGGCTGGCCCAGGCTTTTCAGGGTCTCATGTCCTCTGCTCCCAACAGGCCTCCTGGCACCAGCTTCTCTGCCACTCTCTCTCCCATCCTGTCACCATCTCTATCTCTAGCTCTCTCTTCACAGGCCCTAGGCCCCCTCCTCAGTCACCCCCTCCTTGTCACTCTCATCTATCTCTATCACCTCCTCCTCCCAGTCACTCTCATGTCAGCCATCTCTGGACCTGTCACCTTCTCTCCCCATCACCTCTCCTTGTCACCCCCTCCAACTCTGTCCCCTCCCTCTCCCTGTCACCCTGATCTAGTCCTGTCACCCCTCCATTCCTGTTACCCATTCTCTGCCCACCACCCCCTCCTTGTCACCCTTTTTCTGTCACTCCTCCTCCCCACCACTTCCTCCACTCTGTCCCCGCTTCCCACCACCCCACTCACCCCTTTTCCCCTGTACCCCCTCCCCGTCCCTGCCACCTGTCCCCTCTCGGCCCCCAGCACCCCAAATCCCCCCTTCCCGTGTCAACCCTGGCCCCGCCCCTCACCTCGGACTCAGCGGGGTTACGGGGCGGGGGGCCGTGGCCCCGGCTCGGTCCGGTCCGGTCCCTCCCCGCCCCCCTCCGGCTCTCCCTCTCGTTTCTCCCTTTTTTTTTACTCCAACACACAAAATGGTGAATGGACCTGCAACAGCTGGAGCAGCCAGCCAATCAGCGGCCACAACCCCGCTGACCGGCGCCGTCCTAGACCAATAGATATTCGGAGCCTCGTCGGCTCCGCCTCTCAACGACGAGCGACGCTTGCCACAACCAATCGCGCCCACCCGGCAGCGCTGGTGGGCGGGGCCAAAGTCCAAGATCGGCCTCCCTCTGGGACCGACACCAACCTGAGCCTACGACCGCCTGATCAGCCTAGGGTCCTGCCCCGCAATAAGTAATGGACACCAGCATTGACCAATCGCAGTCCGCTTTAGTGCAGAATGACGAATACAGTACCCAGTCGTCTTGCACTCTAGGCCGGAACCCAGCCTCTGCGAGGGACAGTAGCCAATGAAGTGCAAGAAGGAGGGGCTAAGGGACAGGCTCTCCAATGAGCAAGCTCAGAAGGCGTGGCCTCAGCGTTTGTTGACCGGCTAGTCGCAATTCCTGCTGGGAATGGTAGTCTTCTTACGTCTCCGGCCCATAGTCGACAGGACATGGCAGACTACAACTCCCATGTGACAGAGTGCCTGGAGCTCCGAAGAACCCGTGCTAGGAGAAAAAGTCGAAAGGGCAGTTCCTCGTGAGTCTCACTGGGCGCCAGGAGCATCTTAGACCCAGGGCCCCGACTCACCCGGATTCCCGGCTCTGGCGTCGCTGCTGGCTCCTCTCGGTGGCGGCGGTAGCGGCACAAGGGGGAGGTGCGAGGAGCAGCCAACCGCCACCCGCGAGGCCCGCAGCCAATCAGCAGCGGTCGGGGCGGCGCAATGACCTCACCGGGTTCTACTCTCTTACCCCTCCCCCACGTGGTTGTTGCTGCCGGTAGCCGGGAGTAGGGAAGTTGGGGGGGGAGGGGAGGAGAATAAGTGATGTCACCTTTCCCCCGCTTGATTGGCTGCCGGGTGGCCGGGACTACAACCAATCAACAGTCTCGGAAAGTCTGGCGCGGCCCCGCGGAAAGCCCTGTTGCCACCGGGAGGGGAGAGAACGAGCACTTGCGGTGTGGCGCGCGCTGCAGAGTAGTCTCCGCGTGTGGCCTGGGGCTTGGTGGCCTTGAGGACAGGCCACCTCTTCCAAGACTTTGACATTTAGGGCGGCGCAGTTTTCTGACAGCCCCCCTAGACATGGGGTGGGGGGAGGCACGAGATGGGGAAGTACAGCTCTTCATGGGGCGTCACACTGCATTCCGTGAAGAGCTACGCTTTGTAGGTGTTCACACCTGGCGGGAGCAAGATTTTTTTTTTTTTTTTTTAAGGTGGGGTGATCACACTGGGGGTTGGGAGGAGAGGAATATGCCCTGTCAGTAGTAGATTACTCCTGCCCAGATACGGGATTCACACCAGCTGTGAACCTGTTGGCAGTGCATCCGTACTCTGCACATGGCATTTGCCCTGGCTAGCCGGTAATGGGCCGTCGTCTCCTGCTGCGTCTAATGGGTTCGCAGTATCCACAAGGGATTCACACCAGGTGTGAGGAAAATGCCGCCTCCTATTGCAGGTTCTTAATGCCTGTAACATTCGCACTACCGGTGACAGAGTGTACTGTGACATGGCCAGTTCACTCTGGGCTAGAGGGAAATATCACTTGTCCAATGGGATTCACTGAGTATGAAGGAGATTCACGTTATCCATGAGATTCACATTATGCACTGTCCACAGAAGGTTTGCCTTGAGAGGGGGGGAAATTTCACTGTCTTGTACAAGTTCACACTGGAGAGGAATCTTACACTGTTACTTATGCTATTATGTTATGACATACTATCTTATACTGTCATAACTACTATTTTAATATCCTTCTAAAAGAGAGTTTGCACGTCCATGTTGAGTGGGCCCTGAGTTGAGGGAAATTTTACAGGGCTGTTTATACTGTGCCCATTAGGTAAGGGTTGGGTGTGAGCAAAGTTTATGTTCGTCAGAGAGTTCCCACAGCCCACTTAGGTAGACCCTTGGAGAATGGTTCGTGCTGTCCCACGAGGGGTTCACAGCAGCCACAGAAAGTTCCCCACGCGTGGAGATATTCACTGTCCATGTTAACTCTGTCACAGATATGAAAGAGATTAATTACACCGGCCATGGGGAGCCTCATACTGCGTGAAAATTCACATTGCCCGTGACAGCTTACATTGTGTTGGTGGCGGGGTGGGGAGGGGAGGATTTCCATTGATTGGGATGGTGTTTCATGTTCCACAGTCAGTTCACATCAGGTGTGAGGGAGAATTAGACTCAATGGGGAGATCTGGACTCTCCATGAAGGAATTCACCCTGCCTAGGAAGCACAGGGGGTAAAAGGGGGTCTCTACTGTCTGTTCAGGATTGTCTCTGGCCGTGGTGTGTTTTTAATGTCCACAGAGGAACCCCCACTGCTTATTCGAGTTACACCATGCATAAAGGAGACCCATCTGTGGGAGTCCACACTGTCCAAGGCCTATTTCACCTGTCCCTGGAAGAATTACATAAAACACAGTTAACTTACACAGTTCATTGAAATTACACTTTCATGTGGAGCGGGGGTGATGTTGCAGGAAGAAGAATAACACAGGCTTAGCCAGGTTGCTCAGGGTCAAACTGAGCTGGGCTTCTTCCCAGTTGTGTGACCTTGGGCAAATCACTTAATCCCTCTATGCCTCCATTTCTACATCTGTAATGGGATAATTTTTTTTTTAATCCTATGGCATAGGGTTGTTATGAAGATGTAATGAGTTAAGATGTGCAAAGCAATTAGGTCTGTGTCTCTAGCAGGGTAAATCCTCAAAAATGTTAACTATTGCTGTGATTATTATTATTCAGAAGGAGCTTATCACTACCCGAAGAGTCTATGCTGTCACAACCTTACTGGTAACCTGTCCATAGTTTGTATGTGTTGTAGTCGTGCTGGTGGTGGTGCTTTTTGAAAGGATTCCAGGGTTCAGCATATCTGTGGGGCATTTATCAATCCATCAGGAGGCATTATGGTCTACTGCTTGATGTCCCAGCTGTAACAGTTTTTAGCTGTGTAGCCTTGGGCCTGTACCCTCTCTCAGTCTCACTCTCCTCATCTGAAAAGTGGGGATCATTAGAATATCTATCTCATAAAGTTGAGGTGAGGATGAAATGAGATGCTGAATCTAGGGCCTTGCACATAGTAAGTGCTCAATAAATGGGAGCGGTGATTTTTGTATGCCTTATCCTGCATTGGACTCTGGGAAATCCCTGCCATTCAAGAAGTCACCATTTCTTGGCCTTTATCTGGGGCCTATTGTTGATGATGGGTTACACCACCCTTCAGGGAGTCATACTATCCTAATACGTGTGTGTGTTGAAGGGGAGTTGGGTAACTTTTTATTGGAGAGTGAAGACTTTCCAGGTTGGGGGGATTAGTATAATTGTATGAAAATTACAAAAGCCCAGAGGGTTGTTGTTTTTTTAATGTTAACAGTCTTTCAACTTTAGTGAATTTTTTTATAACCATTATCAGTTAGATTTCACTTCAGACACAAGTAATAGAAATCCAAACAACAGTGGCTTAAATAAAATAGAGATGTATTTTTCTCTTACCTCTGAAGAGATTGAATCACCTTCTGGTCTTTTCAGTCATACTTAGCTCCTCTGCCTCAGTGGCTGCTGGAGCTCTTGCCATCCGCTCCAAGTTCCAAGCAGGGATATGGGATGTAAGGGTTTGACACTTTGAATCTTTTACCTTTTAGAAGCCTTGTGGAAGCCCCACTCGATCCGTACTTCTTACATCTTATTTGCCAGGTGTGTTATTTGGCCACCTCTATTTGAGCCCAGAGGGTTTAACTGGGACAGGGAGTTTCTTCCTGTCTACGGGAAAGGGCTACATTATCCATGACTTAATAAAACTGACAGTGACATTGGGGCTTATTACACCCTTTGGTTGAGTCTACACTATTCACAGAGTGGTCCACCCAGGCAGGTGGCACTGTCCACGCGGGGACACAGTGTCCTGCATGAGGCCATGCTGACTATGGGGCTACATTATTCCCATGAAGGCTCACACTGCTTATTGAGGTAATCCTGTTTATATGCTTATCTACACTATGCATGTGAGGTTTACCCAGTTGTGGGAATTGACCCTACTGCTAGAGGAATTCACACAACGTTAAACAAGTTATGCCGCCTCTGTGGTAGCGCACACTAAGGAGAGGACAAGGGCTTCCCTGGTGGCGCAGTGGTTGAGAACCTGCCTGCCAATGCAGGGGACACGGGTTCGAGCCCTGGTCTGGGAAGATCCCACATGTCGTGGAGCAACTAAGCCCATGCACCACAACTACTGAGCCTGCGCTCTAGAGCCCGTGAGCCACAACTACTGAGCCCGCGAGCCACAACTACTGAAGCCTGCGCGCCTAGAGCCCGTGCTCCGCAACAAGAGAAGCCACCGCAATGAGAAACCCATGCACGGCAACGAAGAGTAGCCCCTGCTCGCCACGACTAGAGAAAGACCGCGTGCAGCAACGAAGACCCAATGCAGCCAAAAATAAAAAAAATTATTTTAAAAAAAGGAGGGGACAAGCCATTTGTATGGGGGGGTGCACGTTGTTCATTTGCTTTCTCACCATCTATATGAGGCTCACACTGTTTATGAGGGTTACACTGCCTATGTGGGGTTTACACCGTTTATGTGGGTTGCCCTGTTATATGGGTCCACACGGTTTATGAAGTACTTTTGGATGAGGCTCAGATCATTTATGAGAGCTAGCCTATCTGGACAAGGTTTATGAGGGTCATGCTGCCTATATTGGGGTTCACACTGTTTTTGAGCATTACACTGTCTATTGGGGGTTTACACTGTCCATGTGAGAGTCACACTGTATATGGGGTTTACATCAGTTACGGACACTGTATGGGATCTGGTTGTGGGGTTATACCAGCTGTATGCAGACTCAGTTCACTTCAGCAAATACATATTACCAGCCTACTCTTATGACAGACCCTGGTCTAGGCACTGGTGATAAAGCAATGAAGAATGTGAAGAATACGGATCAAGTCCCTGTCTTTGTGGAACTGACATTGAGTAGGACAAGTTCACCTTTTATGGAGGTTTCCCTGTTTATGAGATTCACATCGGGATTCATACTCTTTAGGGGGTTGCACTGGCATCAACTGTCCAGGAGGGTTTCTCTGTGTGTATGGAGCTACATGTTATTGGCATTACATTGGGCATAAGGGAGTTCACTGTCCAAAGATGAGCTTATCCATTCATTATTGATTGCCATGCTCTTGGGGATGCTATAGGCAACAAAACAGACAAAAATCCGTGCCCTCTTAGAGCTGATATTATGGAGGAGGGATTCAAATGACAAGCAAATACATTATGAAAATATATGTCAAATGATGCTAAGTGCTATGGAGAAAAATAGTGCATAGAAGGGACACAGGGATCTAGGAAGGGGGCTCCAGTTTAAAATATAGTGGTCAGGGACTTCCTTGGTGGTCCAGTGGTTGAGACTCCACGTTTCCACTGCAGGGGGCAGGGGTCTGATCCCTTGTCAGGGAACTGAGAGTCCTACATGCCACGTGGTGTGCCAAAAAAAAAAAAAATATATATATATATATATATATATATGTATATGTATATATAGTGGTCAGACATAGTCATATTGGGAAGGTGGTTTGTTTATTTTATTTTTTAATTTTTGGCCACACACTGAGTGGCTTGCAGGATCACAGTTCCCCAACGTGCCCTCAGCAGTGAAAGCATGGAGTCCTAACCACTGGACCACCAGGGAATTCCTGGGAAGGTGATTTTTAAGTAAAAACCTGGAAGGGATGAGGGACAGAGCTATGTAGACCTCTGGGGGAAAAGTCTTCAAGGCAGATGGAATAGCATGGCAAAATCCCTGAGGGAGGAGTGTGCCTGGCATATTCAAGAAACAGCAAAGAGGCTGGAGCGTAGTTGGAAAAGAAATGAAGGGGAAAGGTGGGAAGTGAGGTCAGGAAGGAAGGGCCTTGCAGGCAAGGAGCTGTAAAAGCAAGGGGTTGGCTTTTACTCCCAGTGAGCAGAGGGGCTATTGGAGGGTTTGGGGCAGCAAAGGGATGTCATGTGGTTGACTAAAACCGTTCTGGCTGCTCGTAGAGCACAAACTATAGGGACCAGTGGCAGCAGGGAGACCAGTGAGGAGACCCTAGACCAGGATGGTGGTGGCAGGGGAGGGTGGCTGATTCTGAAACAGCTGAAGGAAGAGCTAGCTGATGGGAGTTCCCTTCAGATTGGATGTAGGATGAGAGAAAGGAATTAAGGATGATTCCAAGGTATTCAGCTTGAGCAACCAGCAAAATGGAGTTGCAGTTTCCTGAGATGGGGAAGACTGGAGGTGGGGGGACAGTTTGGGGGAGCTCCGGAAGACCATTATGACTTGGCAAACTCGAGAAATCCAAATGGAAACACTGATGAGGCAGTTCAACATGTGAGATTGGAGTTCAGGGTAGAGTCCTGAGATGGAGATAGAAATTCGGGTGTAATCAGCATAGAGATGGTATATGAAACCGTGGTCCTGGTGGAGATTGTCAAAGGAATGGGTGTAGATGGAGAAAAGAAGAGGACCTGGGACTGAGCTCTGGGGCCCTTCAGCATTTCAAGTCAGGGAGATGAGGAAGGGTGATACTATAAAGGGGTTACATTTTCTGTTTGACAATGGTTACACTGTTTAGGTGGCTCTGCTCTCTAAACAGTGTGGGTGGGTCCTACTATTTCTAAGGGAATGACAATAGAGTAGTAGTGGTTCATTATTGCTTATATGGGTAATGGGTGGGTTGCAATTATGATTTTTATCGTCCACACAGTTTCCTTTCTAAGTGTGAAGTCTGTGAAGAGTTGTGACTTCTGTGGGGATAGGTTCTGTCCATGCCTTTGCCTGACAACAATAGGATAAATGTTATCTGTGTCAGGACAGTAAACTGGAACAAGAACTACTAGGTCCATGGGATTCGGGGTGTCCTCACTGTCCAGAGTTGTTTTCTCCATGGAGTGTTACACTATTCATCCCAGGCACATCCTAGGTCTGTGAGAGGCTGTGCTTTTTACCAGCCCCAGGGGCATTTGTGGAGGCTTTCCATAGTGAACTGAGGAAAGGGGGGGTGGTCCTTGCTCATTGGAGTTCACATGGCCTTGGTTGGATGGTATATCTTCAAGGAATGACCAGTGGTGATGGACAGTTTCCATCACAAGCTCACAACATCTAGGTGTTTCACATAGGAATGGTGGGGTTCACCATCCATGGGGGTGGTTTTCAGTGTTCACAAGACAACTGAAGTATCCGAGACAGTCCACACTTCTATGGTGGAGTCACACAGACCCCTGAGGGGTTATAATATCTGTGGACACGCCATTTTCACCAGGCACTCCCATTCTCTGTGGATGGCTGAGAGTCTCCCGTGAGGCATAGCCACCATCTATGATTGTGTTTCACAGAAACTGTGGAATTGAGTTATCCAGCTGGGTCAGGGTAGGATTATGCCATTAACAGGAAATTTCACTGTCAATGCTGTGTGTTTATTGCCAACAGTTGGAGTCTATAGGGTGAGGGGTGCTTACCTCATTCACAGGGTATATCGTTCACTCTGCTAATAATTATTACCAGTATTTATTGCGTACTTACCTCAAATCTCTGATTTCTCACAACAACCTAATCATGTAGGGCCTATTATTATCTCCATTTTACAGATGAAGAAGCTGAGGCTCAAAGAGATAAATTCACTTGCTCTATGTCGCGTACAGGAAATAGCAGAGTTTGGGTTGCCACCCCAGTCTCTGTCTTGCTGGTGGGAGTATGGAGGTCACTGAGGCTGTTATAGACCTATTATCTTTTAAACTTTGCATCATCTTTTTCTGAGGGGGGGGCAGTAAAAGAGGTAGTAAAATATAGTGGTTAAGGGTGGTGATTTTGAATTGGGTAGGTTGGGTTTGAATCCTGGCTCCAACACTTCCTGAGCCTCATTTTCTTAATCTGTAAATGGGGCTAACAATAGTAATTCCCTTCTTTGGGGTTTTGTGAGGATTGAATGAGAAGATGTCCCGACAATGCTTGGCCCAGTGCCTGGCACATCATGAGCGTTAGCAATTGGGGAGGGAGCTGTTATAATAACAATGATGATGATTATCATGGCTGGACCACACTGCTCCCAGAGGGTTACAATATCCGTGGGGGAGCTGCACTGTCCGTAGGCAAGGTTACATAATTCCCCAGGAGGGTGATGCTTCCCGGGAGGCCTTGGTCTCCCTGAGGAAGAGGCCTGAGACTTCTGAGGCACTGGTGAGGTTCTGCTCTAACGCCGCTAGGAACCCAGCAACAGAGGCTGGGCTTGAAGCCCTAAGCACCCAGAGCCGGACCCTTCAGACCTTCCCTCTCTGTGGCCTGTTCGTCTCTCCCTGTCTTCTTGATTTCACTCTCTCTGAGCATCTCCCCCCACCCTCCCCACTTCGTTTCCTTTGGTACCTCAGAGTCTTTTCTGAGACTCTGTTTCCAGGATCAGCCTGTGAATATAGCTTCTATTTGCCCTCGACTGTTGGCCATCTGATCATTGCTGATTTCCTGTTTCCCAAAGCCTCAGGCTCCATCCATTCCTCCCAGCTGCAGAGAACAGACTTAACACTGCCCTATGCGCTGGCCTTCATCCTTAAACCCTGCCTTCCTCTCTGCTGGCGACCCCCCAGTGCCCCTTTGGGAGCACATTTGTTCCGACTTTGCTCACCCCCTCGCATCCTGACCCCATCCCCGGAACCCCCTGCCCTGGAGGTGGAGGTGGGGGTACCTCCGGCGCCAGCCGTGTCCCCAGGACAGCTGCAGTCTGGGGATGGGGGGGCGGGCTCCCGTGTGCATTCTCTCTGGTCACTTCCTCCCCAGTTGGGACTGGGGCTATCTGGAAGGCCAAGACCCCATCCCTGGAGGAACGGAGGGCACAGCCGCCTCCCTATTTCCGATGCTGGGAAATGCCTCCCACCCATTCCACCCCACCCCTGGACAGCTGCCCCCATTCAGGCTCAGGGTTGTTGGTGGGGGGACATGGTGAGCCCAGCCTGGGAAATGCTGTGGTCTGGATCATCCTCCAAGGTCCTGACCCGGCCCCCCTGCAGAGAAAATTCTGCCTCCTCCCAAAAGGTCCATACTCCTCCTCACAAAAGTTTCTGACACTCATCAGAAGGTACCCCCCAACCCCTCTTACAGGCTTCCAAAGAAAATCTGGACCCCGCAGTGGGCAGGAGAGGAGGAGGGGCGGCAGGTCGCGAGTCCTGAGGACTTAAGTTATCTTCAGACTTGGAGCCTCAGAGAAGGGTCATGACCCCCCGGACCCCATCCCACCCCAACCCCCTCCATCCCTCCTCCCCCGTCGCGCGGCCCCTTTAAGCCTAGAGCCGGCCGGTCCTCAGTGGCTGCGCGCCGACGAGTGTGTGTGTGTGTGTGTGCGTGCGTGCGTGTGTGTGTGTGTGAGAGTGCGCGGGGAGGGGGCGGGCGCAGTGTCTCCATGGCGACGCGGCGGTGACGTCGCCGGCCGGGGGGCGTGGGCGTCCCGGCCCCGGAGTGCGATATTAACCCGGGAGGCGGCGGCGGGGAGGGGAGAGGCTCTGAGAGGCGAGGCCGGGTGAATCGGCGAGGGCGGCCCGACGGGCTCGGGACGGGACGGGGCAGCGCGGGCGCCGGGAGCTGCGGCCCGGAGTCGGGGCGCCTCGCCCCGGGCCCCCCAGCATGAAGACCCCGGCGGACACAGGTGGGGGCGGGGGCAGCACGTGTGGGGGAGACTTGTTGCCCCGGGAAACCAGGCGGAGAAACTTTGGGGGGGCTGAAGGGTTCTGGGGGAGCCCGAGTGATCCCCAGTTCCGGGGGACCCCCAATCACTCCAGACCTGTTGCTTCTTGCGGCGCGAGCGGGGGTGTGCACCGGACCCCCAATTCCTGCCTCTGGGCGCAGTGGTATGGGTGCTGCGAGTCCTGGTTCTCTCCTTGCCTGGACCCCGAAAGCTGGGCTCTCCCTTACTCCCGGGATCACGGGGGTGGCTGGGTTCCTCCCCGCCGCTCTGTCACGTTGCACTCTGGGGGCCGGGACGTGTGCGGGGTGTGTGTGTGCGGGGGGGGCTGTCCACAGGGCCCGCTATCCCAGGTTCCGCGCTGCGCGGTCCGGCCCGTGACCTTCACCGCGATGCGTGCCCCGCACCGGCTTAGAGGGGGATACAGGATGGCCTCTAGGAGGAGGGCGTGAGTGGGGAGCCCGGGACTCGGGGACCGGGCTGCACCGCCCCTCCCCCGCCCGTCTCCGCCGGCTCCTCGCTCCCCCGCCCGCGCCGAGTCGCAAAGTTCCAAAGCGCAGCCCGAACGTTCGAAAAAGGAACTTTTTGTTTCCGACCTTAGAACGCGCGGCTTTAAGGTCGCTCGGGAGAGACCTGGGAACCCTCCTCCCTCGCCTCCGGGGACCCGGGGTTGGGGAGGGTGGGGAAGGTGGGGGTGGACGCGGAGGCTCCCCCCCCGCCCCCCTCCCTCATCCAGCTCTTCTCTTTCAACCGGCCGTCTCTTCCCTCCTCCCCCCTCTTCCCCGCCAACTTGCTCCTCCTTAAGGGGCCAAGGTTCCCCTCCCCCGCCCCGGTCGGCGGGCGGGGGGCAGCAGGATTAACCCCCCCCCCCCGGACTTTCCCCCTTCCCCTCCCCCGCCGCCCCCGGGCTCTCGCTGGCTGGACTTTGCGCCCGAGCGCGCTGGGGGAGGGGTCCCAGCCGCCCCCTGCCCGTCTACCCCGTCGGAATCCGGCCCGGGGCGGGGACGGGGGAGGGGGAAGGGGGCCGGGCGCCGCTGTTCAAACTTGTTTCCTTCCCCCGGCGGCGGCGGCCGCGGCTAGGGCTCCTGTGTGAGGGTGTGTGCCCCGACCGGCCCACCCACCCCGCCCCCCCGTCGCTCGGCGGGTGGGGGCGGCTCTTAAAGGGCTCCGAGCCGGGCTCCGGCGCCTGGGGATTGGGGCCTAGGAGGGGGCTGGGCGTGGGGCAGGGGTTCGGAGTGCAGTAGGGTCAGTCACGTGCGTCCCACATACTCTCTGGCTCCCAAAGGCTCCAGGGCCGCTGGGCCTTGGGGGCATCAGGAGCCTCCCCTCGCCGGAGGAGGGGGCCGAGGCACCCAGACAACCCCGCCTCGTCTTCCCTCCCTGCTACGGGCCTTCGCCTGGTGGGACCGGCTGGGCCGCTCCCCCAACCCAGTCTTGGGGCCGCGCCGTGTGGGTTCTCTGGCTAGGGGAAGGGGCGGGGGCCTGTACTGGTCTCCCAGTCGGTCCATGGGTCCATCTGCCTCCTGGCTGGCCGCTGCGCGCCCCTCCATCCGATCCTCCATCCCGGCCCCTCTCTCCTCTGCCGCGGCTGTTTCCCACTTCCTGTTTTCTTCCCGGCTCTGGCGCCACCGAAGGCTGCCTGGACTGGGGGAGGTGGCGGGGCCCCCCAGGAGGCCGGCGTGTTCTTCCTCTACCACTACCCCTCCCTTCCGACCCCCAGAGTCCTTTTAAAAAAAGTTTGGGCAGTTATGTGAATTTGAGGGGCGCCCAATAATTCTGCAAACCCCCCCTCCCAGGTTTCCACAGTCTGTCTGGGAGATTCCCTACCCCGCCTCCGTGGGACCCAGGTGTGCCTTCTGGGACCCCGCCATCCCAGCCTTTCCTGTCTGCTGCCTCTTCTCCACCCTGTCTGGCAATGTCCTCAGCTCTTCTCTCAGTGTCAGCTGCTCTGTCTCTGCCTCGCTGTACCCCCATGCTCCAGAGGTCCTGCACCCCCAAGCTTTCTTGGTGCGGGCCGGGTGGTTCCCTGTTTTAAGCACGTGGACCCATACACAACACACACTCACACATGCTCCCCTTGCCCGTGCCTGGCTCCTGGCTCCAAAGCCTGGGGAACAGAGCCCCATTGAGACACCCTGACGTCACCCCTCATCTTCCTTCTCCCCCCAAAGCTGGGAACAGGCCCTCATGTATGCCATGTCCGATGAGGAAAGCTGGCTTTGGGGTGGGCCTGGGAATAGGGAGGGCCCTTGCCACGAGTGGGAGCCAGGGTTCTGGCCTGGGAGGTGGTTTGTTCAGGGTGGGGGCTTAACTAGGGGGCCTGGGTCAGCCCCCGGAATGCAGCTTGAGGCCTTTCCAGAGCCCCCCACCTCCCTTCCCTTTGTGTTGCATGTAGTCTCTCTCACTCCTTCTCTTCTGCAAAGTTTATTTTTAGCCTCCTGCTCCCCCGCTCCCAGGACTGTCGCTGCACACACGTTGCCTGGTTACCGGGACAAGGAGGCTGGGGCGGGTGGGCTGGGAAGGGTGGCTTTAATTTTGGGGGGAGGGTGGAAATCAGTACACACCCCAGCTCTAGACTGATGTCTCAGGGGCTTCGGCCCCCACCCCGAGTCGGAGAGCCAGATTGGGGTTTAGGTGGGGGGGAGCGCAAAGCTTGGTGCCCTGAAGGGAGACAGGAGTTTGGAGGAGGTTGGAGGGTACATGGAGCGGGCGGACTCTTGGGTTCCCAGGGACCTCTGGGCCCTCAGCAAGACCCTGGGACCTGGGTTCTCTGGCAGGGTGAGCGTAAAGGGGTGAACGCCTGGATTCCCAAGAGAGGGATGGGGCTGTGGATGCTGGGGTCCATGGAAGGTGTTGTCAGGGGCTGTCACTTCTGAATGGAGCAGGGGCTGCTGGTACAGTACCCTGGGTCTGTGACCAGCTGGAGGTCATATGGTCATAGCCCTGGAGCCCTGAGGGGCTGGTTTGAGGCTGGAATTTCTGAATGAGGCAGGGACCAGGTGGGGAATGCCGGCCATCCCAGTCTCCCCAATGCCAGGGGTCAGGGAGCTGGGTCCCAGTAGAGGTTAGAGTCGGCTCTGATTTAGAGGGAGTGGCCCCTGTGGGAATAGGAACTGCTGATCCCCTGGGTCCCCATGGGGAAGGATCCCCTGTTGGATTCCAGACTTGGGTGGAGTCTTTGGGGGAGGTTCCATGTTGCCCCAGGCCTGGTTGGTACCTGCTTGAGCTGGGGTGTGAGCAGGGCCAGGGGAGGGAGGCTGACCCTTGCAGCCTGATTGGGACTTGGGACCCCGCCCATCCTTAGCTGTCCACCTTGGCCTTCTCCCTCTAGTGGCACCAGGACTTCTGTCTTGCCTCCCCCCTTCTCTTCCTCCCTTTCCCTCCTCCCACCTCTCCATTACCGGCTGCCTAGTGCTGAATTATTGATGACCCCTGATTACCCGGGGGTTTGGGAAATGACAACAACCGCAGCCCCTCCAACTCTCCCCCCCAGGCTGCCCACCACCTCTAGGGACCAGCCAGCCCACCACCAACCTCTACCCAAGGTTAATGCTGGGGGCGGGTAGGTAGGTGGGCAGGGAAGAAGCTGAGGATGAGAAGGCAGGAGGGGGAGCAGGCTACAGTGAGCGGTGCCTGTTCAGTCTTGAGGCCCTCCAGCCAGGTTGGGTCCGTGCGCCCGGGTCTGGGTAGGGCAGTGCAGCACAGAGGGTCCAGGGCTTGATGGCGGGGCGGGGGGGCGCTCTCTCAGACAGTCTGGGTTTCACTCTCCAGGGAAGACAGAAGCCTCTGTGTGTGCAAGCGCTGACCTCATCGTCAACCAGCCACCCCACCCCTCCTGGTCCTTTTAAGAAAAAAAAAATCCTCCTCTCGGGGCCTAGGGTGGGAGTAAGGGCTCCGGTAGGTCTTGGGAGGGAGACAGTGTACGTTCCTAGGAGGGGAACAGAGAAGGTCGGGGGGGCAGGGGGGGGCGGCGTGGTAGTGACTGACCCTGAACGGGAGTGCGAGTGGGCTGGGGGGGGCTAGCCCCAACCCGTCTGGCCACGTGTGCCCCTTCCTGCCCCTCCCCCACTGGCAGCCTTGCCCGCCGGCCTGGCTTGGTGCCTGGCCCCCTGGCACTGGCCCCGGGACCCGCCGCCGACGGTTTCCTGTTTCTCCCGGTGTCGCTGGAGTAGGCTCCAGCTTCCCCTCCCCCCAGCTCCTGTCTAGCCCCCCTCACACACAGACAGACACACACTGTCTCCCTCTAACCAGGTCCTGGCTTGGCAGGGGGAGACGGATTTCCCCACGTTAAGGGCGGGGTAGAGGGTGGACCCTGGGATGGGCCCCAGGGCCCCAGACTTGGCGCCCTGACCCGGGGCCGCACCCCTGCCTCCTGTCCCCAGGGTTTGCCTTCCCGGATTGGGCCTACAAGCCGGAGTCGTCCCCCGGCTCGAGGCAGATCCAGCTGTGGCACTTTATCCTGGAGCTGCTGCGGAAGGAGGAGTACCAGGGTGTCATCGCCTGGCAGGGGGACTACGGGGAATTCGTCATCAAGGACCCCGACGAGGTGGCTCGGCTCTGGGGTGTCCGCAAGTGCAAGCCCCAGATGAATTATGACAAGCTGAGCCGGGCCCTGCGGTGAGGAGGGCAGATGCCCCTGGGCAGATGTGGACAGCCCCCCACTGGTTGGGAGCCCCTGGCCCATGGGAATAGGCTTTGGGTTTGCCTTCCGGGTCCAAATCGCAGCTGTGTGACCTTGGGCAAGTCCCAGCCCCTCTCTGAGACCATTTGTCACACCGAGGTGTCCTGAGGAGAGAATACAGCCAGGGACGTGGCCTCTAGTCTGGCCCCAGAACTGAGGGGAGAGCTGGTCTCCACCCTCTGGACCTTGATTTCTCTCGGGTGGCCCATGTTTCTCGGTCGCCCTTTGCGAGCAGCTCTCACACGTGTCAAGGTACGGGGTCTGGACTTGGGTCCCGTGTGACTGACCATCCGATGGTGTTTCTACATCCACAGCTATTATTACAACAAACGTATTCTGCATAAGACTAAGGGGAAACGGTTCACCTACAAGTTCAACTTCAACAAACTGGTGCTGGTTAATTACCCTTTCATCGATGTGGGGTTGGCTGGTGAGTACAAGGGCTGGTAAGCATGGCCTCAGAGGGAGGACAGGGTCTGTCTGAATGTCCAGGCGAGGCTGGGGGCCTTGACATCGTGTCTCCCCTCTCCCGCCAGGGGGTGCGGTGCCCCAGAGCGCCCCGCCAGTGCCGACGGGCGGCAGCCACTTCCGCTTCCCTCCCTCGACGCCCTCCGAGGTGCTGTCTCCCACCGAGGACCCCCGCTCACCACCGGCCTGCTCTTCGTCCTCATCCTCCCTCTTCTCGGCTGTGGTGGCCCGACGCCTGGGCCGAGGCTCTGTCAGTGACTGTAGCGATGGCACGTCAGAGCTGGAAGAGCCACTGGGAGAGGACCCCCGGGCCCGACCGCCTGGCCCCCCGGAGCTGGGTGCCTTCCGCGGGCCCCCGCTGGCCCGCCTGCCCCATGACCCTGGTGTCTTCCGTGTCTACCCCCGGCCCCGGGGTGGCCCTGAGCCCCTCAGCCCTTTCCCTGTGTCGCCTCTAGCCGGGCCTGGCTCCCTGCTGCCCCCTCAGCTCTCACCGGCTCTGCCCATGACACCCACCCACCTGGCCTACACTCCCTCACCCACGCTGAGCCCTATGTACCCCAGTGGTGGCGGGGGCCCCAGCGGCTCGGGGGGAGGCTCCCACTTCTCCTTCAGCCCTGAGGACATGAAACGGTACCTGCAGGCCCACACCCAAAGCGTCTACAACTACCACCTCAGCCCCCGCGCCTTCCTGCACTACCCTGGGCTGGTGGTGCCGCAGCCCCAGCGCGCTGACAAGTGCCCGCTGCCGCCCATGGCACCTGAGACCCCGCCAGTCCCCTCCTCAGCCTCGTCCTCCTCTTCTTCCTCCTCCTCTCCATTCAAGTTTAAGCTCCAGCCGCCCCCACTGGGACGCCGGCAGCGGGCGGCTGGGGAGAAGGCTCTGGCGGGCGCTGACAAGGGCAGTGGCGGTGCCCTCGGTGGCGGTGGCAGCGCAGGTGGGCTGGCCGAGGGGGCCGGGGCGCTGGCCCCCCCCGCCCCCCCACCGCCCCCTCCCCAGATCAAGGTGGAGCCTATCTCAGAAGGCGAGTCAGAGGAGGTGGAGGTGACTGACATCAGCGACGAGGATGAGGAAGACGGGGAAGTGTTCAAGACGCCTCGTGCCCCCCCTGCACCCCCAAAGCCCGACCCCGGCGAGGCACCCGGGGCAGCCCAATGCATGCCCCTCAAGTTGCGCTTTAAACGGCGCTGGAGTGAAGACTGTCGCCTGGAGGGGGGTGGGGGTGGGGGTGGGGGCCCCACTGGGGGCCTCGAGGATGAGGGAGAGGACAAGAAGGTGCGTGGGGAGGGGCCTGGGGAGGCCGGGGGGCCCCTCACCCCAAGGCGGGTGAGTTCTGACCTCCAGCACGCTACCGCCCAGCTCTCTCTGGAGCATCGAGATTCCTGAGGGCTGTGGGCAGGGGACCCCCGTTCCCTCCACCCCCCCCCTCTTTTGCTGCCTTAACCCCCCCCATTCCCTGGAGGTGAGGGCAGCTTTCTCGTCTCTTCCCTGCCTCCTCCCTTTCCCCTCCCTCATGTTTTGTATGAAACTTTTAATTTCTTTTTTTTTTTTTTTAACGGTGAGGGTGGGTGGGTGCCCAGGGCTGGGGGCTGTCCCCTGTCTCTATGGGTTTCTAAGCTCCGGGCAGAGTGGTAGGGGGGAGGGGGGAGTTAAGGGGGCCACCTCCATTCTGGGGAATTTATATTTGAACTGAGGCTCTGGCCTCAAAGCCCAGGAACTTTTTTATTACAATCGCTTAGGAAGTAAAGCCTTGTCTCCCTCCCTGTTCTCTGCCTCCTGTACCTCTCCCTTTCCACCCCCCGGCCATCCTCAGCCCCGATCCTGCCTTCCCTGCCCCTCCAGGGGCCATGAGTGCCTGGGTTTCTCATACCCCCCCACAGGGTTGCGGCAGAGGAGGGAGGAACGTTTTATGATGAACCTGAACCAAAAATTCTGTTGGGGGGGGGGTTGGGGGTGGAGGAGGGTGAGGGGTGCCGCCCATAGGCCACAAATCTCTACAAGTGCCTGCTATCCCTCTCCTACTTCCCACCCCAGCGCCAGTCCAACCCCTTCACCCCCAGCTGCTCCTAGGAACTAGCCCGTAGGCAGGCAGGTGGGAAGGGGGTGCCCTGAAACCAAACTGGAAGCCCCCTCTGCCTCCCAGCTGGGGCCCCTGGGCTGGGGGTCTGTGGTCAAGCCTTATTCTGTATTGGGGACGGAGGGTTGGGGGGAGGGAAGTTGGGGGCTGCTGGAGAATGTATTCAAAACAATAAAACTTTGGACCTTTGGATGCAGTGATCTGTCCTGGGTGCTGGGTGCAGCCACTGCAGGGCAACAGCCTTTGCTTGGTTCTTAAGGACAGGGACCTAGACTGGACCCCCAAATGGACCTATGGCCAGAGGGCCTAACCCCATCTGAACGGGGCAAATCCAGGCCTGGGAAATGAACTCCTGGCCTTGGGTGGCACTTAACCCCTGGGCCTGATGATGAAGGTCTCAGGCATGCTCTGGCCCTCTGACTGCTCCCCTCTTCCATGGGGGATCTGCTCCTCCTTGGGAGCCCCTTAGGCTCTTCAACACCACGCCATGGCCCTTGCTCTCCTGCCTACAATGTCTTTCCTCTCTGTGAATTCCTAGCCGTGCCTCCATGGAGCTCCTTTTGCGCACCTCTGATGTTCTCCCACACGTCACTCTCCTTAGATGCGCTTATGAGCTAATCTGGGAGTCCTTTGGCAACAGGCTTGCTGGCTGTTGAAATGTAGACCTTGCAAGGTACCTTAGTGATCTTCTCATCAAACCATGGAAACATTCTCCGCCAGCAAGTTAAGAAGGGACTGGCTTCATCATAGTTGCTATTGATTGACCTACTGTATGCCAGGTACCTAGTTGGGAGGTGCAGCGCTTTATCTCCAACATCCAGCAAGGTAGGGGCAAGCGGCTCACTTAAATCACTTGCCCAAGACCTTAAGCCCAGCTAGGACTTTAAGTGAAGTCTGTCTCTGAAGCCCATGTTCTTTCAACAACTGAGTTCTCCTCCTAAAGCCAGGACGTTGGACCTAGACCAGGATCTCAAGATCATAGGATCTAAGAGGTGAGCTCATAAGGCTAGAAGCCCAAGTTGGAGAGCTTGAATCAGAGATGAAAGAATCAGGAGGAGGAATCCAAGCTGGAGGTGCCCTTAGAGACAGCGCAACCCGTTCAGTGCAGGTGAGGTGCTGGAGGCCCAGAGAGGGGAAAGAGTTCCCCAAGGCCACACAGCTGCTAAGAGAGAGTGAGAATTGAGGGCTCAGGGCCTGTTGGACTGGCTTCCCCGTGAAATATCACCCTGTGTAACTCTGAGGGGGAAGGGGCTAGAAACTCCTACCCACTCTCATTTCATCCTCATTTCATGCCAGCCCAGGGTGGGTGGTCCCAAATGATGCCCACTGGCAGCGAAGAGAGGATCCAGGGCTGGGGTACTGGCAGGAAACTGAGGCTCTCGTGGCAGCCTATGGGCAACTGCTCCCTCTCCTGGGTGATGTAAGTCACTCCCTTAGGGTGGGGGCCACTGGGCTATTTCTGGAAGTTGGGATGAGGCCTGTCTCCTGGCAACATAGATGCAGCTGAGTTGGTGGTGGTGGTGGTGTGATGGAGAAAGAGGGCTGTCATCATTGGAGGCAGGAGGGAGGACCCTGATTAGTAGTCTCAGCACCTGATTCTAGCGCCTTCAAAGCACCTCTAAACCGGGTCTATCGTGGACTCAAAAGCACTCAGCTCCAGAACTGCTCTCCAGGTTATTCCACAGCCCAAGCAGACTTCCTGCCCCAAATTCTGGCTGAGTGGGATGTCACAGGTGGCATCTGGTCTTGAAAATTCCAGAGGCTCCTCTAATCTTTAAGGACCCACCTAAATCTATTCACAGTTTCTGCAAGACCATACCCTTGCTCCCTTCCACATCCTCCGGGATCTCTGATAACCAAGTATAAAGCCCTTTATAGATCTCAAGACACTTCATCAATTAATTCATCCCATGAGAGACCCTCTTCTTACCGATAATCTCCAGTACTCCCACAGTCCCCCAAAGGTCCTTCCTTATGCTTCTCAACCATCCCTCAGAGATACCCTCAGTCACCAGTAGTTTCTCACAGTTTCCCACAGACCTTTTACAGACACCCCAAGTCCTCTCTGACTTCACTGGTCTCCAGGAAGACCAGTTCACCTCTTCAAAGACTCCCCTGAGCACCTCCAGACACCCATAGGCCCCTCATAGCCACTTACAACCCGCTCTAGCACCCCTCAACAAACGTTCTCAGCTCGTACAGACACTCAGGTAAGATTCCCTCAGACTCCGACGGACCCCAATCCCCTCTGGCGGTTGCCCACGCGCGGCCCACTGCGCATGTCTCACGGGTTCTGGCCGTTAAGTAACCGCCGCTATTCCGCCCTGCTCTTCTGCCCTTGCAGACCTTCTTGGTCCAGTTTAGGATTCCCTAGGCTTTGGGGCTTGACTCGGATTTTTGCTTGTGGACTCCGAGCCGCCGCCAGAGGGCAGCAGACACTGTTTGACTGAGAAACTACTACAATTCCCAGAAGTACCCGCTCTGGGCTGTGCGTGATGCAGCCTCCTTCATTAAGAAGAGAGCGGAAGTGTGACTGCGCTTTGCCTTCTGGTTAATGCAGTTTGAAAAGGCTTTAGCGCTACCGTCTGTCCTACCCCAGGGGTTTGTGTCCGCTGGGAATTGCGGTCAGTTACAGACCGAGTGGACGAGACTTTCTTCAGGCTTCAGAAAGGACAAGACAATTAGTGTGATCACAGGATCTGATTAAAGTGAAGTCTAGAGACTCCATTTCCCATCATTCCACAAGGCAGGAGGGGCGGAGGGTGATTTCATTCTAGTTCCAAGTACTTCCGGGACACACACACTCTCTCTCTCTCACTCTCTCTCTCTCTCTCTCTCTCACACACACACACACACACACACACACACACACACACACACACGAACTCTGTTTCCCAGCGCGCTTTGGGGCTACTGTCCTTCCGGGTATGAATCGATAAGTGGGGCGATATAATGCGTGCACAAAACCCAAGGCTACTCCTAGCAGCCGGCTTCCTTCTTTTGGGCCTTTCAGGATCCTGTGATTTAGGAAGCGTGAGGATGCAAAAAGCTTAATGGGGGTTCAAGAAAAATTCTATTTTCATTTCTTTCAAACTTCGGCTCAGCCTGCTGGTGCAACCTACATTGCTAGAAAAAGCTAGACAGTATCCGAAGACTGTATTGTCCTGATAAACCACCGGAAACTTTGTTTCCTAAATCGTTTGCGGGGAGGGTTTTCCTTCCGGATTTGTGGAAACTTGGAACTTGGAGTGTTTGCACTCCATTTTCCAGCAGCCCCTGATAGACTTCGGCTCTTTCTTGGGACCTGGCGGCGGGGCGGGAGGCGTTGAAACTTTCTTCAGTCTCCCCTAGGCGACTACTGTCTTTCACCTGTCGCTCACGCTCTCCCGAAGGTACCTATTAGACTACACTTCCCGGCAAGCCTCTGCAGTCTCGCCTCACAAACGGTCGGAATCCGGTCTGGACTATTCCCCAGCATGCTTCAGGATCATGGTAGATCCCTCCCCTTCAGTCAGTGGGAAGGCTGCCTTGAACTCCATTTCCCAGAAGACACAAGGGCTCGCTGTAGCAACTGCTCCGAAGCCTCGGTGTTGACTACATTTTCCAGCGGGGACTGCGGCCTAGCGAACTAGGGAGGAGGAATGCTATTCCATTTCCTAGCCTATCTCTGGAACTGCAGTATCCACTTGGGGTTTAGGGATCATATGGGACTCCATTTCCCGGCGTGCTTTGGGAGTAGCTTCACACCTGCAATGCGGTGAGGGCGTGGCGATGACTCCATTTCCCGGCTTGCCTCACGGCCCGATTGCGGCGGGTCCGCGGGTTCCGACTCAATTTCCCAGAGTGCACCTGGCGCTGGTCGGCATACAGCCAATATACTAAGTGAGCGACTGAACTCCGTTTCCCGGATTGCATCAGGTCTACACAGCTCATTGATGGAGTACTACATTTCTGAGCCACACCTAGGGACGCGCGGTTGCCGCAATGGAGTGAGTGTGCGACTCTGATCCTACTTCCGAAAGTGCTTCAGGGTCCGCTGTGGGCACAGTCGGCCAACTTATTGCCCAGGACTGTGTTTCCCGAGGTGCAGAGCGACCTATCATCCCCGCGGTCCACTCTGAGGTCTTTGCGGACTCCATTTCCCGGCGTGCCGCGCGGCTCTCTGTGAGGGCCGACAGCGGCGACGGCGGCGCGCAGGGTCGGTGGACTGCATCTCCCGGCGTGCCCCGCGGCGGGCGCTGGGCCGGAGCCGGAGCCGGAGCCCGAGCGGCGCGGCCTGGAAGAGGCCGGAGCCCGGGGGAGGCGGCGGCAGCGGCAGCGGCGGGGGCAACCCGGGCAGCCCGAGCCCCGCGACCTGGGCCTGCGCTCGGCGCCATGAGCGGTGGCGCGCCTTCAGGGGGCGGCCCTGGGGGCTCGGGCCGGGCGCGGACCAGCTCATTCGCGGAGCCAGGCGGCGGCGGCGGCGGCGGCGGCGGCCCCGGGGGTTCGGCTTCTGGCCCAGGCGGCAGTGGCGGCGGGAAGACGTCAGTCGGAGCCATGGGCGGGGGCGTGGGGGCCTCGAGCTCCGGGGGTGGCCCCAGCGGCAGCGGCGGAGGAGGCAGCGGCGGCCCCGGCGCGGGCACCAGCTTCCCGCCGCCCGGAGTGAAGCTGGGCCGTGAGTACTAGCGTCGCCCGTGGCGGGTGGAGATCGGATTCCTGAAGTCACTTAGACGTCGATCAGGTTTTTCTTTATGCTTAGAGAGGAGCTCGAGGTCACTGTGCCTCCCCAAACTGGGATCTGAGCTCTCCCCCATCCCAGAGAAAGGGATTTGGGGGGGTTACCATCACTTGGAGTTTAGAATTAGATTTAGTAATTCTCTAAGAGACAGGGGTCACAGGTTCCTGTTCTTCCAGTACCGAAGTCTTGGGTCCGAGAGCCTTCAAAACAGGGATCCGATGTTGCCATCCATTCGAGAACAGGATCAGGGGTCATTGTCGCTTGCAAATGGGGCTCAAGGGTTATTGTTTCCCAAGAGAACAAGAATAAGATCATCATCATCCAGAAGGAGGGATCTGAATGTGCTTCCCTTCAGAGCATGGGGATTTGGAGAGAATATCACTTAGAAGCAGGGATTTGCGTTTGCTGTGTCCCCTAAGAACAGGGCCAGGGCTTTCCAAACCTGGTACATAGTCACCTTCCGTTTTAAAAGAATAGGCCTACTATCATTACCTGTCCGTAATATGTAGAATTGTGCCCCCAATGGTAGAAATTAATGATTGCTGCTTCTTGAGGATAGATTGGAAGTCAGCATACTTTTCAGACCAAGTCCATAGTCAGTATTATTCAAAAAAGATGGGTCAGTGGGTCTCCTTTCACAGAAATGGAATGAGGGCAGGGGAGGGTCCCAGTTCCACCCCATAGAATAGAGATGTGAAGTTATACCTATCTCATTATTCTGAGGAATGATGTCACTGGCTCTGGAAAAATAGCTATGTAGGATCATCTCCCTCCAAAAGATGGTGTCACTGGCCCCTCAGAATGGATCTGATTCATCATTGATCCCTTTTCTTTGGGGAACCTTTCATCAGTTACCCAAAGAAGAGGGATCACTATCCCCCAAGAATGCTGCCAAATTTTGTTGCCATTTACAGAATGGAATTGGGAATTATAGCTTTCCTTTAAAGCACTGAGGCTGGGATAGCTCCCTGATGATAGAGATCAGGTGCACCATTCTCACTATTAAGTGCTTGTTCATTAGAGACCAGTTACACACAGGATGGGGTCTGGGGCTCTGGACCTCACAGATGAGGTCAGGCCAGTGCTTTTTTCTAGCCCCAAAGTATTTGGGTAAGAGCTAATTGTCCCCCCAACGTGAGAGTTAGGGCACTAGCACTCATTACTGGAGGAGTCATTCATTTCTGTCACCAGAAACCAGTGGTGAAGTTACCAGTTCCAGTTAGGGAGGACTTAAGAGATCACTATACCCTGAGCTGTGAGAAAGGTTAGTGCTTTCCTAAAGTAGAATTACCTCAGGGTTACCGCTCTCAAGCAGAAGAGGTTAGGTCAGGCTTTCCCCAGTGAGGAGGGACCAGAAGGCAGTTAGCTCATAGTGGATGGATTCAACATCTGGCAGTGTTGGTGCCTCCTCAAATCAGGAGGGACCAGTGATTTGCTGCTTACTAGAAGTGGAAATTAGGGGTCACCAACCCTTGAACAGCAAGAGGTTTTATGTGTCAGTATCCTCTCCTATGGGAGGAGTCAGGATTTGGGGTTCCATGAAGGGTAGAGGGGAAAGGGCACTGGGAGGCATCCAGTAGCCATCTTTGAAGATTGGGGAAGGGACAAAGAACCCCCCCAGTGAGCTTCCTGTAGTGACTCCCCTCCCTCTCACAGCCCCAGGATGGGGTGGTGGCCAGAGGGGAAAGGTCAGTAGATCTTGTGTTCCCTTTGCTCCCCAGGTGACAGTGGGAAGGTGACCACAGTGGTAGCCACTCTAGGCCAAGGCCCAGAGCGCTCCCAGGAGGTGGCTTACACAGACATCAAAGTGATTGGCAGTGGCTCATTTGGGGTCGTGTACCAGGCACGGCTGGCAGACACGAGGGAATTGGTGGCCATCAAGAAGGTTCTCCAGGACAAGAGGTTCAAGGTAGCTTGGGGGGAACGGGGACAAGGAGGTTTGACTGCACATGACTGGTGAGAGAACTCCAGCAAGAGTGCTGGGCTTGGGCTTCCACGGGGGATCTGAGCATGGGCCAGAGGAGAAGGGAGCAAGTTGTGTGGAAGATGGGAATGTGGATTCCAGGAGAGCCCAGAGCTGACTTTATTGGGCTTTTGCTGTAAGTGCTTTATAGGTGAGTTTAACTTGTGGAAAGATTGTCTGAGAGTAGGTACTGTTGTTATTCCCATTCTGAGTAAGCGGAAACTGGAAACTGAGACTCAGATGAGAGAATTGCCCAAGGTCAAGACTAGAATCTGATTCCCAAGCCCTTCACCTTAACCACTAAGTTACACCCCTGCCCAGAGGAGAAAGGAAGCTGGTGGGGCTAATGAGTATATTTGCGAAGGTCAAGCTCTGCTCCAAGGGTTTGACAGGTGCAGGGAGACATCCTGCCTGTGCTGCACATGCCTTGGTTTGGGGCTCTGTCCCGTCTGAGGAAGGGACAGGGTCTGAGGCCCTTTCCTCATTCATACAGAGGTGCCCTGTGAGCTAATAGAGGCCCTTTGGATCCTAGGCTACTCTGGATGTAGGAGAACTGAGCCTAGGCTGAAGGGAACCAGGTCAGAGCCTAGGTCCTGGGCAGTGAGGACTCTCAGGGGAGCTCCAGGGTGCTGCTCAGAATTTGATGATAGTTGAGTCCCAGGAATGAGAGGGATCTGAGGATAGGGAGCTCTGAGGCCCTGAGGGGAACAGAGAATAGAGAAGAATGCTGAGACTGGGTCTCCTGGGAAGAGGTTGAGGCTGGATTCCCCTGGGAAGATGAGGATTGGAAGCCTGGAGTCTGGGACTCTGGAACCAAGCCGGGGTCCAAGGGCTCAGATGCCTCTAGTGAAAGCAGTGGGGAGGAGTGGGGACCAGGGTGAACTGTCGTTGCTTGCGCCAGGCAGGGAGGTGGGCCTCATGTGGCCACGTCATCTGATTTTTCAAGAGAAGCTGGAAAACTTAGATTATATGTGAAGGCATTTGATTTGTAAATCTCAGCAAAAAAATCAAACATCTTTAAAAAGTAGGCTGCAGAAAGCACATAGAAGTGGTCTGAGTTTAGCCCACAGCTTGTGTGAGAGGGGAGTGGGCTGGGGGTGAGGAATTAGGGGCTGCGCCATGGGGCCTTGGAGCTGGGACACAGGGAGTAGCTGCTTGGCTCTGTTGGCAGGAGTGGGGGAGTAGAGCTGTGGTGAGGGGTGCTACGGAGGGGAGGCAGGGAGAGCTGGTGGTTTTCTGAGGCTGCCTTCTTTTGCCCCCAAGAACCGAGAGCTGCAGATTATGCGTAAGCTGGACCACTGCAATATCGTGAGGCTGAGATACTTTTTCTACTCCAGTGGGGAGAAGGTGAGACCTCAGTGTGTGGAGGAGTCCTCCACTTTGACTCCACCCGTTTGCCTGCCTGCCTTCCTCGTGACTGCTGGTCTCTTCCCCCGTTATTCCTCACAGACCCTCCCGCCCCCCCTTCCTTGCTCTTTTCTCACAATGCCCCACACCTCTCCTTTGCTCTCTGCAGAAAGACGAGCTTTATCTAAATCTGGTGCTGGAATATGTGCCCGAGACGGTGTACCGGGTGGCCCGCCATTTTACCAAGGCCAAGTTGACCATCCCTATCATCTATGTCAAGGTAGGCAGGCAGGCAGGCTGCTGGGGCCCAGGCCCACAAAGCCAGGAGCTCCGGACAGACACTCCTGCCTCTGTGGTTTCCCTCATCTCCAAGTTTTACATTGGTCTCTGGAGGCCTCACGTTCCCTGCCCTTGTCCCTATACCCCCAGAGATGGAGCGCGCCAAAGGCAGGGCAGCCCAACCCAAGGCCTGACTCAATCAGGGAGGCAGGCTGACCAGGCTGGGGAGGCCGCTTGGGTCCATACTGGGAGCCCACTGGTACCGGTTAGTGTTGGTGGAGTTAGCTCAGAATCGAGGTGGGGACCTAGAATGCAGAGGGGAGACGATGAGGTCAGAGTCCTGGCCTTTGGAGCCTTGGCAGAGGGGTGATGGGAAGGAGGCAGGGTTGCGGGAAGGTTAGTGTTCACAGAGCCAAGAACGCATGAGTCTTCATTCATCACCTGTGCAGGCTTATTCCCCAGTGCTTGGTGCTGTGCCCTGTATGTTACTATCCGTAAGGAGGTGTTTGAACGAATGGATGAGTGAATGGGCCTAGGGATACTGTGGAGAACAAGGCTGGAGCAGCCAGCTGCATTGGGAGGCGGAGGTTGGGTGCGAGTTTGTTGGAGGTTGCATGGGGCCCCGTTTTTCCTCCCGCTGGCTTTAAGTACCCCAGGCCTAGGTGAGCCCTGGGGCTCTACCAGTGGTGGGAGCTGTGGGACCTCGCTTCCTGGGAGGCAGTGGTGTGGTTTGTTGAATGCGTCCTGTGGCTGCCTGTGTTCCGGGGCCAGCACTGAGCAGTTCTAGAGGCCCAGTTGACTGAGACCCAGGCCTTGCTCCTGAAGAGCTCTCAGTTTAACAGGGTAGACAGGTGTTATCACAGAGAACTATAAAACTACTAGCAACTGCCATACTGGAAGGAGCACAGGGGATTCTGGAAACAGGAGGTCCTGCCTGCTTTGGGAGTGAGAAGGATCAAGGAAGTATTTTGGGAGGAGACCAGGCACAGGGCAAGAGTGGCATCTCTGGCCGAGGGCACTGGTAACAGAGGAGGAGGGGGCCCAGGAAGCATCCCTGAGCAGATATTATGTGCCAGGCACTGGTCTAGGCCCTGGGGGATGCAGCAGTGATGGAACCACAAAGATCTCTGCTCTTTTGGCACTTACATCCTAGTCAGTAGGGAAGAGGGTGGCAGGAAAATCCAGCTGGAGAGGGGCTGGCTCGTGGGTGGTTTTGACTGGTGGGCAAAGGAGGCTGAGCCTTTCCTATAGCCAGTGGTTTTGGTGAGGCTCCCCAGCCTGTTTTAAAAGGCCTTCCTGATGTATCTGTCTCATTCATCAGGCTTCTGCTGAAGTGTGTGCTTGAAGCAATGGTTTCCAAAGTATGGACCAGCACCAGCACTAGGGGGCTTGTTGCAAATGCCTCATCCTGAACTACTGAATCAGAAACTCTTGAGCGTGGGGCCCAGCAGTCCGCAGTCCCTGTTTTAACAAGGCCGCCAAGTGATTCTGGTGCTCACTAAAGTTCGAGAACCAAGGGGCAGCGAACTGTTTTCAAGTCAGGGAGAGTGGGTGGAAGGGCTCTTCAGGCCAAGATGGTGGAGCAGGGGTGTGCTCTGCGGGGAGAGCTGGGCTGGAGTTCTGCTGTCCCCTGCCTGCCCCAGGTGTACATGTACCAGCTCTTCCGGAGCTTGGCCTACATCCACTCCCAGGGTGTGTGTCACCGCGACATCAAGCCCCAGAACCTGCTGGTGGACCCCGACACTGCCGTCCTCAAGCTCTGCGATTTTGGCAGGTGGGCCTGACCCGGGGTGTGCTGGGTGGCTGAAGGGGCGAGGAGGGATCCCGAGCCTTGGCTTGTGTTGACTCCTGCCTACCCATATCTTCCCACAGTGCAAAGCAGCTGGTCCGAGGAGAGCCCAATGTCTCCTACATCTGTTCTCGCTACTACCGGGCCCCAGAGCTGATCTTCGGAGCCACTGATTACACCTCATCCATCGGTCAGATTTGAGGGAGGGTGGGGGTGGGAATAGCAGTCATGGCAGTTTTTGAGTTCTTCCTGTGTGTCTGCCAGGCTCGGTGATAAAAGCTTAACATCTGTTCTTTTAGCCAGTCCTCAGATTTAGGAAGGTGATGCTGTCATGTGTGCATTTTACAGTTGAGCAGTCTGAAGCTTAGAGTGGTGAGGCCACCTGCCCGCAGTCACACTGCTGGGACTGGGCAGGGCTGGGCTTTGAAAGCTGACCTGACTCCAGAGTCCATACCAGCTCTGGAACCTCCCAGTCAGTCCTCTCTTCTCAGGCAGGGGGAGGGGCTGACGGTGACCTTGGGGGAATCGGGAGGTAAGGCTTTGCCATCATGAGGGTGTGACCTGCTCACAGGGCCTCCATGTCCTTTCCTGTTGCTGGGGATGACAGCGCCAACTTCCAGGCATTAGGAGAGGGTGTGAAAGTGTTTGGAAGAGAACAGTCATCAGCAGTGTGAGGAAACTTCATGGTCCCTAGATGTGAACTTGCGCTGTGGCGGTCAAGGTTCAGACCAGGGAGGGGTGACTACCGGCCTATAGCTATTCCCAAGGGCAGGATAGAGGCCAGAAGTGAGTAAGGCAGCCCACTTAATGCTTTACCTTCCTGAGGCCCAAAGAACACAGGTACCTGTTCTTGGCCTGTTGATCTGTCCTCTGAAGCTAGAGGCAGAGAAAAGGCTTATTGGGGTCACAAAGTGGAGAGAGGCAATGGAAACATCTAGGTTGGAGAGTACAGTGCAGTCAGGTAGACTTGGAGGTTCAAAGTCAGGCTCCTATGTTCCTAAGCTGTGTGTGACCTTGAGCAAGGCACTTCCTCTCTGAGGCGAGAAAATGGGGCTCCCTGGCATCTCTCAGGATGACCATGAGGATAGGAATGTATGCCAGGGGATGGGCATGGTAGTTCTCACCCTGCCCCATTCCTCTTCAGATGTGTGGTCAGCTGGCTGCGTACTGGCCGAGCTCCTCCTGGGCCAGCCCATCTTCCCTGGGGACAGTGGGGTAGACCAGCTGGTGGAGATCATCAAGGTGAGGGCAGGGCCAGGGTGGGCAGGGATTGGGCTAAGCGCTAAGGGCCTTGGCTCAGACCCCTCCCTTTCCCTACAGGTGCTGGGAACACCAACCCGGGAACAGATTCGAGAGATGAACCCCAACTACACGGAGTTCAAGTTCCCCCAGATTAAAGCTCACCCCTGGACAAAGGTGGGGCAGGGCTAGGGGCTCAGGCAGCATGGCTGAGGTCCCCATTGGAGGCCAACCGGTCTGGGGACCTGGCTAGAGTCATGGCTCAGTGGTGGGTCAGTAACTTTCATCACATTTCAAAGGTTTTGGAATCTCCCATACTCTAAAAGTTGAGGACCCACAGTAAATACAAGAGTCCTGTTTTTCTGGTGGGGAAACACGCTCACAGCAGGGCCCACACAGTCATGGGACCTGAGCGGGTTGCTCATCTGATACAAACTGACCTCCCCTCAGAGGCCGGGCCTCAGTTGCCTCATGTGGAAAGTGGGCTTGTGGGAGGTGGGCAGGAGTATACCAGGGCCCAGAGCGTCTCACCCTTGTCACCTCTGCCCCCTCCACCCCCCAAGGTGTTCAAATCCCGAACGCCACCTGAGGCCATCGCGCTCTGCTCTAGCCTGCTGGAGTACACACCGTCCTCGAGGCTCTCCCCGCTGGAAGCCTGTGCCCACAGCTTCTTTGATGAACTGCGATGTCCTGGAACCCAGCTCCCCAACAACCGCCCGCTTCCCCCCCTCTTCAATTTCAGTCCTGGCGGTGAGGGCACAGCCTGGGATCTGGGTTGTTGGAGGGGCAGCCAAAGATTGTGAAGAGCCTGGTGTTGAAGACAGGAGTGGGGAGCTGAGGGTGGGCTGCCAGGCAGTCCTGGGGCTCAGGAAATGCCCCTGATTCCGGGAGACCCAAACCGACTTCATCTGCGCTCTGCAATCTCCTGTGTTAGGCTCTTGCCAGTTTTTCATTTAAAGTGTTCAGTGGCTACGTGTGTCCCCAGGCAACTGGCCTTGCTCAGAGCTGGGTCCCTATTTGGTGCCCCTTCCTATCCCCAACTGGGTCTCCAGGTGCCCTGTCCCCTGACTAGGCATGTCCATTCCTGTCTCTAGAACTCACCATCCAACCATCTCTCAACGCCATTCTCATCCCTCCTCACTTGAGGTCCCCGGCGGGCACTGCCTCCCTCACCCCATCCTCACAAGGTAAGTTGGGGGCCATCTTCTGAGCATTAAAGCTGCATTTCTCAGCCCGGGGGGTGGGGACGGGTCTGTTCTCTGTTCTCACAACCCCTGCGTTTCCTGCAAAATAGTTGACATTCTGACAGAAAGCATATTTTACATGTGAATGGCCACCTTTGTGAGGCATTATTGCCTGTATCTGTGTTTAAATGCAAACTGGAAAACCAAAGACATAAGTTTAGCCTGCACAAACAAACAAAAAGTTAAATTTGTTGCTCACATTAAAAAACTGGGGCCATTTTATGTACAAATCCAGATTTCCTGTTTCTCTTGGGGAAGAAAATAAGACTGGGCAGCAGTGGGCCTGCCTCTGCTCAGGGCAGTATTACCAGCTGGAGCTGAGTTCCAGCTGCCCCCTGTTCTGTGGGGCCTGGCTTTCTGGTGAGTCACTCAATGACCAACCTGGCCCTTTGGCATTTGAGTTTGCAACCCTAGACCTAAAGTGACAGCTTTCCATTTCTAATGTAGCATCTCACACCAGCTTCCTGCTCTTGGGGGTGGGGGTGGGGGGCTAAAAGGCAAAGGCTAACTGTCTGCTCCTTCCTTCCCCCTCAGCTTTAAGTGAGGCTCAGACCGGCCCGGACTGGCAGTCGACCGATGCCACAGCTCCCCTCACTAACTCTTCCTGAGGGCGCCACCAACTGCCCTTCCATCTGGGAGCCCCTGGTGGGGCTGGGAAGGGGGGCCATAGCCTGTCAAGCTCCTGCCCTGACCAGGCCCCTAGACTAGAGGGCAGAGGTAAATGAGTCCCTATCCCCACCTCCAGTCCCTCCCTCACCAGCCTCACCCCTGTGGTGGGCTTTTTAAGAGGATTTTAACTGGTTGTGGGGAGGGAAGAGAAGGAAGGACCGGGGATTGGGGGGAGGGGGCGGGCGGCATGAGGACCTCCTACCCCCTCAGCTCCCTCCCCTCCCCCCAGGTCTCCACCTCCTCCAACCCCCCTCCCCTCCTGTATCCCTTGTAAATAGAACCAGACCAGCCCTTCTCCTCCTCTTCCCTTCCCTGGCCCCCGGGTGTAAATAGATTGTTATAATTTTTTTCTTAAAGAAAATGTCGATTCGCACCGTCCAACCTGGCCCTTTCCCCTCCAACAGCTGTGTCCCCCCCTCCTGTTCTCTGCCCCTAAGGCCTCCTCCCGCCTCTCCCCATCCTGGAGGGCAGGGGCAGTGGGGGAGCTCCTGATGTCTTAGTTTTCACAGTAAGGTTTGCCTGTGTACAGACCTCCGTTCAATAAATTATTGGCATGAAAACCTGCTTGCTGTCTGGACACCTGTTTTCACAGAGGTGAGGGAGGTGCCTGGGGGGCTGTCCTGGGACAGGAGTGGGCTGCATCTCAGGCAGGGGAACGGTGGGATGAACCCAGGCTGGCCCTGGCTCAGGCGCCCAAGCTTCCTGTGCTCCCTCCTCTGCACATGTGATGAGCTAGCTCTGGCTTATCCGCTGCAGCACAAATCATCTGCTTCCACTGAGGGAGGGAAGCACTGTCATTCCCAGGTGACTGGTGAGAGAACTGGCCGTCAGATAGGTCAAGGCCACAGAGTACAGGTGGCAAAGTCAAGGTTTGAACAGAGGGCTCCCTATCTCATAGCCTGAGCTACCTGCTACTTCAGGGGGACACAGGATGATGGGGGGGGTGGGTCACTCAGGCCAAGACAACCTTGGTATAGACTCTTAGTGGGCATGGATGGGGGCAGAGGAGCTGCCCAAACCCTAGCAGTTCCCCAAGCCTTCATTTCCGCCTTAAACAGGGCCCCACCTGGCCCACCTCTTTAGGGATGCTGGGAAGTGACAACCCTGGGAAGGCTGTCGCAGAGAGTGTGGCTTTTTCCCTTGCTTTGAAAACATGCTGGGGCCAGGTGGTGGGGCCATGGGCAGAGGAAAATGGCATCTCCTCCACATGGTGCCAATGGTAGGCGAGGGCAGGAGGCCCTAGAGGTAAAAGGGAGCCTGGACAGGAGCAACTGACATGTCCTCCACTGGACTCCATTTGTGAAGAAAAAGGGAGAAGAGTTTTGAACATATCCCAGAGGGTGTTCAGGGACTGTTCCTGTAGCATCTGGGCTCCGCTGTCTGCTTAGGCGAGCCCCAGGGGCATCTGTATACTGCCCAGAGCAATCCCTGGCCCTCCCTGCTCAACACCATCCAGATGTCACCTCGTTTGTAGGATGAACACATAGAGCAAGTGGACTGGGTAAGGGAAGGAGGGCTGGTCTGGACAAGGGGCTAACCTCGGGCTCCTGGGCTCCTGGGCTCACACCCAGTGGGCTATGAGGTCACTGAGTGTGTCCTACACCCTCCTCCCACCCCCATGGCCTCTGCCCAGGTCTGGCCCCATCCTCTACTTCCTGGACCATCTCCAGTTTCCCCTGCCCCACCCTGATGCCAGGGAGCCCTAACCCCACCTATGACCCTCACCCCATCCCATCCCCCACAGTGCCCCAACTTCTTAGCCTGGCTTTCAAGGCCTTCCCAGGTCTAGGCTTCCCTCCTTCCCTGCTCTGCCGCCCCTCCTCTGCCCAGCCTCCCTCCCAGACAGCTCAGCCGCAGCCATGTCCTGCTGCACCTGTCTGAATACCCTGGTCTGCAGAGGCCTGAGACAAGCCTTCCCGATGGACCTGCCATAAATCATCTACTTTCATTTGGAGAGGGAAGGATTGTCAGCCCAGGTAACCTTTGAAAAGGTTGGGGATTCCTTCCTGTTCCCAAGACTTTTTATCTTTTGAGGCCCCTTAAACTCCAATTGCTCTGTGACAATGGCTCACTTTTCCTCCAGTTACCATGACTCCTCCTCTGAGCCCCCGCCCCTGCAGCTGTTTCAGGTCACAATCAGTCCACAGCTGTATCAGTTACAGATATGGGCTAAAAGGTCTTGGCCAATGCCTCTGCCCAGCTATGAGATCTTGGGCGAGTCTCTGTCCCTGTTTTCTCACTTGGGATAATACTGAGATCACCTCACAGGCCTGCTGAGATCATTACACGTGTATAGTGCTAACCGCAGTGCCTGCCATGGCCGGGCAGTCAAATGTTTGCTGTTATTGGTCGTCCGTCAATAACTGGACAACCTCCAAGTATACCAAGAACTCACCCTCCTTGCGGTGCTGCCTGCCTGGAATATTTTCTTCGTCTTCCACTAGCAGATGTCTACTTTTTCTTCAAAGATTAACTCCTCTAGGAAGCCTCTGACTCCTGATCTAACATGGAGATTTGTTCCCTGCTCTGGGATCCTACTGTCCCTGCACATCCCCGCTGCAACCCTGAGGGTCCTGGGGCTGATATCCCAGGGCTGAGCCCTGGGATCCCACCTGGGCAGGGCAGAGGCCTGATTCGTCTCTGGCCCCCAGCACACGGGAGGGAGGCCTTAGGACACTCAGGCTGAATAAATCAACAAGACATTCAGAGAGCAAGGCCATCTGTATTTGTGGGTGTTCCTCCTACCACACTGCGTGGCTCCTGGGGCAGAGCCCATGTCTGACTCATTCCTGGGTTTCCAACATCACCCACCTGCAGCTGAATACCGGGGTACCTATAGATTGCCCTCCACGTTGTCAAAAGTGAGATCAAGGAAGCCCAGAGAAGTCAGGTGCCTTCTTCCACCAGGCAGAGCCAAATCCTGGGAGCCCAGAGTCCAGAGAAGGCTAGGGCCGGGGGGAAAAGCAGAGGACGTGAAGAGGTATGTGACAGGGCCCAGCACAGAGCTGGCACACGGTTGGGGCTCACGAAAGGTTACCTGATGTTGCTGGGCACCAGGGTGATGCAGAGCAAAGAGCCTTGGAGAACCCCGCTTTGCAACGCAGTGGGGTGACCGGGACAGATCATATCGTGTCTCAGAGCTTCAGCGTCCCCTCAGGCAGAGAAAGGTGACGCCTGGTGGGGCCATTCTGAGGAGTCAGTGGGTAAGAGGCCAGGGTGAATGCTGGCACCCGGTGGGCGCCAGAGTGGCTTGCCAGGGCGTGGCCCCCTTTCTCCCCAGAGGTGCCCACACTTGATTCTGCAACCAAACTCTTTTATTGTTGCTCTTCAGCTGTGTCACACAAAGGCCGTGTCCAACTGCAACAGCCCGCTCGCTTCAGTGGCCCCCAGTGCCGCCTGGCACAGCTGCAGCGTGTCCACAAGTGCCAGTGGCTGGGACGTCTCGATGATGGCAATGGTCTCCCCGAGCTCGGTGCACATGATAGTCTGCTGAGGCTCGGGGGGCGGGGGCGGGGCAGGAGGGGGTGATCTGGGAGGCTGCAGTGTCATCGTCCGAGCTTGGGCGTGGACCCGCTGATGCAGTCGCAGGCCCGCCATGGCACGGAACCAGCGGCCGCAGGTCCCGCAGTAGTAGGGGCTCTTGTTGTAGAGACCGGTGATGGGGAGGCGGGGCGCACGGGCAAAGGCGACTGGCCGCAGGTGCAGCCTCCGGTGCTGCTGCAGGTTGGAGCTCTGCGTGAAGCGCTTGCCACAGTCCAGGCACTGGTAGGGACGCACACCCGTGTGGGTCAGCTGGTGGCGGCTGAGGTTGGCCAGAGAAGCAAAAGTCTTGCCACAGGAATGGCACTGGAAGGGCCTCTCGCCCGTGTGCGTCCGCAGATGGTTGCGCACGTGAACCAGCTTCTTGAAGCCCTTGCCACAGACACCGCAGCGGTGTCGCCGCTCAGGGGGCCCGTGGACCGCGCGCCGGTGCCGGGAGAGCCGGGAGGCGGAGGCAAAGGACTTGGAGCACTGCGGGCAGGGCAGCTGGGCGGGTGGGGCAGGGGGCAGCGGCGGGGGCGTGGGCTCGGCAGGAGCCGGGGAGGTGGCCGCCACCGCCGCCGCCGTGGGAGGTGCCCCGCTCTTGCCGGCGTGAGTGCGCCGGTGGTAGAGGAACTTGGTCATGTTGCTGAACGTTTTGCCGCAGCGGCAGCGGTGCAGTGGGTTGGCGGTGTGGGCCCGCCGGTGGGCCACCAACGTGAGCTCTGTGCTGAAGCCACGGCCGCAGTCCACGCAGAGGTAGCGGGCTTCGCCACGGTGCAGCCGCAGGTGCTGCTCCAGCGAGGCTGCTTTCTTGAAGACCTTGGAGCAGGTCGTACATTCGTGTGTGCCACCAACATGGGCCCGCCCGTGAGCCAGAAGCCGGTTTGCTGAGCTGAAGCTGCGCTGGCACTGGCTGCAGTGGAAGGGGTGAGCCGCTGACGCTGGGCCACGGGACGCCCGCCGGTGTCGCCGGCGTGCCCCTGCTGAGGTGCAGCGTTGAGGACAATCCCCACAGCCCTGGGCCTGGCCGGCTGTGGACTTGTCCGCTCCCTTAGCATCATCACCAACCTCTGCTGCTGCCTCTTCCTCGTCCTCTGTCTCTTCGTCGTCATCTTCTTCATCCTCACCCTCCTCCTCCTCCTCTAGCCCGTTGCGCTCTTCTTTCTCTAGGGAGTCAAAGTGGGTGCCCTGGTGCTCCAAGAACTCCTCAGGGGTGGTACACAGGGCAGAGCACTCAGGACACTCATAGGGCTCCATCCTGACTTCGGGTGGAGCAGGGGGTGGAGGTGGGGAGGGGAGGGGAGGCAGAGGAGGCGGCACCGGAGCTTTAGCTGCTGCAGCAGCAGAAAGGTGCTGGGCCTTCCGATGAGCCACCCACAGCTCAGGTGAGGGAAACAGCTCCTGGCAGTCTCCACACTGGTACTGGATCTGGCTTGCAGACTCCCGCAGGTGGGCATCCTGGTGGGCCAGGAGCTCGCTGGGGGAGAGGATGAGCTGGCTGCACTCACCGCACTGGAAAGGCCCATCCTCAGTGCCTGGCACCAGCTCCGGCTCCAGGCCAGTGTCCTGGGTGGTCAGCGCCTCCTCCTCTGTGACAGTGGGCACATGCTGCTCCTGGTGTGAGAGGACTTCTTCCAGTGTGTTGTAGAGGCTGCCACATTCAGAGCACATGAACTGGAAGAAGAGGGATGAGGCAAGGGCCTCCCCAGGTGTCATCTCAGTCACCTCCGTTAACATCTCCATTTTCTCCCCTAACATCGGTGTTGACACTTCCACTGCCCCTGGTGACATCTGTGTTGGCATCTCAGCCACTTCAGCTGCCTCAGCCACCACCTCTGCCATTGTGTAGAAGGCAGTACCTGGAGAAAGAAGGGGGTGCCTAGTGAGACCAGGAACTCAAGGGGAGGGGGGATGTCTCAGGAGTTCCCTTGCCCATCCCATCACTGACCAGCCTCTAACAATCAGCAAGTCTGGATCCAATATTTATATCTCAGTCTTCAGTGAGCCTGCGACCCTGTAGCTGAACTGCACCCCATGGCGGTCAGGTATCTGCAGAAAAGAAACAGCCCTTCTCAGTCTGGCCTCTGATGCTACCCTCCTTACCCAGAGGACTGGTCACACCCTTTGCAAGCACAGAATGTGTCTTTTGGGGTCTCTTGGCCTTGGCCTGTGCAGTTTCCTCTCTGTGCAGCATCTTCCCTCTATCTACTTACACACAGAGAGATGTAGCAAGGTGTTTAAGAGCATAGGCTCTGGACCAGACTGCCCTTGGCTTGAATCTGAGCTCCACCACTTACTTCATCTCTCAGAGACTGTTTTCTCATTTGTGAAATGGACTAAAAGTAATACTGACCACAAAGTCCCTGGTACTTTGTAAAGCTTAGATAGAACCATTACTTGTAATTCTCCAGAAATGTTGTTTTTGGACCCTAAGTCTTTGATGCTGCTATTCCTTCTGCCAACAAAGTTCTCTCTTCTTTTCTAGCAAACTCTACATCCACAGGGTGGTGGCCACTCCCTCCTCCTTGGGGTTCTTATGGTATCCTGTGCCACCTCCATCATAGCAAATATCATGAACTTGGGATAGAGTCTGTGCTCCTCACCAGACTGAGCTTGCCGGCAGGGCAAGTCTGATTTATTGTAGGGGCTGCTGTCACCAACAAAGCCACTGACCAAGGACAGGGATTTTAACTTTTGAACTTCCCTCTACGTGCCCCATCTCTCCCTCTACAGGTGTGGGCTCAACCCAACCCAGGCCCCTTCACACAACAGGGGCTCAGAGTCCCTACAGCAAATGACTGCCGCCCATGCAAGCCTAAGCAGTAATTTTCCAAATATAATCCCCACCATCTCCATTTCTTCTTCAACTCATCTGTTAGTGCCAGAGGGCAGGTGGAGTTCAGCTTACAGCTCTGCACACAAAAGTTGCTCATGTTAAGCTCCCAGAGGTCTCACCATAATAAGCACTGAGTAGATTTGGTGAATGAATTAAGCTCCCTCCAGGAAGTGTGGCCCCGAGAGTTTAACTGTCCTTGTGCACATTCCACTTTTCCCACCAGACCAGCCCTCCTATTAGACTGTGAATTCCCACAGTAACAAGGCCCAGCACAGGGCTCTCTATCAGCTGCTTTCCAATAAATGCTCCTTAAGTAAATGATTCACTAAAAGCCCAAGAGCTAAACTTTCCAACTCCCTCACTAATTTTTGAGTTGCCCGGGCCCTGACACACAAAAGCCATTCAATAACGTACCTTCCTGGAAACAGTCAACCAGGGGCCTGACAGTTCAACTTTGCATCGTTTACAGCCCCACTCCCAACAGAGAACTCCCCTCCAGCGAGGCCCAGTAGGCACCCAGTAAATGTCTAGAAAATGGCCCGAAGGACCTGATATTTGGACTTTCCTAGTCTGCATTCCCCATTTCCCAATCCTGGACTGTGAATTATTGGGGGGAAGGATGGGTTTTTTTTATACAGTGGACCAATAAAAGTCCTTCCAAGAAAGAGCCCACCAGGGGCCTGGAAGTTCAACTATCCTGAGACACATCCCTTTTCTCTGACCAGACTTATCAACTACGCAACCTGAGAGTTCCCTGCAAACGGTGGGGGCCGGGCGAGCTCAATCAAACGTAGGGTCCTGCACACCTCAGGCGCTCTATCAACGCTCCAGGGCACAGAGGAAGCAGCACTCTCTTTCCACTCCGCGTCGCTCCCGCCCTAGCGCAGGCCCCAAAGCTCCTCGACCCCCGGGGTCGGGTCCCCCTCGTTCTCCCTCCGCCCTCTCCGTAAGCCCAGCGTTCTCTTCCCCGGCCCGCCCCGCGGCGCCCTCACCCGTCTCTCTTGCCTCCTGCAGCCCCCGCCGCTCTTGACACAGACCCTCTGCTCCAGGCGTGTGGGACCCCTCACTATCCACGCCTCCCATTGGGCGCCGCCCTTACCCGCGGCGACCAATCAGAGCCGAAAGCGGAGGGCACGCTCTCCTGCGCCTGCGTATGGACGCTTAGGCGGGGCTCGGCGAGTTTCTCCACGCACACAACTGCGCCCTGTGGGCGGGGCTCCGGGCTCGGAGAAGCGCCTGCGCAGTTCTCCCGGGCCGCTCCGCCAAGTCTGAAAGTTAAGTGGAGAGAAGTGAACATCACTGGAAAGCAAGGATCATGGAGTGGACTGCGTGGCGGGAGACCTTGACAGAACTGTCATTTCATAGCTAAAGACCCAGAGCATCTCTGAGAGCACAGCTTTGGAGTCAAACACAGTTGGGGTACTTCCCCTCTCTCGGCCTCACTTTTACTCCTACGTAAAATGGGCTTGAATCACATCCACCTCAAAGGCTGTTGAGGGGATTGGATGAAATCAAACAGGTAAAAGCAGTCAGCACAAGGCCTGATACACCGTGGATGCTCACTTTAACCCATCTAACATGGACATAGATAGTCCTTCCCTGTTTGTAAAATTGCCTTCCCTTCCCTCACCCTCTTTGGTTGATTTAATGATATTCACTTATTGGGCTCCTACTGTGTGTCCGGCCCAGGATTGGGTTTCAATAGGTGACAACTGCCATCAGGGAGAGGGGAAGGGACTCTTCGGAGGTCACTGCCTCAGCCCAAGCAGAGCTAGTGCTGAACCAGTGCCAGGCGGGACCCAGGACTTCCGCCTCCCAAAGGGTGATAATTCCGGGGGTGGGAACAGGTCCGGGGAGGGGCCTTGTCTCAAGGCACGAGCGGGCCCTGACCTTGAGTCACCTAAGTGGGGGGCAGGGTGGCGGTGCTCAGACATGCAGTCTCGATGCCAAATCTCCTGATAGAGACCTGCTCTTGCCAGAGTGAAACTGGCAGGTGCAGGTTAAAGAAGGGCTATTGGGAGTCCCCGTGACCTTGGAGGGCAGAGATTGGAAGGGGTTATGGGGGGGGCATTAGAGTTCCTTGAGGGGGGAGTCTGACTGTAATGGGGGAGTCATGATGGACGCCATCAGGAGGTGCACAGTGGAGATGGAGGGACCTATTGTAATCAGGAAGGAGGTATTGATTTCTAAGATGAGATGAGGGAGTCTTGGTCTTGATCGGGGAAGGAACTTATAGATGGGGGAATTTCTGTTGGATGAGGAGGGATTGCAGTCGAGATCATGAGATGGCACAGATGGGATGTAGGTCGCCAAAAGAAGTAAGGGGCAGTCTAACAGAGGGGAGTCCAAGTCCGGATCATAAGGGACCTGGGTGCTACTCGGAGCTAGGACGGTCGTGATTGTGGTCCTTTGCCATGGGCAGCTGGGAGCAGTGGTAATGTGGGCGTTTAGGTCGTGATTAGGAGGGGGCTGTAGTCCGTGACATGAGTAGTTTCAACAGGTCGTGAGGGCAACAAGGACCCTGTAGCTTATGTCACCGGCAGAAGCGATCCGGCAAAATGGTACCAGATCCAGCCCAGACGCAGAACCACTCTCGCTCTGCGCAGGCGCAGTACAGGGCGGCCGGACGTTACGGTTGGGGGCGGGCCCGGAGGGAGGGGCTTGGAAGCCTCTCTGCGCTTGCGCCTAAGGGGCGTGGCGGTCGCACCTGCGCGAGTTGGGGGAAGGAGGAGGAGCGAGGTGACGCAGGCGTAATAATAGAGAAGGTGCCAGAAAGATCCAAAACAAGTGGCTGCGGCCGTCGCCTAGGAGTCGTGAGGCGCCGGAATTCGGTGAGGATGTGGAGAGGCCTACAAGCTACTGGTGGCGGGTAGACCGGACCACCTGGGTGCTGGGGAGAGGGCGGTACCACCCTTACAGGGCGAGGGGGTCGGATTCGCACAGCGCCACCTGTGTGGAGCAAAGGGCTGCTTTGGTCGGTCCCATTGTAGGGGGCAGAGGGTCACTTTAGGACTGTACCACTTAGGTGGAGCTGTGGGGCTGATCGGACAGTATCTCTGGATGCAGCCAGGGAACATGTCTGGAACATACCCATAGTCAAAGGGTACTTGGTGGGGTGCCCCGCGTTGGGCCCCCAGGCTTGTTCGGACTGAGTCACTTAGTCGGGTGGGAGATTTGTTCGGAACATACCACCTGGGGAGGGGCATTCGGGCTGGGCCTGCCCGACTGGTCGGAGGACGAGCGGGGTCTGGCGTCTGGACGTGTTACTAGGGGACCTCGGGCGATACCATTCTCTTGAGGGAGAAGGGGGAGGCTAAAACGGCTGAGACGTGAGGGTGGCCCTGCCCGGCGGCACGCGGAGGGGGAGACGCACTGGCGGGGGTGAGGTCCGGGTCCCCGCGTCGCTGACCACTGCCCCCTCCCCGCTGTGTGTGTTCTAGGCCCTCGTTCTGAGCTTATTCCGCCCCCTTCCCCCGGGTATGGCGCTGTCCGGGTCGACCCCGGCCCCGAGCTGGGAGGAGGATGAGTGCCTGGACTACTACGGGATGCTGTCGCTTCACCGTATGTTCGAGGTGGTGGGCGGGCAACTGACCGAGTGCGAGTTGGAGCTGCTAGCCTTCCTGCTGGACGAGGTCCCCGGCGCCGCCGGCGGCCTGGCCCGCGCCCGCAGCGGCCTGGAGCTGCTGCTGGAGCTGGAGCGCCGCGGGCAGTGCGACGAGAGCAACCTGCGGCTGCTGGGGCAACTCCTGCGCGTGCTGTCCCGTCACGATTTGCTGCCACACCTGGCGCGCAAGAGGCGCTGGCCAGGTATGGTGGAATGGGAGGGTGACAGACTTCCGGTGGGGAGAGGGCCTTGCTTTCGCTGGGCCTCCACGGTGTCTGATATGGAGAGTGCCATCTCAGTATGTGTCCTATCACACTCTTTCCTCCTCCCAGGGTATCAATGAGAAACACAAGAGGGAGGAGGCATGGCATTGGGAGGGGTGAGCTTGTGGAATTTGGCTACATCAATAGTCATGTTTGTGGCGTCTGTTTACAGAGGGCTTACTTCTTGCCAGGCACAGCAGTAAGCCCTTCTTCATATGTACTATCACCCTATATCCTCCCGGTAATCCTAAGAGGAAGTCCTTTCACCGTCCCCACTGTACAGAGAAAGCAGTAGGTTGGAGAAGTTAGGCAGATTGCCCACATATAACAGCTGAATCCTGTGTGCCCGGGGAATAGGGAACAGGAGTTACAGCTTGACGGGACTGACAAAGTGTTACATGAGGAACAAACATTTGGGGGGAGTATCAAGACTCTAAGACAGATGAACGATTTACTTTTTCTAATTCTGTATATGAAGATGATTTTATTTGAACGATTTACTTTTAGATGTAGTTATGGAAGGATTGAAACAGAGTCATGGAGCAGAGAGAGAGGGTGGGGAGTGGAATGCTTCAGAGTGAAAGGAGGCCGCCTTAAGATTCCATAACCAGTCAAGACCTTTCTGAGAAGGTGGCGTTTGAACTGAGGCTGCACTACCACTCTGGTGCATAGATCTCAGAGTAGGAAATTCCAGGCAGAGGGAAAGACAAGCTTTTAAGTCCTGAGGTAGGACTGAGTTTGGCATTATCAGAGGTCAGTGTGGCAGGAGCAGAGGTCAAAGTAAGGGCAGAGAGGTAGGTGAGAAGCCATGTCACATAGGAGCTTGCAGATAACACAGCTAGAAAGTGGGAGCTAGGATTTAAACCTTGCTGGTTTGTCTCCAGAGTTGATGCCCTTAATCCTTGTAAGGGAAGTGCTCCTATAGGACAGCAGTCCTGAGAAGGTGAAGAGCTCCTTGTGTGCATAGGCTTTGAGCTTTTGAGCCCTTGGCGGGATTACTAGAGGTGCTGTGGCTAGTTTAGGGAGGGGTTTTGTGAGCTTCCCTGCCCAGGGTAAGCCCATGGGATTTGGGTAACCAGGAGAAAGGCATCCCTTGTGCAGAACTGACAGCATTTTTGGAAAAATATGTCTGGAGGTCAGGCTCTGGAAGAGAAGATTTGGGGACCCTGCAGAGGCCTGCTTACTCTTCGGGGCCTCAGGGAGAGCCGGGGGCAGTTGACGGATGGGGGCAGGCAGCATTACAGGAATCCTGACCATAACTCAGCGTACAGGATAACTGACAATTGGAGCTGCTGTAGACATGGATTGGGTGGCCCCAGAAGGTGATGAGTCTTTTACCCCGGGAGGCACCGAGCAATTACTGGGCTGCAGGTGTTTGAGAGGGAGTGGGTATCTGGGCTTTGAGTTCTGGGGAACTCAGGCACCCTGTGGGGCAGGCTTTCTTCTGGGGTGGGGGTAAGGGGGTGGGAATTGGAGGCTGGGCCTGGGAGAAGTCGCAGGCTTTGAATACTTCTTTCCATTCGTCTCTCCCCAGTGTCTCCAGAACGCTCCAGCTATGGCACGTCCAGCTCTTCTTCAAAGAGGACGGAGGGCGGCTGCCGTCGCAGTCAGCAGTCAAGGAGTTCTTCAAATGCTGAGCAGGGTCAGTGGGAGACAGGTGAGCCCAGCCCTGTGGGCGTGCCAGCAGTCTCTCTCTCTTCCTTCTGAACCGTGATGAACCTACCCCATCCTGACCCATCAAGGAAGGAGCCCGTGGGGTGATTCTGTCTCATTTTTGCTTTGTGTTTGTGTGTGTGTGTGTGTGTGTGTGTATGTTGTTGCAAAAGCACGTGTCCAGAAACAACTTATGGAATTGTTTCTTGTGGTTTTATATGTCATTTAAATGGCCCCACATCATGGGTGTCATTCTTCACATGGCTGTCTTTGTTGGACATGTTTCTGAGATTTATTCATGTTAGGTTTCTAACTGGTTTTGTTTAATTGCCATGGCAATTAATTTATCCACTCTCCTCCCCTCCCCCTAGTTTTTAATCATTCAAACGTATTTCAAATATACCGAGAAGTTGAAAGATTAGTACAGTGAATGTGTTTGTATCTTCCACCTAGACTCAATAATTTTAACATTTTGCCAGTTTTGCTTTATGTGCGTGTATATGTAATTCTTTTTTTTTTTTAAATATTTATTCGTTTGTTTTTGGCTGCATCGGGTCTTAGTTTCGGCACTTGGGATTTTTCGTTGCAGTGTGCAGGCTTCTCTCTAGCTGTGGCACTTGCGGGCTCAATTGCCCCGTGGCATGTGAGATTTTAGTTCCCCGACCAGGGATCGGACCTGTGTCCCCTGCATTGGAAGGTGGATTCTCAACCACTGGACCACCAGGGAAGTCCCTAATTCTGTTTTTTTTTGTTAAACTCTTTGAAAGTAAATTATAGGCATCAGGACACTTTACCCGTAAATTGGCAGGCATCTCCTGAGAATCAGAAGATTGTCTGATACCACTTCAAGACTACTGTCATACCTAAGAAAGGACATAAGTACTAATTCTCTGATATCCTAATGGTCCATTTTCAGATCTTCTCAATATTGTCTGCACTTTCAGGACCCACTCACAGTTGTGTTGCTGTACATTCAGTTATTAGTCTCCTTAATCTCTTACTGTGGAACCCCCCCACCCCCACCCCGTACCTTTTTCTTTTTTCCCCCATGACATTGACTAGGCCACTTGTTTTGTACAATGTCCTGATTGTTTCCGGATATGCCTAATAATTTCCTGATGGTATCATTTAACTTATCCATCTGTCCCCTGTAGTTTGGGAATCGGGTTTGGAGAGTTGGTTAGATTCAGGCTACGTGTTTTTGGCTGGAATTCTCCTTGGTTGATGCCGTGGTCTTCACATTAGAGCACATCAGGAGGCCTGGTTTTCCTGTTGTGAGTGAGCAAGTTTGATCACTTGGTTAAGGTGGTGTCTGCTGTATTTGTCCTTCGTATAGAGATATTTTTTTCCCCTCGTGGTTAGTAAATAATCTGTGGGATGACCCTTTGGCATGTCGTGTTCCCCAACAGCATCCCCAGTGGGTTTAGCAGCCACTGGTGATCTCTGCCTGAACCAGTTATTACATTGGTGTTCATGAAATGGTGTTTTTCTAATTCTTTCCTATGTCTATTAGCTGGCATTTTCTCAAGAGGAGTTTTACTTTTCTCTTTTCCTCCATCCCTCCCTCTCTCTTTTTACTTAGTGAGGGGTGTCACCATAGACTCATGTATTCTTATTTATTTATTGTTATAATCAATTAGTTATTCTTCCTGGTGTTCAAATGGGCTAGGTCCTGTGTCCTTTTGATGTGTCTCCATCATTCTTTGGGTGCTTCCTGCTTTGTAGGACTGCAAGATGGACTGCAAGATGTCCTGGATTCACTTGTATATTCCCTTCCCCAGCCCTGGAATCAGCTGTTTCCAGAAGCCTGGTTTCTCTTAGAGGCAGCGGTATTTGGAGACCAAGATCTGGGTGCTGAGTATGCGCATTGTTTTTAGGCGCTTACAGTGAACAGAACTAGAAACTGCTTTTCATAAAAGTTCATATTAGCATTTTCAATTCAAACATAACATTATAAGGATTTTTTTTTTTTTGGCTGCGCTGCTTGCGGGG